>NC_090451.1:41466943-41778561 GCF_031143425.1 Pleurodeles waltl
ATATATACTTTTTACATAAAACACATATAGCTATTTTAAAAGTGGACACTTAGTGTAATTTTCACAGTTCCTGGGGGAGGTAAGTATTTGTTAGCTTCTGTAGGTAAGTAAACCACCTACGGGGTTCAAGTTTGGGTCCAAGGTAGCCCACCTTTGGGGGTTCAGAGCAACCCCAAAGTTACCACACCAGCAGCTCAGGGCCGGTCAGGTGCAGAGTTCAAAGTGGTGCCCAAAACACATAGGCTTCAATGGAGAAGGGGGTGCCCCGGTTCCAGTCTGCCAGCAGTTAAGTACCCACGTCTTCGGAGGGCAGACCAGGGGGGTTTTGTAGGGCACCGGGGGGGACACAAGCACTGAAAGTACACCCTCAGCAGCACGGGGGCGGCCGGGTGCAGTGTGCAAACACACGTCGGGTTTGTAATAGGAATCAATGGGAGACCAAGGGGTCTCTTCAGCGATGCAGGCAAGGGGGGGGCTCCTCGGGGTACCCACCACCTGGGCAAGGGAGAGGGCCTCCTGGGGGTCACTCCTGCACTGGAGTTCTGATCCTTCAGGTCCTGGGGGCTGCGGGTGCAGGGTCTTTTCCAGGCATTGGGATCTTAGAGTCAGGCAGTCGCGGTCAGGGGGAGCCTCGGGATTCCCTCTGCAGGCGTCGCTGTGGGGGCTCAGGGGGGACAACTTTGGTTACTCACAGTCTCTGAGTCGCCGGAGGGTCCTCCCTGAAGTGTTGTTTCTCCACCAGTCGAGTCGGGGTCGCCGGGTGCAGGGTTGCAAGTCTCACGCTTCTGGCGGGAAACGCTGTTGCCTTTAAGTTGCTCCTTTAGAAACAAAGTTGCAGTCTTGGGTGAACAGGGCCGCTGTTCTCAGGAGTTTCTTGGTCCTTTTAGAGCAGGGCAGTCCTCTGAGGATTCAGAGGTCGCTGGTCCTGGGGAAAGCGTCGCTGGAGCAGTTTTCTTCCGAAGGGGGGAGACAGGCCGGTAGAGCTGGGGCCAAGGCAGTTGGTGTCTCTGTCTTCTCTGCAGGGTTTTTCAGCTCAGCAGTCCTCTTCTTCTTAGGTTGCAGGAATCTGAGTTCCTAGGTTCAGGGGAGCCCTTAAATACTAAATTTAAGGGCGTGTTTAGGTCTGGGGGGTTAGTAGCCAATGGCTACTAGCCCTGAGGGTGGGTACACCCTCTTTGTGCCTCCTCCCAAGGGGAGGGGGTCACATTCCTATCCCTATTGGGGGAATCCTCCATCTGCAAGATGGAGGATTTCTAAAAGTTAGAGTCACTTCAGCTCAGGACACCTTAGGGGCTGTCCTGACTGGCCAGTGACTCCTCCTTGTTATTCTCATTGTTTCCTCCGGCCTTGTCGCCAAAAGTGGGGCCGTGGCCAGAGGGGGCGGGCAACTCCACTAGCTGGAGTGCCCTGTGGTGCTGGAACAAAGGGGGTGAGCCTTTGAGGCTCACCGCCAGGTGTTACAGCTCCTGCCTGGGGGAGGTGATAGCATCTCCACCCAGTGCAGGCTTTGTTACTAGCCACAGAGTGACAAAGGCACTCTCCCCATGTGGCCAGCAACATGTCTCGAGTGTGGCAGGCTGCTAAAACCAGTCAGCCTAAACGGGTAGTTGGTTAAGGTTTCAGGGGGCACCTCTAAGGTGCCCTCTGGGGTGTATGTACACTGGCATCAGTGTGCATTTATTGTGCTGAGAAGTTTGATACCAAACTTCCCAGTTTTCAGTGTAGCCATTATGGTGCTGTGGAGTTCGTGTTTGACAGACTCCCAGACCATATACTCTTATGGCTACCCTGCACTTACAATGTCTAAGGTTTGGCTTAGACACTGTAGGGGCACAGTGCTCATGCACTGGTGCCCTCACCCATGGTATAGTGCACCCTGCCTTAGGGCTGTAAGGCCTGCTAGAGGGGTGACTTATCTATACTGCATAGGCAGTGTGAGGCTGGCATGGCACCCTGAGGGGAGTGCCATGTCGACTTACTCGTTTTGTCCTCACCAGCACACACAAGCTGGCAAGCAGTGTGTCTGTGCTGAGTGAGGTGTCCCCAGGGTGGCATAAGATATGCTGCAGCCCTTAGAGACCTTCCCTGGCATCAGGGCCCTTGGTACCAGGGGTACCAGTTACAAGGGACTTACCTGGATGCCAGGGTGTGCCAATTGTGGAAACAAAAGTACAGGTTAGGGAAAGAACACTGGTGCTGGGGCCTGGTTAGCAGGCCTCAGCACACTTTCAATTCAAAACATAGCATCAGCAAAGGCAAAAAGTCAGGGGGTAACCATGCCAAGGAGGCATTTCCTTACACTGACTATAGTAACTGTAGGAAGCTAGCTCTTTATATGGTATACCAAAATTAGGTATACTGTACAAAGGATCCAGGGGATCCCTTAATAGTGGACAGGGACTTACTCTAGCAATCCCAAGGTGCTGTTTTAGGGAGTAGTGTGGTCGAGCAGGCTTAGGATGATTTGAGAGGAGTGTTAGACACAGTCAATAAATGAGACCCTCCAATTTACAAAAATAATAAGGATCTTTCGCAGATCATCCTGTTGGGAGGGGTGTGCTGACACCCCTGCCAAAGCAGGTTTTCGTTCCTTCCCACCCGAGAGCAAAGTCTCTCACCCTTGGGGGGGTCAGAAGCATGTCGAGTGGTGGCCAGCTGGCTAAAACTAGTCAGTCAGCACCCTGGTAGTTGGTAAGTGTTCAGGGGGCACCTCTACGTTTCACTCTAGGAACGTGTAATAATAAATCCATCACTGGCATTATTGAGGGTTTATTAATCCAAGCTGTTTGATACCAAACATCCCTATTTTCATGGAAGCCATCATGTAGTTGAGGAACTCGTATTGACCAGTGTCCCACACATGTACTTAGTGTCTTCCCTGTTCACTTAGTATGTCTGAGAATTGACAAAGACATAGCGGTTGCAGATATGTCCTCAAATGTAATATAATGCACCCTGCCTTAGGGCTGTAAGGCCTGCTTTAGGGGTGACATAAATATATTGCATGCAGTTTTAGGGACATGGGACACAGGATATGTGCCATGTATGTTTTTTCACTTTTATCTGCACCAAGACACACAGCTTGCAATGGCAGTCTGCATGTGCTAGGTGAGTTGTCCCGAATGGTGGCACAATACATGCTGCAGTCCTTGGGGACCCTCTTTGGTACCCATGCCCTTAGTTACTGGGGTACAATTTAGTGAGGAATTGCAGGGGTTCCAACGGTATTACCAGTTGGGGAACAATTGTACAGTTTTAGTGAAAGAGCTCTGGCACTGGGGACCTGGTTATCAGGAACCCAGTGCACTGTTGATCAAAAATTGCATCAGGTACCAGGCAAAAAAGGACTGGGGGAACTTAACACAAAGCCCTATCGGTTCATATTGGAAAAAAAATAAAAAATTGAAAACCGAAAAAGTATGTTGGGCAACTAAATTCAATTGTGGATTTCTCTGTGGGATCACAGTAGTGACAGAGTGCTACAACATATGCAAAGTCATCTATCTCTCCGCTGTGACACCAGTGTAGGAAGCTGGGTATCTATATAGTGTGCCAGTGTAAGGGGGGACTATCCAGATAGTCAAGGGCAACCCTTATTGGCTGACAGAGGTTAAAATAACCCTAAAGGCTCGCTTTTGTGGTAGTGTGGGTGAGGAGTTAGGCTTATTAGAGGACAGTGTTAAGCACTTAATGCACACGCAGGCAGTAAGCAAGACACACACTCAGTAAAGGAACACCAATATATAAAAATATATAAAAATACCACATACTTTAATATCAATTTAGACGCCAAGGTCACCAGAAACGGGTGAGTACCTTTCGAGATATCAATTCTTACAGTTTTCAAAAGTTGACAGTACAATTTTTGGGGGCTGTAATGTTATCCTTTGGGGTAACAACATGCACTGCATTGGGGCACTTAACAGCAACTTACGGGACTGTTATCTAGGACTTAAGGTGAGTATGGGGCAAGGTTGAAGGCCACACCAACAGGTCACCTAGGGAGGCTCAGGGGCATCCAGGTGCAGAGCTGTGTTATCACCTCCATCAAAAGGATGGCTAGCAGATCTGCATACCAAGGTCAGGGACATCAAAAGACCATGCCGCCTTTAGTATGTGACCCTCAGCCTCCTCCAGGCTGGGGAGAAGCGATGCCCTGCCCTGAGGCCCATCTGGCACCAAACAGGTGGGAAATTAAAGTCTGGATGCATGTTGCACTTGCAAGCTGGACACACCACTAGAGCGTAGCAGCCTGAAGTGAACACAAAGTTAGGAATTCCACCATCGTGTGTGTGTGGAATTAGGAATTCTGGGACAGAGTGATGCCTACTCCCCACAGGAAGTGGTCATCCAGGGGAAGTAGCCCATTGGCAAGTACCCTTCACACCCCTTAACGCTACTAAATTGAGTATTTAGAGGACCCCACTGACACCAGGAATACAGATCAAGTCTGAAGATCAAGAGCAAGTCAAGACTTCATCTACTGGGATCCAAGGGAAAAGGATAGCAGTCCTGTTCCAGACCCAGTCTCCTTCGATACAAGGGGTTTACTACAGCACCCAGGACGATGCAGCGGAGTGCTTCCTTGAAATCAACACCAACCTGCCCATGTGCCCCCTTTTTGCCCTCCACAAAGACAAAGGTTGACCGTGCCTGTATTCACATGCTTGTGGCTCCCTTCCTGCTCTCCACTGACAGCACTGCCTGTGTCCCAACAGCAGCACTATCGCCTCCTTCACAGTGGTCGCGAAGGAGCCCTACCCCTTCAGACATCGATCAGGACAGAATTTAGAATCATAAATGAAGATTATAGTCCCACTGACAGAGCGCTGGCTGACTCTGACTTTGCAGATAAGCACTGTTCTTAAAGTCTTTGACTTGCCGGATTTTCTTTCCTTATGTTTGCTCCCAGTTGAGCATTAGCCATTTTGCCCTGGGATGAACAATGTTCATAATACTATGCGCAGTTTGTATGCTGTTCCCTATAGATACTTAACATGAGTGTCTACAAGAAAAACAAGTGCATCTCTCTAGACTCTTCATCCAATTTGCCTCTCTAGTTAAGTGAATTACAGCAACACTGTCAGTTTTCTTATAAATTATAATTTGTGAGTGTGGGCAGACTTGGTGAATCATACTTTTCTCAGTGCAGCGATTTGTTTCACAAATAAAGTGCTATATGTGATTAAGTAAGTTCCATGTTCTTGTTTCACAGATTCTTAAAAGAAGGGCGAACCGCAGCTTATGAACTCCTTAAGACGAAGTTGTTTGAATTTCAGCAGCAGTTTGGCTCAACTGGACAAATGAAGCAACAAGATTCCAAATCGAAAGAATTGATACAAGAGCCCACAAAACCCCTTCAGAAAAGCCCAAGCTCCTCTAACACTGCCCAAAGTGACTGCTTTGTTGCCCCAATGCTCCCACCTCTACGCAAAAGAAAAGCAGAGCCTGGGGCTCAGGTTGCTCCAACTAAAAAGATTCCTCTAGAAGAGAAAAGTAAGAATACCTATAACCAAACAAAACTGCAGCTGACCAATTCTTTCTTTTTATACAATTTTTCCCTCTGTTATTTTGTTAAAGCGGTATGAACTGCACAAGTGTGTGTTTCGTGTAAATTGTTAATTAGTCTGCTTTCCCTTATCCACCCCCTTCTTCTTCAATGTCTGTATTAGTCGAGCGTCATTCATATGCTAGGAAGCAGTGCTTGCAGCTTTCTGCGCTGTTTTAATCACATAACCAAACTCTTCGCTCAAGGCGTGCTTTCATATCGCCTTGTCACACATTTGGGACCAGTTCCTGTAAGAGGTGGAAAGTCGAATGAAAGAGGTGTGCTTCCAGGAGTAGGTGTTGCATGTGAAGTTGGCATAAAGCAGTTGTGTGGTGAAGTGCAGAGGTTGTGTGGTTTATTGCATTTATTTAAGGTATGGCACATAAAGTGCCATTAAGTTGCTCAAGCTATTCACTGGTGTTTTATTCCATCACACCACATGTCAGGTTTTCTGTTACGGTTTAACTTTGCATTTGAAGAGGTAGTTTTAAGGTTCAAAGGATCTCGGGTGTGTTCTCTCCGCTCCTTCTCCAATCCTAGTCACTAAAGCTGTGCCTCAGAGCTGTTAAATTAAAAAATCAGACAAAGGAATAATCTGAGGCCAGAAAGGATTCTTGTGTTTGGCAAGACAAGTTACTGCACAAATACATAATAATTCCAAACTTCGCTTACGTATTTCAGTTCTCACAATGTCTTTGTTTCTTTTTTCATTTGCAGTTGGTCCTAATACGATGGAGGCAGCAGTGACATTGGCTCGGTTCATTGCCAAGATGGGACCAGAAAAAGAACGATTTACCAAAACTCAAGCTACCAATCCAAAATTTTGGTAAGTTTACCCAAAGTTCCCATTTAATTTGCACATTCATTGGAATAACATCATCAGAATATTGATGGCTTATAGAATGTACCACACAAGTGAATGGTATACTACTCATATAAGGTTATTATGAAAACTCTCCATAGAAGCTGTTCATGTCTTTCCCGAAAGGAAGTTGATTTACCTCTGCTAGAACTCGAATGTATGACACATTCACATATGCAGTATTCTCTTAGCAGTTGTCATTCAGGGTATACTGACATGACACAGGATGTAAATTTACATAGGTGCTTCTTTGCTCCCTAAAATAATTGTAGAAGGGTGTAGTACTAGGAACAGTGTAAAATACCTGCTCATTCCTAGGGCAGACGTTTTTGACCCCCATCAGCCATGGACCTCCGCAGATCCTGTAAAGGTTTTCTATTTGACTGTGGGAAATGTACATTGCTCAAATAACTCAACTGATGGTTCTATAAAAGGCTGTGCAACTCTCTGGAGTTGCTACTTTCTTTCACAGTATAGAAAATGTTATCAACGGGTGAAGGCTTTGTTGGTGTCACGTATATCTTAGGCAGCAAGCAAGGTGAACCTCTTTGTGGGCTTTGCAGTTAAATATTAGTTTATCATCCTAGATTATTCATTAATATTCATAAGCTTTCGGTAAATCTGCCTTTGTGCAGTATTCTGGAATTCTTTCATTGTCGGAGAGAAATCTTTTAAATTGCCAAAGAAGCCTAGACAAAGAACACTTTCTTTTGTTTGCAGCACTAAACAAACAAGTGGATTTATTAAAAACACTAGAAAATTGAAAATGGATTTTAAAATATGTCGAACAGCATTGTGACACAAATTGTTTTTATTTTATCGCTTATAAAAGGCAAAACTAATGAAAATCAATTGTTGTTAACGCCATACAGCCTCATAGAATGTGAGAAACTGCATGGTTGCTTTAGGGCAACCAAGGAGAGACATAGACTGCCAGAATACATCCCAATCACAGTTTGTCCCTCAGTGCATGTTTTTGGTTTTTGTGAGTGAAGTCGGGTAAACAAAGGGTTGCGCTTGCCCTCTTGTTTGTTCACAGATTGCCCTCAGCTCCTAGACATTTCTGGTCACGTCCGATCTCCCTCACGCAGCAGTGATGGACATTTCCCAGTAGAGAGCTCCCCATCCATACTGGGCTGCTTATGAACGCTTTCTGCTTTGGTAAATAAAATGACTTGTGCTGGACTGTGCAAAAGAGAGCAAAAAGGGAAGCCACGCTACGCTGCCCTGTTCTCTGAGAGAGACGGAGACAATATGATAGAGGGATGGAGCCCTTCCTATTTTTTCCGACTCATCATGAGTGATGGAAACCACATTACCTTCCCTTGCCTACATCACCATGGGAAACAGTCTACTCTCCTTGACCGGCAGAGAGCCTTGAAAGACAGTTTACTTTTCTCGACTGAGGAGAGGGCAAATCAGCCACCCTCCCCTGGAGAACATCAGACACCATTTAGTGCCACCCCAAGTGAGCCTTCCGTTTCAATCCCCTATCTTTGAAAGCAGTGGAAAACTTTTTGATACTCCCTGCGATTCTCTGAACAGCAGTCTAATCCATTGTAGCTCACCCATCCTGGAAGCACTGAATAGTATTTCACTCTCATCCCCCTTCCCTACCGCATCCCCCCCCCAGACTAGATTCTCTTGGCCTTTGAGCTAGGCCGCACTAACCCAGCCGAATGTGTGGGTCCATCACAGTCTGTGCAGTGTAGCTGGCTGCTCAATAACTGTTTGTGATGATGACTGAAACATTAAATTGTGTATTGTTCCAGCAGATTTCTACAGTGCATAAACATCTACTCTGTCTTCCTTTTGTCAAAGTGAGGTGGCCTTATGTGAGGGGAAAATTTTAAAGCAAAGTGTTATAAAGGCGAAACGGGGAGGAGATGAGTGTAGGAGTCTTTATCCAGAGTCTCCATAAAGATGAAATGAGGAGGAGATGAGTGTAGTAGTCTTTATTCAGCGTCTCCACTTTCCACTTCCTTCAGCTCCCTGTCACCATTCTACTCACCACTCATCCACATTCTAACGTAGGCTGCATTCCTCAACAGAAGGAATGTACCACCTGTGGGAACAGGTGGGGGAAAACACAAGAGGAACAAACCATTATACACAAAGAGAAAATAACAATTATATGCTTGTGATGTGAAAGGCTACTTAGAAGAAATTCTCTGCTGAATATACAGGGAGTGCAGAATTATTAGGCAAGTTGTATTTTTGAGGATTAATGTTATTATTGAACAACAACCATGTTCTCAATGAACCCAAAAAACTCATTAATATCAAAGCTGAATATTTTTGGAAGTAGTTTTTAGTTTGTTTTTAGTTTTAGCTATGTTAGGGGGATATCTGTGTGTGCAGGTGACTATTACTGTGCATAATTATTAGGCAACTTAACAAAAAAAAAAAATATACCCATTTCAATTATTTATTATTACCAGTGAAACCAATATAACATCTCAACATTCACAAATATACATTTCTGACATTCAAAAACAAAACAAAAAAAAATCAGTGACCAATATAGCCACCTTTCTTTCCAAGGACACTCAAAAGCCTGCCATCCATGGATTCTGTCAGTGTTTTGATCTGTTCACCATCAACATTGCGTGCAGCAGCAACCACAGCCTCCCAGACACTGTTCAGAGAGGTGTACTGTTTTCCCTCCTTGTAAATCTCACATTTGATGATGGACCACAGGTTCTCAATGGGGTTCAGATCAGGTGAACAAGGAGGCCATGTCATTAGATTTCCTTCTTTTATACCCTTTCTTGCCAGCCACGCTGTGGAGTACTTGGACGCGTGTGATGGAGCATTGTCCTGCATGAAAATCATGTTTTTCTTGAAGGATGCAGACTTCTTCCTGTACCACTGCTTGAAGAAGGTGTCTTCCAGGAACTGGCAGTAGGACTGGGAGTTGAGCTTGACTCCATCCTCAACCCGAAAAGGCCCCACAAGCTCATCTTTGATGATACCAGCCCAAACCAGTACTCCACCTCCACCTTGCTGGCGTCTGAGTCGGACTGGAGCTCTCTGCCCTTTACCAATCCAGCCACGGGCCCATCCATCTGGCCCATCAAGACTCACTCTCATTTCATCAGTCCATAAAACCTTAGAAAAATCAGTCTTGAGATATTTCTTGGCCCAGTCTTGACGTTTCAGCTTGTGTGTCTTGTTCAGTGGTGGTCGTCTTTCAGCCTTTCTTACCTTGGCCATGTCTCTGAGTATTGCACACCTTGTGCTTTTGGGCACTCCAGTGATGTTGCAGCTCTGAAATATGGCCAAACTGGTGGCAAGTGGCATCGTGGCAGCTGCACGCTTGACTTTTCTCAGTTCATGGGCAGTTATTTTGTGCCTTGGTTTTTCCACACGCTTCTTGCGACCCTGTTGACTATTTTGAATGAAACGCTTGATTGTTCGATGATCACGCTTCAGAAGCTTTGCAATTTTAAGAGTGCTGCATCCCTCTGCAAGATATCTCACTATTTTTGACTTTTCTGAGCCTGTCAAGTACTTCTTTTGACCCATTTTGCCAAAGGAAAGGAAGTTGCCTAATAATTATGCACACCTGATATAGGGTGTTGATGTCATTAGACCACACCCCTTCTCATTACAGAGATGCACATCACCTAATATGCTTAATTGGTAGTAGGCTTTCGAGCCTATACAGCTTGGAGTAAGACAACATGCATAAAGAGGATGATGTGGTCAAAATACTAATTTGCCTAATAATTCTGCACTCCCTGTATATGTGGTTGGTACATTATAACACAAAGCATTTCAGGAACATAACTCTCAGAGAGCTGCTCTGTGCATCAGTCTCTGCTGCACTAGGAGGATGGAGGGCAGGTCAATACAGAGATTAAAAAGAAGGTTGTTATGATATGTAGAACGTCTGCTTGTTAGTGACACCTGAGTGAACAGTTGTGTACATTGGAAGACAATGATTTCACATACCTTCACCATCCTGTTACACTATTTAATTTGTTTGTTCCGGGATATTTATTTTATTGCTTATATCTTCCATGCCAGGAAATAAAAAGATCCCATATTAACAATTTTTCTGGTTCATTGTGGGTAATATGAAGTGTCACTTTACTTGAGCTTAGGCTACGTTGAAGCTTTCAAAAAGAGATGGCGGTTGGAGTAGCAGGAGCTTTGGCTCACCAGACCCTGGTTACCCATGGGCCTTTTGTCTCCATCTTGTCAACAGTGTACCAGCATGCACCTTTACTACATTCCCCTGGGTTGACTTTTTATATAAATTGGAGAATAATGAGCTGGGTCTGATGGCCACTGAGTTTAACCTACAGAACTAGGGGCACTTCAGGGGTAGCCCGTTGGTGACTGGGTGCTGTACAAAGTCTCTCCAGCGCACATGTTATTGCCAGTTGTACACAGATCCAGTTACCATCAAAGTGAACTGAAAGCCTACATCTGTGTCCTTGCATCCTGATCTCTGATAATGGCAGCTTCTTTCTGTTGACTTATAAGAGCAATATCTGGAATGAACAATTCTCTTTTGTGTTCTCTAAACCCTTGAACATGGTCACGTATTTGTAAAAACAAATCTAGGGCCATTTGACATTCAGAACATGCATAAAATTGGCATATTATTTGAAACTTCACCTTACAATTGCTAGTTTCATTATCTTGCTAGGTCTGTGAGCTGCAAACAATTTAATTTGTCCCTATTACCTTAAATAATATAACCAGGACGCCCCAAAAAAGAAAGCATAATACTTTGTCACAATTATTATGCACAATGATAAACATTGAAAGCACATAAAAATATTCCATGTGAGAACAAAAGAAATTAGTATTCATTGTTGCTTATCATATTCTCAAATTAACACAGTTAACATTTGAAACACTTACATTTGGTGTTGGAAAGCTTCTTTTTGCAAACATATTGGGAAATTGCAACCTGCTGTACTCTTTCAAGACTACTGGTCTAAATGTACACACCTTTGAGTTTTATCAGACTTGCAAGGGGCAATAAAGAATATATAAACCTTCTTCTTATGGTTGTTTAAATATACCAGCTTGCTGTTTTTAGTCAGACTCCTTATGTATGAAAGAATGTGTAACTGTTAAATTATTTATCTGTTTGATAGGTTTCTGAATCAAAAACACCATCCAGCTTACGAATTCTATCAAATGAAGTTAGCAGAGTTTACCAAGGCCAGAGAAGGCTGTGAGCTCTCCAGTTTGAAAACACCAGTGACATTAAAATCCAGTACGTTGGAAACAACCAAATCGTCGAACACTGAACCTACAAGTCCTCTAAGTCAAGCTGCAGAGAATCCCAGTGCTCTGCTGTTACTTTCAAAGCGCTATGATTCGGATGGGAAAGATGTGCCATCTAGAGGTCGTGCACCACATGACGACGGACGTAAAGCGCAGAAATCTCAACTTCAAAGGAATCCTTCAAATGCTGGACATATGTCTATAGAGAAGGATCTGCATGTCTGCATCAGGTCACTATGAAAATGCTCCTTACGTATACCTGTGTGCTAATTATTCAATAATGTGTGACTTTTCCAGTTCTCGGTTTTCAAACAATGGCATTTTATCACTTAAGTAGGATGGGGAGCAAAGGCAGTCATTACTCTGTATTGGAGATAAGTGTGCCATCATACACTTTATAAGGTGCTTAGATTCAGGCCCCTATGTACCGTTCGTATGTGCTTAGACCATTGGAAGGTGACTGTGGTAGGAAGGCAGACAATGGTGCTTTACAAGGCAGCAAAAGCAGCATCTTTGGGAATCTTCTTTAAAGTCGAGTAGTCCTCCAAATGACAACCAGAAGCTAAATTAGTTACTATCTGGTCCTACTCTATTAGAAGTAGTAAGAAATTAGAAGTTGTCATTTCTTGCCTGGTTTTCTCTAATCGATTTGCTGCGGTAACTTTATACTTTCTCTTTAATATTAGGATGTGTCAGGTGATTTTCTCTTGAGGTTATCTCAAAGTCATGCTTGGATTTTTGTAATTCTGAGTACCAGTGTCTTACTTCCTAGAATTTGAATAGTTTGAAATATATATTCAGAGTTCTAGGGCTAGAGCAGTCTTTGGCCGTGGGTAGTGCTGGTTTGCCTCAGCATGCATTCGACATCTGTACTGAATTCCTGTTTGGAAAATAATTGTTTTTAAATCTCTTTGTATTTTTAGTGGGATCTCATTTAGACCCCACCCAACCTTCTTGCCAAATGATTTATTTGCTCTTCCCTGAAGCACATACGATGCTTTTCAGCTGCAGATCTATTGGGGAGGTAGACCTTTTAAATTGCACCTTGTGAAGCTAGGCTGTATCAGTTTTCTTGTTTAAATTCTATGATTTTTCAATCACCTCCAGTTTGTCATTCGCTCATTTACAGTTCCAAGAGGCCTTGTGTTGTATGTCACACTTAATAAATAAGTGATATAGGTAGACGCAGGAAGCCAAGATAGACCCACGCTGGGAGGGTGGCTTTTCGTGAACGAAGTTAGGGGTTGTACCTTTAGTAGTCGCAGCCAACAGTGGGCTGCAGTGATGCAGCACAGTAGTGGCGCATAGCGGGACTAGGCTGGCTTGTACTAAAGACTTGGCATTAAATTACTTGCACCTCCAGCTGCCTCCTGTTAGATTCCACAGCAACGAGCTTTTCTCTGGTGTACCAAAGGTTGGTTTTGATAAGTTAATCAAAGAAGGTTTATTTTAGATTCAAATGTCCTTGAGAGAAGTGTGCACCTGCTATGACTCTCTTGCAGTCATCATGCTGCTTATATGGTTCTGTCACTAAGATGACAACTTTCAGATGAAATATGATTGCAAAGAAACTACAGTAATGAAAGCACTTTAGCACATATTGTTTTTGATCACCTGACAATGAAAGAAATTGCAGTATATTTATTTACCCTAGCAGGAAACCAAAAGCAATGTAAAATAAACAGTAAAGTTGTAAAAACTATATTTTTCCATAGAGTAATAGCGTAAAAGTGATAGGGGTTGGTAGGTTTGTGTCTATGAGTTAGGATTAGAGTAGGTATAGGATGAGTGAAGAGTTGTATCTGGTAAGATTCAGAGTTTTGAAAAATGTTTTCTTCATAGAAATGTTGTATAGGACTTTTGCTGTTATTGTTCATGTAATGTGAGTTGAAATATTTTAAATTTTATGGGTGAGCACAAAGTGCTCCGTCCATTCTGTAATCTCTCTTTGGGCTTTAAACCATGCCCAAGCCACGTCAGTCACTTATATTGGTTTGTGGGCTTGCCTTTTAAAATCCGCTTGCTTTCATTTGTGAAAGGCATGCATACGTCATGCCTCTTCCGGTGTTTAGCCCACCTACACAGCACCGGTAAAATACCAAAAACATACGAGGCTCGATGTTTTCAGCCTGGAGTCCGGACTACTTTATCTGTTTATTTTACACGCAGCACGATGACGTTGCATTTACATAGGGCGATCGCGCGACTTTCTTTTTTTTTTTTTTTTTTTTTTTTCCCCCGATTTACACCGCTAATAGCTCTAACTCGAACAAATGCGAGACCCGTTGCATTGAAAATGCTTGTTTGAGTATGTAACCTAGTGGGTCCTTAGGAATATTATGTTCGATTTCATGTGTAACTGCAGATACACATGCTTTGCATAATCCTGTCATCTAGTGTTGGGTTCAGAGTGCTGCAATTTGTTTTTCTTCAAGTCACTGGATCAAGTGACTCCTCCTTCTCAGTGATACTGCGCATGGGCATTGAGTCCTTTGTTTGTTTGTTTTCTTTCCGCCATCGGGTTCGGATGTGTTTTAGTCATTCTGTATCTCACTCATTTTGTTTTGAGATTCTCTTTCCGTCTTTCCTCTACATCAGAGGTCTTCAAACTGGGGGGCGGGCCCCCCTTGGGGGGCCCCAAGTGATCTCAGGGGGGGCGCCAAACTCTGGCCAAAAGAAATATTATACAGATAACATGCCTTTGTTTTAAGCAGAAGCATGTTATTGCAGTTTTAAAAAGGTAACAGTACTTAACTGCAATGTTTAAATAGGCTTAAACCTATTTAAACATTGCCATCTTTCTACAGTAATAGTAAAAAATTCTGAGGGGGGCCCAATGATTTTTATTTTTCAACTGGGGGGGCGCGGCATTAAAAAGTTTGAAGACCACTGCTCTACATCAACGGTATTGTATTTTTCTCATTCTACACTCGATCTTATTGGTCTGTCTAGATTGAACTTTCACCACGTGCCCTTTGGGGCGGGCGTTGTGTGGCCTTGAGCCTACCTCTACGTGGCATGGAAGAACATGATGGAGTAAACACCATTTTGATTCTGCCTTCGGTGCCATGCAACGTTTGCACAGATCGATCACTTCCAGGTGTGTAAACTCTGCCTGTCCCCTGATCATCACAATGCCACCTGTGACGCTTGCCAATTGTTTTGGTCCAAGAAGATCCTTCGGGCCGACGAGCTCGCAGGCTAGAAATGGCGCACTCATCCATATATTTTCGGGGGCGATTTTGCGCAGGAGGAGGCTTTCTCTATTCAGGAGTCGGACTCTGACCTTCAGTCCGATATCGAGAGCCAGGTCATCACATCACTGTCTATGAGTATTATTGCCCCTCCTCCCTCCACAAAGACTTTAAAAAAAGCCCCAACAGATGACGCGGACCACCACTGCTTTCAGGCTGTGATCGGTCATGGAAAGTTGCTTAGCCTGCCCGCCTTCTGGCTCAGCTATGAAAGCTGGCAAGACTTAGGATGTGTCTTCTATCTTGACCTCCTTTAGTTTGGTCCTAATGACGACAATTAAACCTTCGGCACTGAGTGGGAACAGCACATCCACTGCTTCAGCACTGAAAGTCCATTGCCGCAAAGCTTTGGTACCGAAAAGCCTCACCATTGCTTCTTCGGAACAGATGGAGTCTGTCCAATCCTCCAGCTCTAAATCTCCCATTGAACCCATCCTTAAAAACATAGAAGCTAAGCAGTGCCGGCTTCATATAGAAAGCGGACCAGGACGCATTGTGGCTTCTCCATCCACAACCTTGAAAAGGAAATTCACTTTCCAGGAGGCCTTAGACAACTCAGCTCCTCTTAAGAAGCCTCACAAGAACAAACCTGCCACTCTTGCAGCCACACCTCCCACTCCTTCTCCTCCACCACCACCAGCACCTTCTGCACCTCCACTTCCTATTTCCCCACTGTCTCCCTCTTCTCCTCATTCTCCTGCCTCTCCTACTGCAGGAAACTTCACTCCACATGGTTAACCTCTTTATGCTGGGGGGACTTGGGGATATACACACAGGACCCAGACCCCTGGGACTCTTACAATTCAGATCTTCTTATTTCTACTGATCCAGATTGTAGAAAGCTGGCTCTGTATATACTATCTCAAAGTGAGAGATAGTGTGCACAAAGTCCAGGGGTTCCTCAAGAGGCTTGACAGAGGCAATAATAGATAATACTAATGCTCTATTTGTGGTAGTGTGGTCGAGCAGTTAGGCTTATCAGAGGGTAGTGTTAAGCATTTGTTGGTAATATAGAACTACGAATGAAAACAGTAATGTACACAGTTTGGCATAAAGTGGCAATAGGCTATTTTAAAAGTGCAAAATTCAACGGTTCCTGGGGGAGGTAAGTAAAGGTTAGTTTGTCAGTTAAGTAAAGCACTTACAAGTTCAGTCTCTGGGGCATAGGCAGCCCACCGTTGGGGGCTCAAGTTAACCTCAAACACCCAGCACCGGCAACACAGGGCCAGTCAGGTGCAGAGGTCGAAGTGGGGCCCAAATAACATAGATGCCTATGGAGACTAGGGGTGCTCTGGTTCCAGTCTGCTAGCAGGTATGTACCTGCGCCCTTGGGAAGCAGAGCAGGGGGGTTTTGTAGAGCACTGGGGAGGTCCCACACAGGCACACAAAATACACCCTCAGCGGCACAGGGGCGGCTGGGTGCAGTGTGCAAACACGTTGGGTTTGTGATTGAAATCAATGGAGGGACCCGGGGGTCACTCTGGAGATGGAGACAGGGCACAGGGGGGCTTCTCGGGCCAGCCACCGACTGGGCAAAGATGAAGGCTGCCTTCTGGTCACTCCTGCACTGCTAGTTGGTTTCTCTCGGGCCGGGGGCTGCGGGTGCAGTGCTTCTATGAGGCGTCGGGGATCCTCTGGATTCTCTCTGCAGGCGTCGCCATGGGGGTGCAGGGAAGTCGTCTCAGGGTGGACATGTTGTGGGAGTTGCCTGGGGTTCCTCGCTGCAGTGTTGGTTTCTCTGGACACGGGCTGGGGGCGTCCGGTGCTGAGTGTTGGGGACTCACGCTTCCGGAGTGAGGCTGGAGTCCCTTTAAAGATGGTTTCTTCTTGGATGTTCAGACAGAGCCGCTGTCCTCTGGAGTTTTTTGGTCCTTTGGGTTGCAGGGCAGTCCTCTGAGTCGGCAGAGGTCGCTGGTCCTGCTGGATGCGTCGCTGTTGCAGGTTCTTTGAGTCCGGAGACAGGCCGGTAGGGCTGGGGCCAAGTCAGTTGTTGTCTCTGCAGGGCTTTCAGGTCAGCAGTCCTTCTGCTTGTTTCAGGTCATCAGGAATCTCTTTTCCTGGGTTCAGGGACGCCCCTAAATACTAAATTTAGGGGTGTGTTTAGGGCTGGAGGGCAGTACCAATGGCTACTGTCCCTGAGGGTGGCTACACCCTCCTTGTGCCTCCTCCCTTTGCGGAGGGGGGCACATCCCTATCCCTATTGGGCTAAATCCTCCACACCAAGATGGAGGATTTTCTAAGGAGGGGGACACTTCAGCTTTGGTCACTTTAGGGGTGGACCTGGCAGGGGGGGTGACTCCTCCTTGTTTTTCTCATTATCTCCCGGGACTTGCAGCCAAAAGTGGGGGCTGTGTCGGGGGGGGTCATCTCCACTAGCTGGAGTGCCCTAGGGCATTTTAACATGAAGCTTGAGCCTTTGAGGCTCACTGCTAGGTGCAACAGTTCCTCCACCCAGGGTAGGCTTTGTTTCTGGCCTCAGAGAGCACAAAGGCTCTCACTCCATGGTATCAAACTCGTCTCAGTGGCAGGCTGGCACAGACCAGTCAGTCCTGCACTGAAGGATTGGGTAAAATACATCTCTAATGTGCCCCCGTGTGCATTGTTTAATAAATCCAACACTGGCATCAGTGTGGGTTTATTATTCTGAGATGTTTGATATCAAACTTCCCAGTATTCAGTGTAGCCATTATGGAACTGTGGAGTTCGTTTTTGACAAACTCCCAGGCCATATACTTAATATGGCCACACTGCACTTATAATGTCTAAGAATGGACTTAGACCACTGTAGGGCAGAGGTCTTCAAACTGGGGGGCAAGCCCCCCCTAGGGGGACCTCAAGTGATCCCAGGGGGTCGCCAAACTCTAGCCAAAAGAAGCATTATGCAGATAACAGGCCTTTGTTTTAAGGAGAAGCATGTTATTGCATTTTTAAAAAGGTAACAGTACTTAACTGCAATGTTTAAATAGGTCTAGACATATTTAAACATTGCCATCTTTATAAAATAAATGTGAAAAATTCTGAAGCGGGGGCCCATTGATTTTGTTATTGATTTTTTTTTTTCAACTGGGGGGCGCGGCATTAAAAAGTTTGGAGACCACTGCTGTAGGGGCATAGTACTCATGCAGCTATGCCCTCACCTGTGGTATAGTGCACGCTGCCTTAGGGCTGTAAGGCCTGCTAGAGGGGAGTCTTACCTATGCCACAGGCAGTGGTTTGTGTGCCTGGCATCATGAGGGGGATGCCATATCGACTTTGCCTTTTTCTCCCCACCAACACACACACACTCTGCAATGGCAGTGTGCATGTGTTAGATGAGGGGGGGTCCCTTAGGGTGGCACAACACATGCTGCAGCCCTTAGGGACCTTCCCTGGTCACATGGCCCTTGGTACCACTGGTACCTTTTACAAGGGACTTATCTGTGTGCCAGGGTGTGGCCATTGTGGAAACAATGGTAAATTTTTAATGAAAGAACACTGGTGCTGAGGCCTGGTTAGCAGGGTCCCAGCACACGTCTCAGTCAAGTCAGCATCAATATCAGGCAAAAAGTGGGGGGTAACTGCAACAGGGAGCCATTTTGCTACACAGATCTTTACCCTCTCCTCCAGAGAATACCACTAGATATCAGCAGGTCATTGCCAGGGCTGCTTCCTACCACCATTTCCAGCTCCACAGGGATTCTGTAGAAGCAGGATTTTTTGACACTCTCACATCAACACACAGGGACATCCGGTACCTCCTTATGCTGCCAGGGATACTTTGCCTTGCCGAAGACATCTTCAAGGAGCCTGTCCACCTAGGGTGGGCAAAAAATATAAACCTGCACCCTCTGATCCACTTTTTATTGGTATCAGGTCCCACCGGATTCCATTGTGGCTACCACTGCCAGAAAGAGGTCTAACCGTCAGGCTACTGGGGACTCTCCGCACCTGCCACAGAAGGTAAGAGAGCAGGCAAGAGGTTAGCTGTGCAAGCGGCCAATCATTGGCATATTTCCAATTCACAGGCCTTACTTTCAAGCTATGACTGGGCTTACTGGGATGAGATGGAGGAACACCTCCAATATCTCCCAGATGAGCACCGTAAACGTGCACAGCAAATTGTTTCCGAAGGTCAAACAATTGCTAACAGTTCAATCAGGTGTGCATTAGATGCAGCAGACACAGTCGCACAGGGGGGTGAACACCAGTGTCCTGCTAAGAAGTCGTGCATGGCTCAGATGCTCCGGCTTTAAGCCAGAGGTACAGCAAGCTATACTTCATATCTCTTTTGATACTGAGCACTTCTTTTGTCCCCAATTTGACTCCAAGCTGAACAAACTAAAAAAGGATACCAACACCACAAAGGCCATGGGAGCCCTACATTCTCAAGCACACAGGGTTTTTTTCTTTTACCAATGTATAGTGGTGGATACAGGTTATTCACAACATCTGACCAATCTGCTTTACAGCATAAACAAGCCTCATCCCCCTATTCCAGAGGCTCTTTTAGGGGAACATACAGATAAAACAATTCAAGACTGAGGGGAAAGACGACCACCACCTGTGGCTCACCCTCGTCAGCTAAACATTGACTACCTCCAACTCCCCATTCCACTCCATTAGGGGGCCGCCACCAGTGTTATCACACTCAGTGGACACACATAACATCAGACCTTTGGGTCCTTTCCATTAACCAGCATGGTTATTGTCTGGAGCTAACTTCAACACCTCCAAACATTCCACCTCCCAAACACACACTCAACAGAACACCTTGCTGTCCTGATGAAAAAGGTTGAATCTTCTCTTCTGAAACGGGCAATAAAACCAGTTCCTGTTCAGTACCAAGGAACAGGAGTATACTCCCTCAACTTCTTCATTCCAAAAAAAGACAGATCTCTCAGACTCTGTCTGGATCTCAGACCTTTAAACCAATACATCCAGTCAGAAATTTCATATGGTCACCCTCCAGGACATTATCCCATTTCTTTAACAAGACGACATCATGACTGCCCTAGACCTGAAGGACGCCTATTTCCACATTTCCATTTGCCCTGCGCGCACCGCAAATACCTACAATTTGTAGTCGCAGGACAGCATTATCAATTCAAGGTTCTGCCTTTCGGGGTCACAACCACTACCAGAGTGTTCACCAAGTGCCTAGCCGTGGTCTCCGCAAATCTCAGATGACAAAAGATACCTGTGTTCCCTTATCGAGATGACTGACATTGGTGTGAAGTGCTGGCTTTAATGAGTCAGTCTCACACTCAAACAACAGTAAACCTTTTCCATAAGCTAGGGTTTACAGTCAGTATCCTCAAGTCACACCTAGAACCTCTTCAGGTTCAACCATACCTGGGAGCCATTCTCAACGCAGAATTGGGCTTAGCTTACACCAACTCAGCCCGTATTCACAACTTCCAACATACAATCTCTCAGTTCCAGGAGAATCACATGTAGGAAGTTGGCTCTGTATGCACTATTTCAAAGTAAGGAATAGTATGCACAGAGTCCAAGGGTTCCCCTTAGAGGTAAGATAGTGGCAAAAAGAGATAATACTAATGCTCTATTTTGTGGTAGTGTGGTCGAGCAGTAGGCTTATAAAAGGAGTAGTGTTAAGCATTTGTTGTACATACACAAGCAATAAATGAGGAACACACACTGAGAGACAATTCCAGGCCAATAGGTTTTTGTATAGAAAAATATCTTTTCTTAGTTTATTTTAAGAACCACAGGTTCAAGATTTACATGTAATACTTCAAATGAAAGGTATTGCAGGTAGGTACTTTAGGAACTTTGAATTAGCAAAATAGCATATACAGTTTTCACATAAATCACATATAGCTATTTTAAAACTAGACAGTGCAATTTTCAACAGTTCCTGGGGGAGTAAGAGTTTTAGTTTTTGCAGGTAAGTAAACCACCTACAGGGTTCAAGTTTGGGTCCAAGGTAGCCCACCGTTGGGGGTTCAGAGCAACCCCAAAGTTACCACACCAGTAGCTCAGGGCCGGTCAGGTGCAGAGGTCAAAGTGGTGCCCAAAACACATAGGCTTCAATGGAGAAGGGGGGTGCCCCGGTTCCAGTCTGCCAGCAGGTAAGTACCCGCGTCGTCCGAGGGCAGACCAGGGGGGGTTTGTAGGACACCGGGGGGGGACACAAGTCCACACAGAAAGTACACCCTCAGCAGCGTGGGGGCGGCCGGGTGCAGTGTGCAAACAAGCGTCGGGTTTGTAATTGAAATCAATGGGAGACAAAGGGGTCTCTTCAGCGATGCAGGCAGGCAAGGGGGGGGGGCTCTTCGGGGTAGCCACCACCTGGCCAAGGGAGAGGGCCTCCTGGGGGTCACTCCTGCACTGGAGTTCCGATCTTTCAGGTCCTGGGGGCTGCGGGTGCAGAGTCTTTACCAGGCGTCGGGATCTGGGAGTCAGGCAGTCGCGGTCAGGGGGAGCCTCGGGATTCCCTCTGCAGGCATCGATGTGGGGGTTCAGGGGGGACAACTTTGGCTACTCACGGTCTCGCAGTCGCCGGGGAGTCCTTCCTGAAGTGTTGTTTCTCCACAAGTCTAGCCGGGGGCGTCGGGTGCAGAGTAGCAAGTCTCACGCTTCCGGCGGGAAACGCAGTTGTTTTAAAGTTGCTCCTTTGAAACAAAGTTGCAGTCTTGGATGAACAGAGCCGCTGTCCTCAGGAGTTTCTTGGTCCTTCTAGAGCAGGGCAGTCCTCTGAGGATTCAGAGGTCGCTGGTCCTGGGGAAAGCGTCGCTGGAGCAGTGTCTTTAGAAGTGGGGAGACAGGCCGGTAGAGCTGGGGCCAAAGCAGTTGGTGTCTCCGTCTTCTCTGCAGGGTTTTTCAGCTTAGCAGTCCTCTTCTTCTTAGGTTGCAGGAATCTATCTTGCTGGGTTCTGGGAGCCCCTAAATACTCGATTTAGGGGTGTGTTTAGGTCTGGGGGGTTAGAAGCCAATGGCTGCTGTCCTTGAGGGTGGCTACACCCTCTTTGTACCTCCTCCCTGAGGGGAGGGGGGCACATCCCTAATCCTATTGGGGGAATCCTCCATCTGCAAGATGGAGGATTTCTAAAAGTCAGAGTTACCTCAGCTCAGGACACCTTAGGGGCTATCCTGACTGGCCAGTGACTCCTCCTTGTTTTTCTCATTATCTCTCCTGGACTTGCCGCCAAAAGTGGGGTCTGTGTCCAGGGGGCAGGCATCTCCACTAGCTGGAGTGCCCTGGGGCATTGTAACACGAAGCCTGAGCCTTTGAAGCTCACTGCTAGGTGTTACAGTTCCTGCAGGGGGGAGGTGTGAAGCACCTCCACCCAGAGCAGGCTTTTGTTTCTGTCCTCAGAGAGCACAAAGGCCCTCACCACATGGGGTCAGAAACTCGTCTCTCAGCAGCAGGCTGGCACAGACCAGTCAGTCCTGCACTGAACAAATGGGTAAAATACAGGGGGCATCTCTAAGATGCACTCTGTGTGCATTTTTTAATAAATCCAACACTGGCATCAGTGTGGGTTTATTATTCTGAGAAGTTTGATACTAAACTTCCCAGTATTCAGTGTAGCCATTATGGAGCTGTGGAGTTCGTTTTTGACAGACTCCCAGACCATATACTCTTATGGCTACCCTGCACTTACAATGTCTAAGGTTTTGCTTAGACACTGTAGGGGCATAGTGCTCATGCACCTATGCCCTCACCTGTGGTATAGTGCACCCTGCCTTAGGGCTGTAAGGCCTGCTAGAGGGGTGACTTACCTATGCCACAGGCAGTGTGAGGTTGGCATGGCACCCTGAGGGGAGTGCCATGTCGACTTATTCATTTTCTCCCCACCAGCACACACAAGCTGGCAAGCAGTGTGTCTGTGCTGAGTGAGGGGTCCCTAGGGTGGCATAAGACATGCTACAGCCCTAAGAGACCTTCCCTGGCATCAGGGCCCTTGGTACCAGGGGTACCAGTTACAAGGGACTTACCTGGGGTGTGCCAATTGTGAAACAATGGTACATTTTAGGTGAAAGAACACTGGTGCTGGGGCCTGGTTAGCAGGGTCCCAGCACACTTCTCAGTCAAGTCAGCATCAGTATCAGGCAAAAAGTGGAGGGTAACTGCAACAGGGAGCCATTTCTTTACATCACACTTACACAGTCAGGACAGTAATGCGCCTTTTAGGTATGATGGCATCCTGTATTGCCATTGTACCTCATGCCAGGCTCCACACGAGTCCTCTACAACAATGTCTCTCCCGTCAGTGGTCTCAGTCACAGGGTCACTTTCAAGATCTAGTGTTGTTAGACCGCCTGACTTACCTCTCTCTGCTATGGAGGAATTCCAAAAACCTATTCAAACAGCGGCCTTTTCAAACCCTGTTCCTCATACGATTTTGACCTCGGATGCATCTCTGACAGGTTGGGGTTCACATCTCCAGAACCTCACTGTGAAAGGCAGTGTGACCCCAGTCACCAGTCCATGCACATCAATATTCTGGAGCGAAAGGCAGTGTTTCTAGGCCTGAAAGCTTTTCTTCTTCACCTATTGCACAAGATTGTCTTAGTCTGTACAGACAACATGACTGCAATGTATTATCTGCAAAGACAGGGGGATAGGATCACTCCAGCTGTCGCAACTTGCACAAGCAATATGGAAATGGGCTGACCATCACTACATTCATCTACTGGCAGAGCATCTCCCTGGAACCAACATGAATATTGCAGACCTCAGCAGGATGCATCAATAAGTACACGAATGAGGACTCCACCGATAGTCCTCCAAATATACTTCCAAAAGTGGGGATTCCCTCAAATAGACCTATTCACCACCAGAGAAATCTCAAAATTCCCAAGTTTTGCATCCAGGTACCCACACCCTCTCTCCAAGGGCAGTTCCTGGTGGATCGACTGGTCAGGGATATTTGCTTACGCTTTTCCACTTCTCCTCCTCATTCCATTTCTGGTGCACAAACTAAGACAAACTCACGAGAAGCTCCCCATCAGGCTGGATCTTATCACACACCTCGGTCAGATCAAACATCCAGACCCCAGATCACTCAACCTTGCAATATGGCTCCTGAAGTCATAGAGTTTGGTTACCTACAATTACTTTCCGAATGAATGGACATTTTAAAACAGGCTCGTAGACCTACAACTAGGGCCTGTTGTGAGGCAAAATGGAAGCGTTTTGTCTGCTACTGTCAATTCAAACAAATTGATCCCTTAATACTGTCTGTACAAGAAATTGTCTACTATTTGCTTCACCTGCAAAAAGCAAACCTGGCTTACACGTCAATCCAGTTACACCTCGCAGCCATTTCTGCGTATTTACAAAACAGGCAGCATACTTCTTTGTTCAAAATCCCAGTTATCAAAGCCTTCATGGGAGTCCTTAAAAGAGTAATACCACCCAGGCTGCCCTCCGTACCATCCTGGAATCTTAATTTGTGCTCACCCGGCTTGTGGGGCCTTCTTTTGAGCTGCTTCACTCCTGTCCAATTGTGTTCCTTTCTTGGAAAGTGGCTGTAAGGAAATGCCTCCTTGGCATGGTTGCCCCCTGACTTTTTGCCTTTGCTGATGCTATGTTTACAATTGAAAGTGTGCTGAGGCCTGCTAACCAGGCCCCAACACCAGTGTTCTTTCCCTAACCTGTACTTTTGTATCCACAATTGGCAGACCCTGGCATCCAGATAAGTCCCTTGTAACTGGTACTTCTAGTACCAAGGGCCCTGATGCCAAGGAAGGTCTCTAAGGGCTGCAGCATGTCTTATGCCACCCTGGAGACCTCTCACTCAGCACAGACACACTGCTTGCCAGCTTGTGTGTGCTAGTGAGGACAAAACGAGTAAGTCGACATGGCACTCCCCTCAGGGTGCCATGCCAGCCTCTCACTGCCTATGCAGTATAGGTAAGACACCCCTCTAGCAGGCCTTACAGCCCTAAGGCAGGGTGCACTATACCATAGGTGAGGGTACCAGTGCATGAGCATGGTACCCCTACAGTGTCTAAACAAAACCTTAGACATTGTAAGTGCAGGGTAGCCATAAGAGTATATGGTCTGGGAGTTTGTCAAACACGAACTCCACAGCACCATAATGGCTACACTGAAAACTGGGAAGTTTGGTATCAAACTTCTCAGCACAATAAATGCACACTGATGCCAGTGTACATTTTATTGTAAAATACACCACAGAGGGCACCTTAGAGGTGCCCCCTGAAACTTAACCGACTGTCTGTGTAGGCTGACTAGTTCCAGCAGCCTGCCACACCAGAGACATGTTGCTGGCCCCATGGGGAGAGTGCCTTTGTCACTCTGAGGCCAGTAACAAAGCCTGCACTGGGTGGAGATGCTAACACCTCCCCCAGGCAGGAGCTGTGACACCTGGCGGTGAGCCTCAAAGGCTCACCCCTTTGTCACAGCCCAGCAGGGCACTCCAGCTTAGTGGAGTTGCCCGCCCCCTCCGGCCACGGCCCCCACTTTTGGCGGCAAGGCTGGAGGGAACAAAGAAAGCAACAAGGAGGAGTCACTGGCCAGTCAGGACAGCCCCTAAGGTGTCCTGAGCTGAGGTGACTCTAACTTTTAGAAATCCTCCATCTTGCAGATGGAGGATTCCCCCAATAGGGTTAGGATTGTGACCCCCTCCCCTTGGGAGGAGGCACAAAGAGGGTGTACCCACCCTCAGGGCTAGTAGCCATTGGCTACTAACCCCCCAGACCTAAACACGCCCTTAAATTTAGTATTTAAGGGCTACCCTGAACCCTAGAAAATCAGATTCCTGCAACTACAAGAAGAAGGACTGCCTAGCTGAAAACCCCTGCAGAGGAAGACCAGAAGACGACAACTGCCTTGGCTCCAGAAACTCACCGGCCTGTCTCCTGCCTTCCAAAGATCCTGCTCCAGCGACGCCTTCCAAAGGGACCAGCGACCTCGACATCCTCTGAGGACTGCCCCGGCTTCGAAAAGACAAGAAACTCCCGAGGACAGCGGACCTGCTCCAAGAAAAGCTGCAACTTTGTTTCCAGCAGCTTTAAAGAACCCTGCAAGCTCCCCGCAAGAAGCGTGAGACTTGCAACACTGCACCCGGCGACCCCGACTCGGCTGGTGGCGATCCAACACCTCAGGAGGGACCCCAGGACTACTCTAAGACTGTGAGTACAAAAACCTGTCCCCCCTGAGCCCCCACAGCGCCGCCTGCAGAGGGAATCCCGAGGCTTCCCCTGACCGCGACTCTTTGAATCCTAAGTCCCGACGCCTGGGAGAGACCCTGCACCCGCAGCCCCCAGGACCTGAAGGACCGGACTTTCACTGGAGGAGTGACCCCCAGGAGTCCCTCTCCCTTGACCAAGTGGAGGTTTCCCCGAGGAACCCCCCCCCCTTGCCTGCCTGCAGCGCTGAAGAGATCCCTAGATCTCCCATTGACTTCCATTACAAACCCGACGCTTGTTTCTACACTGCACCCGGCCGCCCCCGCGCTGCTGAGGGTGAAATTTCTGTGTGGGCTTGTGTCCCCCCCGGTGCCCTACAAAACCCCCCTGGTCTGCCCTCCGAAGACGCGGGTACTTACCTGCAAGCAGACCGGAACCGGGGCACCCCCTTCTCTCCATTCTAGCCTATGTGTTTTGGGCACCACTTTGAACTCTGCACCTGACCGGCCCTGAGCTGCTGGTGTGGTGACTTTGGGGTTGCTCTGAACCCCCAACGGTGGGCTACCTTGGACCAAGAACTAAGCCCTGTAAGTGTCTTACTTACCTGGTTAACCTAACAAATACTTACCTCCCCTAGGAACTGTGAAAATTGCACTAAGTGCCCACTTTTAAAACAGCTATTTGTGAATAACTTGAAAAGCATACGTGCAATTTTGATGATTTGAAGTTCCTAAAGTACTTACCTGCAATACCTTTCGAATGAGATATTACATGTAGAATTTGAACCTGTGGTTCTTAAAATAAACTAAGAAAAGATATTTTTCTATACAAAAACCTATTGGCTGGATTTGTCTCTGAGTGTGTGTACCTCATTTATTGCCTATGTGTATGTACAACAAATGCTTAACACTACTCCTTGGATAAGCCTACTGCTCGACCACACTACCACAAAATAGAGCATTAGTATTATCTATTTTTACCACTATTTTACCTCTAAGGGGAACCCTTGGACTCTGTGCATGCTATTCCTTACTTTGAAATAGCACATACAGAGCCAACTTCCTACAGTGGCTTTTTTTTATTCACTATTTCATCACTTCGACGTGTTAGTGAACTCCAGGCCTTATTAAAAGAACCCTTCTTTCAAGTACTCAAAGACATGGTGGTCCTTTGTACAAACCCGAGGTTCCTACCAAAGGTGGTCTCACAGTTCCACATTAGTCAAACCATTGAGTTACCGGTTTTCTTTCCACAACCTGACTCGGTGGCAGAAAGATCACTCCACAACTTAGATGTTAAATGAGCGCTCATGTATTACATTGACAGAACTAAGGAATTTAGAAAAACTAAACTGCTTTTCTTTTTCAGTACCACATCAAGGGAATGCGATTTTTAAAAAATAGCATTACTAGGTGGATTGTAATAGATCTGTTATGCTAAGGCAAAAAGACAATTGCCACTTACTCCTAGAGCGCATTCCACTAGGAAAAAGGGTACCACTATGGCATTTTAGGAAACATTTCCTTAGTTGACATTTGTAAAGCAGCTACCTTATCTACACCACATAGATTCACAAAGCACTATTGTGTAGATGTACAATTGCATTAACAAAGTGATGTAGGACAGACTGTACTAAAAACACTTTTTCAGACAACTTTAACTCCCGCAGGCTAGCCCCCGTGTTTCTAGGAGGGACTGGTTTACAGTCTATGCAAAGCATGTAGTGTTGTAGATTCACTTATGACCTCCCTCCACCTTCGGAAGTCTGCGACTGTTCCAGTTACTTTATACTTGTATATAGTTGTACATAGACACTTTCACTCACATGGACATGTTCTTTCTAAGTTTCTTGTATACTCCATCTCTCACCCGCCTGCGGGAAAACTATCTAACAAAGGACTTGATGCCCATGTGCGGTATAACCGAGAAGGAGGAGCTACTCGATCCCGTGACTTAAATGCTTCTCAAAGTAAAACAAGTTGCAGCATTCCGAACCCAACACTAGTTGTCAGGATTATGCAAAGCATGATAATCTACAGCACTACATGCCACGAACAGATGTCTACTGGGTAAGTAACATTTTCCTTCTGGTTAAGTACATTCTTTATTGCCCTTTTGGTGCTGCATGTGGTGTGCACATGTTGTTCAAATTGAGTCACAACCTCGGTTTTAACAATTTTGAGAAACCGTTTCTACCCCTCCACAGAGCGGTACCAGGTGGCAGTCGCACTCACTGTAAATAGGAGAAAGCATTCTGAATACTGGAGTGACTGTAAAGGAAACAACACTGTGTAACTTAATAGTTCCAGATTGCAAATTCATTACTAATGCATGTTCATGTTGTTTTTGTATTTCACATTTTAAAATGTTAATTTTCTTGTGGGTTATACATATTACAGGTCAAAGCGGTCAGAACTGCGAAAATACTTAAAGTCTGGTCTTGATCTCTCAAATGAGTCAGTGAGAGCCATGATCCTTGCAAGGAAGATTGCCGCAGTGAAAAAAAAACTTGCCAGAAACATTGCAGTCTCGAAGAAGAAACACATTCAGAGATCAACCATAGGGACCCAGACCGAACCTAAAGTGCTTCTGGCTCAAGAGTCGCTTCCCAGCGATAAAGGTTCCACTCAAAGACAAAGGCCTCGACAAAGGCGCCCTGCAAAGGGGAGAAGGTTGAAAACCCTGATACGTGCATTTAATTTGAAATCAAAGTCCTCACTTCAGCCGCAGTTCCCAGACGGTATGTGATTTTATGTTTTTGCCATCTAAAGTATATTTGCACATGTGGGGAGGATCAAACGCATAGTTTACCCAAAACAAAATACCTTAATCTTTTAACCTTTTGATGCGACGCCGTTCGTGAACACACTAGCCGGGAGGCCGGTATGAGACTTACTATGGTCTCTGTTTTTCCGCATGACCCATGCCTTAAACTTATTTTTTATTGGTTACACATCTTCGAAAATATTTGAAGTTTTTCAATATGAACTTCACTTCTACATTGTAAGCCTTGAAAAAGTCAAGGGTGACGAAACACGTGTCGGCTGTTTTCTCTCAACTATGGAAATTGTTATTGGCTTCCAATTCAGTTGCCGAATGTATTCTATTGGATCAGGGCATGTACTTCCCTGATACAGAACTAAGGAATAAAGGACTTTCATCATAAATCTGAGAAGTGCCGTGGTTTTCTTCTTCCTGTATATGGACTGTGACCTTTCGTAGGAAACTATCCTCACACCCTGTGGCTGGGTGCTTTACCACTGGAGCACTCTTCTTTTCCAAAAAAGACTTGCTGCGTCACGTACTTTGATCATTCATGATAGCTCATGGTTGGAAGTGCGCACCACGTATACACAGCCACATTTGTTGATGTTCTTGTTGTTTATATACCTTAATCTTTAGTCCCGGCCCCCTCAGTTCCATATGTTCCATATGTACCATTATATCCCACTGGACAGAACAGGCGCTGAAGATTAGGTGCGGTGCCAGCAAACATCACAAAGGTCAAAATTTAAGGTGTTAATTGATTTCCCTTTACTCTAATTTTGTGCCTGCAAAGTTTTCCCATTGTGATCACCACAATCTGATTGTTTGTTAATTTGTTTGCAGATGAGTGCAGGGGGGCTTAATTCTCCAAATATTTCAGTTCACGGCATAGACAAGCATTCAGAGCACTTTTAGCAATAGTTCAATGCACTTTTAGCCAACATATTTATTTAGAAGTTATTTCCACATTGTTGATTAGATCCACATTATTGTAATCGTAGTATACACAACAGTAAAAGATTACATGACTTTTTGTGAACATCGTTCTGTTTTTAAAATGTTTTTTCAATACCCAACTTTATTAAGTTTAAAGACACGCCACAACACATTAATTCATAGAATTCTGTCACTTGACGTTAGGAATGCCACTCACCTCAGACCCAGCCACCTGTAACTTCTCCAGCCCTCTCACTTCAAGAGTGGTGACCACTCATTATGCCAGAAAAACTCCACCATTGTCCCTGGTTTTGTCATGTTTTCATGAGCAGCCTCTGGCCCTGTAGATCAGTTCCTTTATTTTAGCACACCAGTCCATGGCTGAGGACTATTTAGAGATGCTGGGGGTTGTAGGAAAGTGCCCCTTTTGGTCATGGTCACCCCTCAAATTCTGCTGTCTGTTACTGAGATTTTTTGACTGAGGTTCACTGGGTTCCTGCTAAACTGGTCTCCAGTGTCAGTGCTCTTTCCCTAAAACAAAGTAAAAGGTCTAATTTTACGCAGTTGGCACACATTCTAGTACAACCGTAAGTCCCTAGTAAATGGTACCCCTAATACCTAGGGCCTGAGCAATAGAGGGGGTCCCTAAGGCCTTCAGCCTGTTTTGTGCCACCCTAAGGGCCCCCTCCTTTTAGCTGCACACATCCTGCCATCACAGACTGCGTGTCATGGTGCAAGCCATGCGTGAAAACTTGACATGCCACACACATTTTGTGCCATGCCCTAGTCACTGCATCTAAATATATGAAAGTCACCCCTACAGCAGGCCTTCGAGCCCTAAGGCAGGGTGCATTATATCTGATGTGAGCACATATCTGCATGAGCATATATGTGATGTCTAGTTCAATTGCTCAGACATTGCAAGTGAACAGGGAAGCCATCTTCAGGTTTTTACTGGGCACTGGTCAACACTAGTTACCCAGCTACATAATGGCTTCACTGAAACCTATGGGTATTTGGTATCAAATTCCTAATCTTAATAAACCTATACTGATGCCAGTATTGATTTTATTATGACATGCACTCAGAGGGCACCTTAAAGGTTCCCCCTGAACCCCTACCCACTACCCTTGTGTGAACTGACTAGTTTAAGCCAGCCTGCCACCATCAGGCAAGAGTCTGACCTCCTAGGGTGTGGACCTTTGTTCTCAGGTTGTCGACCACAAAGCCTGCTCTGGGAGAGGTGTTCTACACCACACCCAACAGAATGACCTGCAAATCTTGGTATGCAGAGATAGCTTTCCTCACAAGGAAGATGCCAACCTCCCCTGCTCCAGTGCTCATTTGGCACTTGGATAGGTGGGAAATGTAATATTCAGGGAAGTATGTCCACCCCTCAGGTCAGTCTCACCCTTAAGGTGCGCTGCCTGAAGTGGACACAACTTTTAATAATCTGCCAGCTTGGTGTTGGTAGCTTTAGGACCTGTGGGACAGGGGAAGTGGTTATATAGGGGGTGTAGCAACCCCAGGAGTAAGTAGCCCATTGGCTACTACCCTATGCTCCACGAAACACCCCTAAATTCAGTATTTAGGGGAGACTCTGGCACCAGAAAAATTGGAGTCCTGCTGACCTACAAATAAGTACACTGAAGAGCCATGAAAGGAAAGGAAGAAGCACCTGAACTCAGACCTGCCGGCCTGTCTGCTGGTCCCGCCAAACTGCGCCAAAGTCGTCTCATCCTGCAGCTGCTGTGCTGGGAGGGACTGTCTGCCTTCTAAAAAGACTTAGGAACGCCTGTGGAGCAGCAAAGCTGCTTCCCTGAATCTGCAGGGGCCCCTAGACAACCTGTGAGTAATCAGGACCACAAAAAATACCCAATGCCTGGAAGCACCGTTGCACCTGTGCTGCACAGCTCGAGTTGAAGTGGACCAGCGGTGCTAGCGTGGTTCTCCAGCCTTCCAGAGATTAAGTCCACCCCATACTTGACCACTGAGCACCCTCAGATGCCTGCAGCATCTACACACAGGCCCCCTTAACTGCAAGTGCCCTGGTGGAGAAAACCTGAAGACTCAGGACACCTCTGCACCCGTCGCTCCTGACTCGTGGAGAAGCAGACTGAAGGTGTCCCCACATCCTCGGACATCAAAAGATTGGAATGCACTTGGTTGTTCTCCCCACCTGGACCCCCAGTCCTCACCTGCAGCATCTTTTTGACCATACTGATCCTCATAGAGTAACATTGGGCAACCAACGCTATACTACACCTCTGCACTCCGCCACCACAGTGCTGCCCAGTGTGATCTGTTGGTATGGCCCTGACCCTTGCCCAGCACTTACCCAAAGTCCAGGAGATTGGCCTCGTACTTCACTGTAGTGTACCTGATTTGCTGTCTTTGATTTCCTCCATAGTGCGGGACAGCTGGGTTTCGTTTCCCCAAGACAGGAGGCTTAGCGCGCTTACCGTAACTATCCGAGTAGGAGATCGGGAAGTCACGGATTGTGGAGGGCAGCAGCCGGGCATCTGCCTAGTCGTGTCCCCTTCGTGTGGGAGGAGTTGACAGGCACTGCATTCCCCCTAGTAGGGGGGCCTGCGACGGTCATTACGGCCTTGCCCCACTTTGGACGCGGGAACCCAGAGAGGTCTCCCTAAGCCTGTGTTACCCATATGAGCCTGCCCCTGCTCCTGGGGGCCCATCAGTCAAAGTAAGAGCCTCGACCTCCTATGACTACCACCTGAGCGGGGAAAAATATTCATCGGAGACCCCCCGTCAAGCTACTTTGTTTTCATGGAGAGGGATTACCACCTACTCTCGAATAGCGGTGCAGATGCATCAAATCACCTTGTTGGGATAACTTATCTCTTTCAGGATTGCAGGGCAGACATGGGAGCGGGTGGTGAATGTTCTGTGACATATGCCTTATAGGAATATTCCAACAATGTTTTCCTGGTAATGTTTTATACGATATATGCAACCTGGGAGTGTTTCCTGCTATGTGCATTTTTTGGTGATAATGATAACCTTACGACTGCTTCTGTTGCAGAATCCCATTAGCCTGTGTGTTTACCTGACTACTGCTTGCTTCCGCAAAGTACTAGTAACCTGTGTAATGTTCTTACAACTGCTTGTGTAGCAGGGTATTACTGATACATGTTGTGTTGGTGTAATAGTATCTTATGTAATACAGTTGATTTTTATGAAACTAGTTGTAGTGTTTCTTTGTGGTATATTTATTGTGTCACATGTGTTGTGCAAATGCTTTACACATTGCCTCTGGGATAAGCCTGAATGCTCGTGCCAAGTTACTAAAGGGGTTAGCAGGGGTTATCTTGGGTGTGTAACTCCCTCGCCTTGACTTTAATGGTGGGTTCTGCCTGACTTAGGTGCAAACCCCAGCCAACCAGAAACCCCATTTCTAACACTAAACAAACAAAATCTGATGCTAAAATATATATATATATATATAAATATTTGTTATTTTTGTAAATTTGTGTGGCTATCCTTGATTTCATGTGTCTCATTTATTAACTGTGTTGAGCCGAAGGCTGCTCGCCCACACTACCTCCTAATAGAGCACTTTGGGATTGCATAGCAATCCCTGTCCACTGGTGAGGGAACCTCTGGACTCTTTGCACGATATATCTCGTTTTGATATATCTTATAAAGTACCAGCTCTCTACAGGTAGGTGATATGTAGATAGTTTGGTTGGATGAACCTGAGGCAGGCAGGAATTGCTATAATACGAGGGTCCGTCTAGGCCTCTCTCCAATCTACGTTGTCAAATCCATTGTTCCCATTTGTTCTTCACTGTGTTTAACGTGGTGGTGGAGTTGTAAAACAGTACTTTGTAAATCTTGGAAATTCCCTCCTTTCCTAATGGTCTTTGGAGGAGCCTCGCCTCTAGGATTTTACTCCGGAAGGTCTATGGCAGTGGTCTTTAAATGTTTTACTGCCATGCACTCCCCAGTGAAAAAAAATAATCTGCCGCCCCCCCCCCCCCCCCTCTGAATTTTTCACAAATGTTCCATTAAATTGGCAATGTTTAAATATGTCTAGACTTATTTAAACTTAGCAGTTAAGTTATGTTACGGTTTTAAAAGTGTAATGAAATACATGATGCTAAACCTACTGCCCTGATTAGGCGGACCTTACTAACAGGTAAAGGTACCAACATTGTGATTATTAGAAGTGGGGGTGGGTGGATGTTTGGAAGAGTATTTGGAGGCACTTCCCTTTTGACTCATACTCACAGTTTGTATATAAATGACAAACCATGTTAGTGGTGGCCCATTACAGAGTATTTTACTGTTGGTCATTTTTTTCAGCTTAAAACATAGTTCTGTTATCAGCTTAATGCTTCCTTTGGCCAGGTCCAAATGGCGTAAAGACCCAACTCCTACTTGTATAGTTAGAGGAGCCTCATTATCGTAGACCCTGACACAGCCAGGACATTGTCCACGTATAAGGAGATTCGGTCCTCCTCACTTGTGGACTAGTTTCAGCTGCATAAGGCGGGTCAGTGGTTCAACTGCCAAAGCAGAAAGCAATGGTGATTGTGGACAGCTTTGCCTGGTGCTTCGGCAGATTGGAAAGGGCTTCAATAATGTTCCATTAATCTGTACCTGTGCTTTCAGGGAAGAGTAGAGGAGGCTGGCATACTTGAGGAATCTGGGCCCAAAGCCCCTGCATGCGAGCACTGCCTGTAGAAAAGACCACTCAAGGGAGTGGAATGCTTTTTTGAAGTTGCTGTGAAACAGTGCGTGAACGCCTGTGATTTCTGTTCTGCGAGCAAGGTGGAGGTGCCTAATGCAGTGTCTGGTGTTAAGGCCGGACATAAAGCTACATTGGGCATGGTGAATCAAATCAGCGATTACCCGGATAAGTTGCCAAGCCAGGGCTTTAGCGAATAGAGTTCAGTGTTGAGTAGTGGAATGTGACAGTAGGAAGTGCATCGATCTGGTGGGCGTCCAGTTATGTGAATGACTACTCTATTTGCTAAGTCTTGTCCTTTGGGAAATGTACCTGTGAACTCCGCCTCTAGATACAGATCCAGTAGCTGGAGTATAGGTAGCTTACAACATTTCCGGTAGTGTTTGTTTGGGTACCCATCCGGGCCGGGTCGTCTTGACAGCATTTAACTTGTTAAGGCATCTTCAGTCTCCTCGAGTGCAAGTGGGGTGTCAAGTTGTTAAAAGCGGTAGAGGGAGGAGTGAGGGATGTTGGATAATATAGGGCTGGTTGAGACTGCCTGGGGGTGACAGCGACAAGCATACAAGATCCAATAGTAATCAGCAAAACATTCAGCTCTGGCCAGGTCTGTCTGCTGTTGTTCATATATGGTCCAGTTTTTCAGGGTCTACCCTCAACAATAGGTTTCTTGTGGCTAGTCAGAATAATAGTTTGTTATGGAACAGCCCTGTGTAGGCGTTGTCAGCGACGGATGTGATGAGCGGGAAGCCTATATAGGCACCGATCTGTATACGACGTCAGTTCCATCCTTTCCACGCTAACAGTGCAGATCCAGAAGAGCAATCCAGGTCAATTTTTGACAACTTTTTTGCCATTTTCGCCAACTTTTTTGAGCATTCTCCTTCCAGTGTGCTAGGGATTCCCCTAAGAAGCCATTCGGTTTTGAAGACTCTGGGACCTGTCACATGCAAATGTCTGTGACCACCCCCCATCTGGTTTGTATGTAGTGCCTGGAGATGAACCGTAACTCCCGCACCATGAATCTGAAGCTGATACAGGAGCAGGAGATGAAGCTCCTAGCGGCCTGACATTGGAAGTCTCCGCATTGCTCCAGGTCCCCGTTGCGTGGAAGGTCCCATTTCTGCTCTTGGAAGCATTCCTGTCAGACGGCGTCAAAATTGTAATTCCGTAAGTCCCACAAGCACAAAGAAATCTAAGTTGAAACACTCTTCGACCTGACCACACCAGTCCAAGTCCATGAATGAGGTACAGGAATGACCCTATAAGTCAAAGCCCCGTTCCCGCACATGACACCTGTGGAGCCTGTGTCCGCTCTTTGTCTAGCGAATTATATGAGGACGTGCACCTCACATTTGGACGTACAGACACCTCAAAAGTGCCTTCGGTCTCCATGTGTTTGGGATGTGCACAGTCTGAACCTCCAGCACCAGTTGGGCCCTTGGATCCATTCCCAGAACCAGACAGACTCTGGTAACAAATCAACCTTCGCTGGGGTTCAGCCTGTGGCACTTGGAGTGGCGCCACTGACACTTTTCAGCTGTGCCAAGCCCATAGTCATTCTGAACCCCTTTGCCCAGAGCGCGTCATTCAACACAAGCATTGACCAGACCCAAATGAATCCCCAGGTCACAAGTGGTGCCTCCTTTTCATGAGATGCCCGAGGAGATTTTGTCAGGTGCGGATCTGAGGATCCTTAGAGCTACCTTGATCCCCATGAAGGCCCATTAGCCCAGTTGAATGACAACCACTGTAATGAGGAGCTGGAGGATTTCAGTGGCCTGGACAGAGCACCAGACACTGGCTTGTTCTCCCGTCCAAGTGTGGGTACAGACGAAGATGCTTCGATTGCTATGATAGTGAGGAGTGCAGATGAGGTCTTTGACCTCCAGCTGCCCACCTTAGAAGTGAAGGTCAATGTCTTGGTGGAAGGACTTCAGCCAGGGGTATCCCACACAGAACCCCTACTGGCCTTTGATGAAGCCCATTATGATGTCTTGCTCGGGGCTTGGGCCACACCCTGCACGGGTACCCCATACTAAGGACGATGACACTCCACCATCGCCCCACTCCCGGGGACCCAGCTTTCCTCACCCAATACCCCACCCCTGAGAGCCTGGTGCTGCAGGCCTGAGCATCCAAAGTGAACCCTAGTGCATGCCCTACCACTCCACCGGACAGGTTGCATACCCTCGGAAAGAGGGTTTTCTCGTCTGCCAGCCTCGCACTGCGGTCAGTGAAACTGCATGGCTCTTGGGCCAGTATAGCCACATTGTATAGCACTCGATTGCGCTAGTGTTGCATCTGGTCTTGGAGAAGGCCTGAGCCATTCTGAACCAGGCTATTGCCGATGGGAGGGGCTCAGCAAAGTTTGCCATCAGATGCTAAATGACAGACTCGCTTGGCGGGGCCATTGCGTTATCAGTGGCATTCAACAGCCGACTCTGGCTGAGGTCATCTGACTTTTCTGACATGCCCTTCGATGGTACTCACCTGTTTAGCCACAGGGACGATTCAGAGCTTGAGCGCTTCAAGGACTGTAGGGTCACCATCTGCTCGTTGGGGCTTGTCACCATACCCCCACCTCTTTCTTCTTTTTGCTGCTTCCATGGCTACAGAAGGGGCTACTAGCCGCATCCTTTCCAGCAAAGGCACCATGGCCAACAGTCTTCCCAGCATTTTTGTGGGAACCAAAGCCATAGATCACCCATCCTCTCAGAACACCCTCCCCCAGCCAACTGCATCCCCCAGACCTCTTTAGTACACTCATGCTACAACACGGGCATCCTTTTGGAGGCAGGATCAGCCACCACCTGCCCAGTGGCAAGCTGTACTCCGGACGGAGTGCTCCAAATTGTCTGGTGGGGTTATGCCCTTCTACTTGTGAAAACCCTGCTGTCTATGCCGCTGCCCTCTGTTCTGCCTGTAGGAGGCTGGCCCAGTTTGTGGTGTACACCTATGGTGTGGCACCCTATACTGAGTCCAGGCAATCCTTCGGGATAGTGAATAGGTTTCCAGATAGCAGAAGCTCTCTAGATGTAGCGGAGGCGAGCAGCTAAAGCTTAATCAGGAAGAATGTAAAGCACTTGCAGTACGACAGTAGTCAGACAATAACTCACTTACAAGAAAGAACCACACAAGTGTTGCAAAAATAAAGGATACTTTATTTTAGCAATACTACTAAACTAGCATCGGTATATCTCCCTTTGGAGATATATACACACAATTTAGACACAAAATAATCAGCAGAAATATCATTAAGATACACAGGACCCTGGGGGGGGGCCAAGCCATATACTAAAAAATGGAATATGAAATAGGGACCCCAACCAAGGTGTGGTAGTTGGCTGGGGGCAGTTAGGAACACCAGAGGTAAGTACAGTGAGTGTCCCCAGCAACCAGGTGCAAGGTAGTTGTCCCAGTTGTCCCATAGGCTAACACAGAGAGAAGTGGATGGAGATTGTGGAATTCAGGACCAGTCCCAGTGAACCTCGAGGAAATCAGCAGACCAGAGGATGGATGGAGAGTGCCCCCACCCCAGGACACTCAGAAGACAGGAGTACCTAGAGCAGGGACCCGGATACAGAGGGGAGAAGGGACTCTCTCTGAAGTCAGTTAATGCCTCGGATTGTCCAGCTATTGTCATGACCCGTGGACCAGGCTGGTGGAACCCTGGGACGAATTCGGGACGTGGAGGACCTGCAAAGGAAGGGGACAGAGTCCAGCACCCTTGGAAGTGCCCAGATGGTGCAGGTGGCAATGCCCACACTCCTGAAGGTGAAGTTCCTGCAAGTCGGTGAAAAAAGTCCAACTGCAGGGTCCAGGAGCTGCATGAAATTCCAGGAGTCGCCTAAAAGCTCCCTCGACGGTTGCTGGATTGCAGGAATGTCAGTGACCATCCAGGTCACCAACAAGCATTGGCAGACGCAAACAGGGGGCTGAAGAAGAGTTTGCAAAGTTGTGGGGACCAGCGAGGTCCAGGAGACTCTACTTTGGAGGGTGAGTCAGGCCTGGCCCTCAGCACACCGGAAGGCCAGCAGAAGTCGATGGAGCCCCCATGAGTGACCCACAGGTGCTGGATGCATGGAGTCACAAGGAGGCCTTACCAGCCCAACAAGACAAACGTCCCAGGTCGCAGGAGTTGCGTGACAGGGGCTGATCTTCTTTGCAAAGTGCTGGAGGCCAGGGCTTCTTGGAGCCTGAATGTCTCCCTAAGGAAGAGTCAACAAGCCTTAGCAAGTGCATCAATTGCAGTGCATAGGGGTTTCAATCCAGTGGCAGGAGCAGGGGCCCACAGTCTCCCAACTTGGCTTGAAGATAAGCGGGACCCAGAGGAGGTCACAGACTTACCACCTGTGTTGCAGGATCTTCAGATGTCCATGGACAGCAGACCCCAATAGCCAGTCGACGTCTTGAGGTGCCTGCGGTTGCAGGGGAGTAACTCCTTCACTCCAAGGGAGATTCCTTTGTGCTTCCAGGTGCAAACAGAGCCCCTTTGACAATGGAGGATGCACAGCCTTGGATGTTGCAGGATCCATGGAAACAATTTTGCAATGGGAGCCTTCACACCAGAAGCAGACTTGTTCGGTTCCAACGTAGACCAGCAGCGGTTCCAGAGGCCAGGATCTGAAGATGTCTTGCAGAAAGTTCCTCAGAGAGCCTTGCTTGAAGAATCTGAGGACCCACCCACGAGGGAGCCCCTTAGTACCCTAAGAGGAGGTTTGTCACTCTCTACATTGACCCACCTATCACAGGGGGTCAGGGACATCATCTACCTGGCCTAACCTGTCAAATGTTCCAATGGGCCTCTGCACATCTTATTTCCAAGATAGCAGAATCAAGTGGCCACCGGGCAGAGCTCTCTGCACCTCCCTAGGGGAGGAGCTGGAAAGGGGGTGATGGTCACTCCCCTGTCCTTTGTGTAGTTTTGCACCAGAGTGGGAACCAGGGGATCCTGAACTGTTGCAAACCAAATTATACAAGGAGGGCACCAAATGTTCCCTTCAAGGCAGTCTGGTGGCTCTCAGAGGCCACCCCACCTCAGCCCTTAGACTCCTAATACACAGGGAGAGGTGGTCCCAGCTCTCCCACCTCTCCCTTGCAGGAAATCCTTTGTTCTGCTTCTCTGGCCTGAGCCTGGCTCGCCAGCAGGAGGGCAGAACAGTGCCTGGAGTCAACAGCAGTGTGGGCTGGCAGCTAGACCCCGAAAGGCTGCACAGGCAGAACTAGGGGATCGTCTAAGGAACCCCCAGAGTGCATGGTATCATGCAACTAACACTGGATTCGGTGTAGTTGCATGATTCCAACATTTTGGATGCCAAACATGCCTAGGTCCGGAGAAGCCATTATGTAGCTCAACCACTCATGTTGGCCAGTGTCCCCTACATATCTTATGCACCCTCCCTTGGGATGAAGGGCCTACCAGAGAGGTGACTTGTAATGTCTAAGTGCAGTCGTCAGGTTGCATGCACCATTTCACGAAGGTTGCAATGGCAGGCCTAAAATCACAGGTTACATGGGCTCCCATGGGTGGCATAATACATGCTGCAGCCCATAGGGGACCCTTGGTGTACCAGTGCCCAGGGTACCTAGGTACCGTGTACTAAGAGCTTACATGGATGCACGAGTATGCCAATTGTGGGTGTAAGAAGTTACCAGTATCTACATTTAGGTGGGAGAGCATAGCAACTGGGGTCCTGGTTATCAGGCTCCAAGTGAACTACAGTCCAAACACATTGGCGTCAGGCAGAAAGTGGGGGGTAACTATGCCAGAAAGATGTCACTTTCCTACATGGCTGACAGAGGACCACCTCTCCTTGTTGCTGCAGGAAGTGCAGGCTCTTTTGGCCAAAGGAGCCAGCAAGAGGATGCCAGCATCAGAAGTAGGTCATTGTTGCTATCCTCGCTACACTGGTGCCAAAGAAGGACAGAGGCCTCCTCCTGATTCTAGATCTGTGTCCTCTCAATGCCTTCCTGAGGAAGGACAAACTCAAGATGCTAACACTTGTTCACAAAGTTTAAAACCCACTGGCTTCTTAGGGGACAACCTGGATTTTGAAGAGACTGACTTTGAGACTGCTGGGTCTGATGGCCGCCTGCATCCTGCTGGTGAAGAATCCTTGATGGCAAATGCGGACTCTGCAGTGGTATCTGAGGTCCCAGTGGGCGCAGCACCAGGTGAAACACTCTGACCTGGTCCGGATTTTGAAGGACACTGTGAAAGATCTGCAGTAGTGGTTAACCGACCAGGATTGGGTCAGTGGCAGATCCTTTTACCTTCCTCACCCAGAGCTGACAGTGGTGGCCGATGCATTGAATCAGAGCTGGGGCTACCATCTAGAAAAAGTGAAGATCAGAGGCCTCTGACCTATGGTGGACACCCAGCTTCACATAATCCTTTTGGAGTTGAGGGTGATTCCCTTGGCATTAAAAGATTTCCTGCTTTCCATCTAAGGGACATTTTTGTGGCTTGATGCACCGAGAAACACATTAATCCACTTTCTGCACCCCTATCAGAGGTGGTTTTTGTTTTGTCCTTAGCATGGCAAGACCCTGGCCAGGCACAGCTAAGGGCCATCTCTTCACTTTTGTGGTTGCCAGGCCAACCCTCCCTGATTCAGTCACCATGGTGACATGTTTTCTGAAAGGCCTTCCAGCATGTTTCCTCCCATACCTTTTGATATGCCCAGTGGAATTTTTATTTGGTTTTAACTTATTTTATGTGGTCTCCCTTTCAACTCATGCATAGCTGCCCTCTTAGACTTTTGACAATCAAGGCAGTCTTCTGGTGGCCATCACATCAGTCAGGAGAGTCAGCGAGCTCCAGGCTGTTCCTGTTCAACCTCCATACACCAGCTTCTTCCCAGACAAACTGGTTCTCCGACCCTTGCCTCTTTTGTGCAAAAATGTGTGCCACTTTTTCAACCAAAACAGCATACTGCCAACTTTTTTGCTCCACCTCATCCCTCTAAGGAAGAAGGGAGACTCCTTGTCTGGACCATAAAAGGGCACTGGCATTCTATATCGATTGCACCAAAGAATGTCAAGTGCATGATCAACTCTTTGCAGGGTTCAGTGGAACAAAAAAAGGGAAGGCAGTGCAGAAAAAGACCATTTCCAGATGGAATGCACTCTGCATTAAGATCTGCTACACGTTGGCTAGGAAACAACCCTCTAAGGGCTTGCAGGCTCATTCCATTAGAGCCAAAGCTCTGTTTAATGAATTAACTCATGGAGCTCCTGTCCTGGATATCTGTCAGGCTATTGCGTGGGCATCCTTGCACATGTTTTCCGAGAAGAAGTAGAGTGTAGAATATGGTGTGGTTGTGCAACCTCACTGCATAATACACTTACCCACCCCTTTAAAACACTTAGGTTTCATCTGTCAACCCCTCAGCTCAACCCTGGGTAGCTGTGGCACTGAGCAGCAAGGCTTAGACAGAGGAACAAATGTAAAGCATTTAAACAGCACCAAAACAATTGAAGGAGCAATCACGATGGCTTTCGAAAAATCCAACACAAATTTATAAAAATAGACTATTTTTGCAAGAAGTTAGACACCATAATGAAAAAGATCCACTGGAGGGTCCCTCAGATATAGAAATGACAAGTAATTCGAAATCAAAGCATTTCACTCAAACACGAACAAGCCATGGGCAAATTCAAGAAATTTGACTCAGAAACTTTTTCAAAGAAAACTTTGGCAAGTGTCAATGCAGTCGAGTAGAAGTACTTGGGGCGAACAACTCCTGAAGTAGCTAGTCAGGGGGACCTGCAAGGTCCTCAGAAACAGTTACCTTTATAGAAGAAGCAGTTCTCCAGCACTTCCAGGCACTTTATCCGTGTTACAATGGATTGCTGTGGAGAGTGGTCCTGATGCAAGGGATGAAGGATACCTAAGATGCTCTAAGGATGCTGCGGATGCTGCAGTCTACAGGGATTTTCCTGCAGGGTCCACTAAGATGGTTGGGGGGTGGGGGGGGACCACGTACGAGGCGAGACTGGGACTCGTCGGTCTGCGTCGGGTCCAGCGCGGGGCGGGGGGAGCTGCGGCTTCAGCCCCGGTCGCGCTCTCGCCGGGCGCGGCCGCCTCCTACCTCCCCGCCTGCCCGCGACTGGGAGAGCAGGGGAGGCGCGTCTGGAGGAGGACCGTGCAGTTTGTCCTGCTGGGCGCCCCGGGACACCGACCCGAGGAGCTGGGGCGCCATTTTAGACATCGGCGGCCGGCAGGGATGAAAGCGGCGGAGGAGCAGTGAGGAGGCCCGGTGAGGCAGACGCGAGGCGGCGGCGGCCCAGCAGGCAGCGGGGATTCCAGGTTCAGAAATATTTTAATTTAAAAACAAAAAGAAAAATTAAAGAATAAGGTGAGGAGGGCGCCTACGAGGAGGGGAGCACCAAAATTACACGGAGGAGGTAAACCTTGAGAACGGCAAGCGCCCCCCCCCCCCCCCCCCCCCCCCCCCCCTTCACTCCACCGCTCCACCCTCGCAACTGGGCAAGATAGATGCAGATTGCGTGCTCCTGGGAGCACAGCTTATTCAACAAACGGAGAATGGATGGCTGGGCTGGACTGTGGATGCGTGGCCTGCCCTGGACTTCCTAGCGGTGGGTCCCTGCCGCAAATGTTCCTAGCTGCACAAGGCATATTCGCAGCACCCCGCAAGCGCCTCAACCCGTGATCTCTCCCGCGCCTCGGTGCCTCACCCGACCGTCCAGCAATTCTCCCCTTTATCTGTGGGAAACCTCTGGCACCAAGCCCTGCCGCCACACAAGAAGAAGCAAGTGTTCTCCTCTAATGATTGCATCCTCTACGCATTTCAACGAGCCCGGTGGACAGATCCACGGGAACATATAGTTAGACCATTGAATCCATCAACGACTGCAGTATTTGTCACTGAACACACAGGCCATAATAAACCAAACTAGGACTGGATGCTCCTTTGCTTTGCTGCCTAACTGCAAGCCCACCAGTGCGAAGTCTCTGCAGATTGGTAGGCAATCTCATAACAGCCAAAATGGCCGGTAGAGCCAAGTCAACCAAGAACCCAGATCGAACTACCCAAGCGATAACGCCTACAGATCAACAATTTGGCCCATCCCTACAATCTCTGGAAAACACACTTCTAGCGCATTCTGCTCAGTTGGAGAAAGTATTGCAGGCAATACTGGACACTAAGTCATCACTAGAGGGCAGAATTGATGCAGTCGCGCAAGACCTGAATCTCCTACGAGTGGATCATCGTAGCCTAGCCGAAAAAGTAAAAACAACTGAAGCTGAAATAGCGGAACTAACTCCAATAGCGCAAGGGAACCAAAAACAAATTCAGCGCATGGATGAAGAGCTGAAGATACTCTGGAGAAGATCCGAGGAAATGGAGAGCAGGGCGCGCCGAAATAACGTGAGATTTCTGGGCTTTCCGGAAAGTATGTGTCAACCGGAATCAGAAATTTCCCTAGAGCAGTGGCTAATTAAAGAGGTGTTAAATGGGGCTCCATCCAAGTTTTTCTCAGTTGAAAGTGCTTACAGAGTCCCGGGCAGGCCTCCAGCCCCCGGCCAGTCCCCCAGACCATTGATTGCCAGGTTCTTAAACTACAGAGATCGAGACGCAAGATTGCAACAATTCCGCAATAAGGGCCCGTTCAAGTATGAAGACTCGAACATCAATGCCTACCCAGACTTCACGCAAGAGGTGCAGAATCAGCGTAATTCTTTTGTTAAAATCAAGCAACGCTTACGACAACAGAACATAAAATATGCCCTGCTCTTCCCAGCCAAGTTAAGAGTAGTGATGGAGGACCGTACCCATATATTCACCAGCACCGAGGACGCCTGGACATGGCTCCATGCCAAGGGCCTTGCATACCCCCGGGAAGACGCAGAGGAGGACGAGAAACGGGGAGATCCACTGCAGGGAAGCGATCCAAACGGCGCACCAGAGGCCAGCCCAATGACTGGCAAGCAGCAGAGGAAAGAGCAAAAGTGCTTAAAGAGACGCCGCTACACATGCAAAGCAGCAGTATAACTCCCGACGGGCTTGTGGAGCTCGAACTGGACTCAGACACAGCCAGCTCCGCATCCACTGTAACAGGAGAACTAGGTGGGCCGAAGGTCACCCCGAGATCTGCCGATGAACTATAAATTATTGGCTCAGGCCCAGAGTGAACATTAGGGATGGCGATTGCAACTGGAAAACTTACAGAGACTCCACGACACTGCCGAGTTGTGGGGATAGAGTGCTTCCAACAATATACATCTTTAATATAAATACTAAGCTAAGTGGTTTAGGGCACAAACAGGTGGCATGTGGCGGGTGGGTGGGGCCAGAGGGAACGGAAATATGCCAAGGGGGGGCGCCTGAAGATATTGGCAGACTCAGTCTGCGGCATGATGTGAGCCCCTTACAAGAGCCACATCTGCAAGATATGAGAATCCCACTAAGCAAATCCAACTGGATAAAAGTTATGTTACACATTTTTAAGTTTTGTAGTTTCACTGTAGTTGTAAGTAGTATAGGGGGTTTAACTAGGGGGGTGGGGTTTAGTAGAAATGCAGAGATCGGAATTACTTAATGCACTAAAGATGGACCTGCACCCGCTATATCTAAATATTAGCAGCAGAAAGGCAGAGACCAGGTGGGCCAATATTAAAACCCAGGCCCCCAATACAGTAACATACCCCCTGCACCCTACAAGATGTCTTCTAGAAGCAACATGGGGAACCAGTATATTATATTAACATGGAATGTCAGGGGCCTTGGGACGCCGAGCAAACGGGCTAGAGTGCATGCTCGACTTGAGAGACTAGGAGTGCATATTGCTATTTTGCAAGAGACACATATGCTAGAGGGGGATTTACGAGACATGCGCGCGAAGTGGGGGGGCCAGTTGATAGGCACAACATATTCGACCTTTGCGAGAGGGGTGCTGATTTGGATAGCAGCGGGAGTTCCATTCCTCATGTCAACACACAAGATAGACCAGGGAGGGAGGTACGCAGTAATGGAGGGCAGATTAGATGGTAGACAAATGGCTGTGGTCGGGGTATACGCCCCCAATAGTGGCATCACAGGCTTTCTTACCACTCTCACCCCAACGTTGCTGACCCACCCCATGCCCCTAGCCATCTGGGGAGGTGATTTTAACAGCACCCCAGTAGCAGCATTAGACCGAACTAGCGCCCACCAGAGCGCATCAACTAACAGGAAGCTCGTAAGTCCCCTGCAAGAATGGGCAAATGTTATGGGCCTATATGATATATGGCGGTTAGACCATCCAGAGCAAAAAGAATATTCATTTTATTCGGTCCCACACAACACCCACACTAGAATTTACATAATATGGGGCACCCGCGAAATAGGGGCGCTGATCACTGAATCCGAATACTTGGCAAAGACCGTCTCGGACCATGCGCCCCTGCGGGCAACCCTGAACTGGGGCAGGGCACGTCAGGTGATTCCCACTTGGAGATTCCAGACGGAGGCTCTACAAGATCAAGCATTCGCTGCAACATTGGGGAAATCTATAGGCCAATATTGGGAAACAAACGCTATGTCTGCAACAAACCGGGCGATAGAATGGGATGCCCACAAGGTAGTGGCCCGTGGAGTATGTATGTCCACTACGTGGGGAGTGAGACGCTCCTTACAGACGGAAATTAGCAAACTCGAGAAGGAGCTGAGGATTGCAGAAAAAGCGGTAGCACGGGGGGAAATTACCAGCACTGTCCTTAAAGAAAAGCGCTTAAAATATAATGAGGCAGATAGCAGGCTCCGCTGCCACGACTATAAATATTACTTAACCAGGTTGCAAACGGAAGGAGATAGATCAAGCAGAATGCTAGGGTGGCTACTCCGCGAGGATAGACAGCAGGCTCCGATAGGGGCCATCCGGGTGGGCGCGCAAGAGATGGCTACTACACAAGCAGAAATAAAACGAGGCGTTTAGGAATTACTACTCTAACCTATACACTAAACGTACTTCGTGCACAGCTACACAACTAGAGGCCTTTCTGGCGGACTCCTTCCTACCCCAACTACCACAAACAGATAGAGATGGAATTGAAACCCCTATAACAACAGCAGAAATAGAATTAGCCCTTGCACAGCTGCCCAGGAACAAAGCGCCCGGCGCGGATGGCCTCCCTTCGGAGTATTACAAAGCCTATTTACCCAGCCTGAAATCCCATCTGCTAGGAGTGTTCCAGGAGGCATGGACTAAAGAAAGCTTACCCATATCTCAAAGGGAAGCTATGATAGTGGTACTCCCTAAACAGGGTCGAGACCACACGGATGTGAAATCTTATAGACCACTATCGCTGTTAAATACAGACTGCAAAATATTAGGCAAAATATTGGCCAACAGGTTAGCCCCCCTCATGCACTTATTGATACATGCAGATCAAAGTGGCTTCATCCCCAAGCGTAACACCTTCCTAAATATTCGAAGATTGCTGGGCATAATAGGAGATACCCCCAAGAATGCACAGGAGGAAATGGTGCTCTCATTAGACATAGAAAAGGCCTTTGATACGCTCGAGTGGGACTTTCTGTTGGCCACGATGGCCCGTATGGGAATAGGCCCTAATTACATCCGCTGGGTTCGGACATTGTACTCTAACCCGAGCGCGAGGGTGAAATCAGGCGGGGTGATTTCTGATAGTTTCCCGATTTTTAGGGATGCCCCTTATCCCCGCTACTGTTTGCCATAGCAATGGAACCGTTAGCGGCAAAAGTTCGCCTCATGGAGCACGAATGGGGAATTATTAGAAATGGGTTACATCACACGATTTCACTATATGCAGATGATGCTTTGATATATATCAGGAACGGTTGTGCAGCTATCCCACCCGTAATATCTTTATTGGCTGAATTCGGAGGCCTGTCTGGCCTTGTGGTAAACTGGGAGAAATCGTGTGTCTTTCCCCTGGTAAAAAGGGATCCCAACAATCATGATCCCCCAGAGGTAGGACACCTTAAGTGGTGCCCTACAACATTTAAATACCTAGGGATAAACATATACCATGCCACCTAAGACTTAAGAGATGGGAACCTGGGGAAGGCGCTAACATCTATAAAAGGCTCCCTACAATTCTGGAACAAGCTCCCTCTCTCGCCACCCGGCAAGGTGGCGATTGCTAATATGTTGATTCTACCTAGGCTTTTATATTACTTTGCGGCCCTGCCGATAATCATTCCCAAAAGCTTCTTCAGCAATCTAAACACAGCATTGCTGCAGCTCATTTGGGGAGGTGGCAGAGCGCGAGTGGCGCTATCCACACTACAACGCCCGCTGGATAACGGTGGCCTAGGAACTCCGAATTTTGAAAAATACTACGCAGCCGCACAACTTCATTGGGTCCATTATTGGATCCTCAGACCAGAGCAAGCGGAACCTACGAGCCTAGAGCCTCGGCGGAACGGGACTCCCCTTTTAAATTGGCTGTCGACAAAGCCCCCCAAAGTGGCACTGGTCAACCCATTGCTTAGGGGATTGCTATGAAGACGGTAAATTAATGACGTTCGAGGCCCTCCAGGCCCTCACGGAGATAAATCCGGGACAGTTCCTGACATATCATGCTGTATGTCACGAAATCAGAAAAATATGGGGAATGGGCAACTCGGAACCAGAGATCTCCCCCGTGCTTCACCAGCTTCTACAACATAGTGATCAAACAAAAACAAAAAAATTGGAGTAACCTTGACAGAAAAGGGCACATTCCTACAAGACCTCCTTAGCTTTTGTAGTCCTAAAGTTTTTTCGAAAGCTAGCCATCTAGCCCCTAGAGTCATGTCTTCTGTTCTGGCACAAGTGGAGCTGTTTTTGACAGGTTGGCACAGCAGGGACAGTCCTCTTTGTGTGTCCTTTTCTCTCAGCAGACGCAGTCTAGTTTTTGATGCATTCTCTCTTTGCTAGGTCCAGGGAACAGCAGAGGGGTCCATCTTCTGTCTTCTTTCCAGCCCAGTAGTGATTTGAGGGCTGTGTGTCGGGGTGCCATTTTTATGCCATATTTGTGTTTGTGGGAAGAGAGGACTCCTGGGAGCATGTCACACATTCTAGCAGGAGGCAGGCTGTTGTCTGTGGCAACAAAAGCTGCAGATGGCCAGAAAGGGCTACCAGTGGTTTGGGCAACAAAGTGATGACTTTCTAAACGCACCTTTACCCTGCAAGTAATTTTAAATCCAGCTTCAGCAATGAGTCAGGTTGAACACAGCAATTTTGATACCTTAAAGTACCAAAATCAGTGGGTCCTATATGGCTAGTGAACCTTCATGCTAACCTTTGGGCCTACAGGCTTTACTACAATGAATATGATACTTATGAGTTTCTACTGTCAGGGCATGTGAGGGATAAATTTGACATGTCCTTCTTGTTAATATCAGCACCCTGCCTTACGGGCTCATAAGGCCTTTTTTAGGAACGGCTTATAGATATTAAAAAGAAAGGTTTGGACATGGTAAATGGGGGTTAATTTGACATGTCAACTAGCCAGTTTAGAAGCTGCATGACAATGCTACAGTGGCAGACTTAAAGCCATGTTTTCACTTTGTCATAATAGTGGTTGCACAACAAGTGCTGCAGTCCACTGGTGACACTTACCTTACTAGCCCTGAGTACCTGGAGTACCATATACTAGTGTCCTATAAGTACGTTAACTAAGCCATTCAGGAATTAGCCAATTGCACATACAGTTTTTAACAGTCCGAAGACATGTACTGGGGCCTAGACAGAAGGGCCCAGTGCACTACATGTAGGGAAATGGCTCCCTTGGCATGGTTACCCCTTAAGTTTTTGCCTTTTGTTGATGCCAGCTATGATTGAAAGTGTGCTGGGACCCTACTAACCAGGCCCCAGCGCCAGCGTTCTTTCCCTAAACTGTACCTTTGGTCCCACAATTGGCACAACCCTGGCACACAGATAAGTCCCTTGTAACTGGTACCCCTGGTACCACGGGCCCTGTGGCCAGAAATGGTCTCTAAGGGCTGCAGCATGTATTATGCTACCCAGGAGATCCCTCACTCAGCACATGTACACTGCCTCACAGCTTGTGTATGCTGATGGGGAGAAAATTACTAAGTCGACATGGCACTCCCCTCAGGGTGCCATGCCCTCAACCCACGGCCTGTGGCATATGTAAGTCACCCCTCTAGCAGGTCTTGCAGCCCTAAGGCAGGGTGCACTATACCACAGGTGAGGGCATAGTTGCATGAGCACTATGCCCCTACAGTGTCTAAGCCAAGCCTTAGACATTGTAAGTGCAGGGTAGCCATAAAGAGTATTTGATCTGGGAGTCTGTCAATTATGAACTCCACAGTTCCATAATGACTACACTGAAATCTGGGATGTTTCGTATCAAACTTCTCAGCACAATAAATGCACACTGATGCCAGTATGGGATTTATTGCAAAATGCACACAGAGGGCATCTTAGAGATGCCCCCTGCATGCCAGTCCGACTCCTAGTGTTAGGCTGACCAGTTCCTGCCAGCTTGCCACAACCAGACGAGTTTCTGGCTACATGGGGTGAGTGCCTTTGTCACTCTGTGGCCAGGAACAAAGCCTGCACTGGGTGGAGGTGCTTCTCACCTCCCCCTGCAGGAACTGTAACACCTGGCGGTGAGCCTCAAAGGCTCATGCTTGTTGTGACAGCGCACCAGGGCATCCCAGCTAGTGGAGATGCCCCCCCCTCTGGACACAGCCCCCACTTTTGGCTGCATGTCCGGAGGAGATAATCAGAAAAACAAGGAGGAGTCACCCACCAGTCAGGACAGCCCCTAAGGTGTCCTGAGCTGAGGTGGCCCCTGCCTTAGGAAATCCTCCATCTTGTTTTGGAGGATTCCCCCCAATAGGATTAGGGATGTTCCCCCTCCCACAGGGAGGAGGCACAAAGCGGGTGTAGCCACCCTCCAGGGCAGTAGCCATTGGCTACTGCCCTCCATACCTAAACTCACCCCTAAATTCAGTATTTAGGTGCGACCCTGAACCCAGGAAATCAGATTCCTGCACCCCACAACAAGGAGGACTGCTGATCTGAAAGCCCAGCAGAGACGACGGAGACAACTGACTTGGCCCCAGCCCTCCCGGCCTGTCTCCAGACTCAAGGGCCCTGCGCAGCGACTCATCCAGCGGGACCAGTGAGCTCTGAGGACTCGGACTGCCCTGCACCCAAAGGACCAAGAACCTCCCGAGAACAGCAGCACTGTTCAGAAACAGCAACAAACTTGCAACAAAGAAGCAACTTTAAAGAGACTCTCACTTCCCGCCAGAAGCGTGAGTCTTCACACTCTTCTGCACCCGACGCCACCGGCTCGAGTCCAGGACAACAAACACGCAGAGAGGACTCCCAGGCGACGCCAACGACGTGGACACCCTGAGTCAACGCTCCTGCACCTCTACAGCGACGCCTACAGAGAGGATCCAGAGGCTCCCCCTGACCGCGACTGCCTGGTAACAAAGGAACCCGCCGCCTAGACCAAGCACTGCACCCGCAGCCCCCAGGACCGAGAGGAACCACCTACCAGTGCAGGAGTGACCAGAAGGCGGCCCTCACCCTAGCCCAGTCTGTGGCTGGGCAGAGAAACCCCCCTGTGCCCTGCCTGCATCGCCAGAGTGACCCCCGGGTCCCTCCATTGCTTTCAATAGCAAACCCGACGCCTACTTTGCACACTGCACCCGGCCGCCCCTGTATCGCTGAGGTTGTGTTTTGTGTGCTTGTGTGTGGCCCTCAGTGCTCTACAAAACCCCCCTGGTCTGCTCCCCGAGGACCAGGTTCTTACCTGCTAGCAGGCTGGAACCGGAGCACCCCTGCTCTCCATAGGTGCCTGTGTGTTTTGGGCCCTCCTTTGACCTCTGCACCTGACTGGCCCTGTGTTGCTGGTGCCGTGGCTTTGAGATTGCCTTGAACCCCCCAACGGTGGGCTGCCTATGCCCAGGAGACTGACTGTGTAAGTGCTTTACTTACCTGAAAAACTAACCAATACTTACTTCCCCCAGGAGCTGTTGATTTTTGCAGTGTCCACTTTTAAAACAGCTATTTGCCATTTTTACCAAAACTGTGTGTGTAAGGAAATGCCTCCTTGGCATGGTTGCCCCCTGACTTTTTGCCTTTGCTGATGCTATGTTTACAATTGAAAGTGTGCTGAGGCCTGCTAACCAGGCCCCAGCACCAGTGTTCTTTCCCTAACCTGTACTTTTGTATCCACAATTGGCAGACCCTGGCATCCAGATAAGTCCCTTGTAACTGGTACTTCTAGTACCAAGGGCCCTGATGCCAAGGAAGGTCTCTAAGGGCTGCAGCATGTCTTATGCCACCCTGGAGACCTCTCACTCAGCACAGACACACTGCTTGCCAGCTTGTGTGTGCTAGTGAGGACAAAATGAGTAAGTCGACATGGCACTCCCCTCAGGGTGCCATGCCAGCCTCTCACTGCCTATGCAGTATAGGTAAGACACCCCTCTAGCAGGCCCTACAGCCCTAAGGCAGGGTGCACTATACCATAGGTGAGGGTACCAGTGCATGAGCATGGTACCCCTACAGTGTCTAAACAAAACCTTAGACATTGTAAGTACAGGGTAGCCATAAGAGTATATGGTCTGGGAGTTTGTCAAACACGAACTCCACAGCACCATAATGGCTACACTGAAAACTGGGAAGTTTGGTATCAAACTTCTCAGCACAATAAATGCACACTGATGCCAGTGTACATTTTATTGTAAAATACACCACAGAGGGCACCTTAGAGGTGCCCCCTGAAACTTAACCGACTGTCTGTGTAGGCTGACTAGTTCCAGCAGCCTGCCACACCAGAGACATGTTGCTGGCCCCATGGGGAGAGTGCCTTTGTCACTCTGAGGCCAGTAACAAAGCCTGCACTGGGTGGAGATGCTAACACCTCCCCCAGGCAGGAGCTGTGACACCTGGCGGTGAGCCTCAAAGGCTCACCCCTTTGTCACAGCCCAGCAGGGCACTCCAGCTTAGTGGAGTTGCCCGCCCCCTCCGGCCACGGCCCCCACTTTTGGCGGCAAGGCTGGAGGGAACAAAGAAAGCAACAAGGAGGAGTCACTGGCCAGTCAGGACAGCCCCTAAGGTGTCCTGAGCTGAGGTGACTCTAACTTTTAGAAATCCTCCATCTTGCAGATGGAGGATTCCCCCAATAGGGTTAGGATTGTGACCCCCTCCCCTTGGGAGGAGGCACAAAGAGGGTGTACCCACCCTCAGGGCTAGTAGCCATTGGCTACTAACCCCCCAGACCTAAACACGCCCTTAAATTTAGTATTTAAGGGCTACCCTGAACCCTAGAAAATGAGATTCCTGCAAACAACAAGAAGAAGGACTGCCTAGCTGAAAACCCCTGCAGAGGAAGACCAGAAGACAACAACTGCCTTGGCTCCAGAAACTCACCGGCCTGTCTCCTGCCTTCCAAGGAACTCTGCTCCAGCGACGCCTTCCAAAGGGACCAGCGACCTCTGCATCCTCTGAGGACTGCCCTGCTTCGACGACGACAAGAAACTCCCGAGGACAGCGGACCTGCTCCAAAAAGACTGCAACTTTATCCAAAGGAGCAGCTTTAAAGAACCCTGCAATCTCCCCGCAAGAAGCGTGAGACTTGCAACACTGCACCCGGCGACCCCGACTCGGCTGGTGGAGAACAACACCTCAGGGAGGACCCCCGGACTACTCTACGACTGTGAGTACCAAAACCTGTCCCCCCTGAGCCCCCACAGCGCCGCCTGCAGAGGGAATCCCGAGGCTTCCCCTGAGCGCGACTCTCTGAAACCTAAGTCCCGACGCCTGGAAAAGACCCTGCACCCGCAGCCCCCAGGACCTGAAGGACCGGACTTTCACTGCAGAAGTGACCCCCAGGAGTCCCTCTCCCTTGCCCAAGTGGAGGTTTCCCCGAGGAAGCCCCCCCTTGCCTGCATGCAGCGCTGAAGAGATCCGTTGATCTCTCATTGACTAACATTACGAACCCGACGCTTGTTTCTACACTGCACCCGGCCGCCCCCGCGCTGCTGAGGGTGAAATTTCTGTGTGGGCTTGTGTCCCCCCCGGTGCCCTACAAAACCCCCCTGGTCTGCCCTCCGAAGACGCGGGTACTTACCTGCAAGCAGACCGGAACCGGGGCACCCCCTTCTCTCCATTCTAGCCTATGCGTTTTGGGCACCACTTTGAACTCTGCACCCGACCGGCCCTGAGCTGCTGGTGTGGTGACTTTGGGGTTGCTCTGAACCCCCAACGGTGGGCTACCTTGGACCAAGAACTGAACCCTGTAAGTGTCTTACTTACCTGGTAAAACTAACAAAAACTTACCTCCCCCAGGAACTGTGAAAATTGCACTAAGTGTCCACTTTTGAAATAGCTATTTGTCAATAACTTGAAAAGTATACATGCAATTGAAATGATTCAAAGTTCCTAATGTACTTACCTGCAATACCTTTCAAACAAGATATTACATGTTAAATTTGAACCTGTGGTTCTTAAAATAAACTAAGAAAATATATTTTTCTATAACAAAACCTATTGGCTGGATTTGTCTCTGAGTGTGTGTACCTCATTTATTGTCTATGTGTATGTACAACAAATGCTTAACACTACTCCTTGGATAAGCCTACTGCTCGACCACACTACCACAAAATAGAGCATTAGTATTATCTCTTTTTACCACTATTTTACCTCTAAGGGGAACCCTTGGACTCTGTGCATGCTATTCCTTACTTTGAAATAGCACATACAGAGCCAACTTCCTACATTGGTGGATCAGCGGTGGGGAACAAGACTTTGCATTTGCTGGACTACTCAGCCAATACCTGATCACACGACAAATTCCAAAATTGTCATTAGAAATTGATTTTTGCAATTTGAAAAGTTTTCTAAATTCTTAAAAGACCTGCTAGGGCCTTGTGTTAGATCCTGTTTAGCATTTCTTTTAGAGTTTAAAAGTTTGTAAAAGTTTGAATTAGATTCTAGAACCAGTTTTAGATTCTTAAAAAGTATTCCAACTTTTAGAAGCAAAATGTCTAGCACAGATGTGACTGTGGTGGAACTCGACACCACACCTTACCTCCATCTACAGATGAGAGAGCTAAGGTCACTCTGTAAACTAAAGAAAATAGCAATGGGCCCCAAACCTACCAAAGTACAGCTCCAGGAGCTTTTGGCAGAGTTTGAAAAGGCCAACCCCTCTGAGGGTGGCAACTCAGAGGAAGAGGATAGTGACTTGGAGGACAATTCCCCCCTACCAGTCCTATCTAGGGAGAACAGGGTCTCTCAAACCCTGACTCCAAAAATAATAGTCAGAGATGCTGGTTCCCTCACAGGAGAGACCAACACCTCTGAAATCACTGAGGATAACTCCAGTGAAGAGGACATCCAGTTAGCCAGGATGGCCAAAAGATTGGCTTTGGAAAGACAGATCCTAGCCATAGAGAGGGAAAGACAAGAGATGGGCCTAGGACCCATCAATGGTGGCAGCAACATAAATAGGGTCAGAGATTCTCCTGACATGTTGAAAATCCCTAAAGGGATTGTAACTAAATATGAAGATGGTGATGACATCACCAAATGGTTCACAGCTTTTGAGAGGGCTTGTGTAACCAGAAAAGTGAACAGATCTCACTGGGGTGCTCTCCTTTGGGAAATGTTCACAGGAAAGTGTAGGGATAGACTCCTCACACTCTCTGGACAAGATGCAGAATCTTATGACCTCATGAAGGGTACCCTGATTGAGGGCTTTGGATTCTCCACTGAGGAGTATAGGATTAGATTCAGGGGGGCTCAAAAATCCTCGAGCCAGACCTGGGTTGACTTTGTAGACTACTCAGTAAAAACACTAGATGGTTAGATTCAAGGCAGTGGTGTAAGTAATTATGATGGGCTGTACAATTTATTTGTGAAAGAACACCTGTTAAGTAATTGTTTCAATGATAAACTGCATCAGCATCTGGTAGACCTAGGACCAATTTCTCCCCAAGAATTGGGAAAGAAGGCGGACCATTGGGTCAAGACTAGGGTGTCCAAAACTTCCACAGGGGGTGACCAAAAGAAAGGGGTCACAAAACCTCCCCAGGGGAAAGGTGGTGAGACAGCCAAAAATAAAAATAGTCAAGAGTCTTCTAAAGGCCCCCAAAAACCTGCACAGGAGGGTGGGCCCAGAGCCTCTTCACAAAACAATCCTGGGTACAAGGGTAAAAACTTTGATCCCAAAAAGGCCTGGTGTCGAAACTGTAGTCAGTCTGGACACCAAACTGGAGACAAGGCCTGTCCCAAGAAAAGTTCCACTCCAAACTCCAATCCAGGTAACACTGGAATGGCTAGTCTCCAAGTGGGATCAACAGTGTGCCCAGAGCAAATCAGGGTCCACACTGAAGCTACTCTAGTCTCTGAGGGTGGGGTGGATTTAGCCACACTAGCTGCCTGGCCTCCTAACATGCAAAAATACAGGCAGCAGCTCTTTATTAATGGGACAAGTGTAGAGGGCCTGAGGGATACAGGTGCCAGTGTCACCATGGTGACAGAGAAACTGGTTTCCCCTGGCCAATACCTGACTGGAAAAACTTATACAGTCACCAATGCTGACAATCAAACTAAAGCACATCCCATGGCAATGGTAACTTTAGAATGGGGAGGGGTCAATGGCCTGAAACAGGTGGTGGTCTCCTCAAACATCCCAGTAGACTGTCTGCTTGGAAATGACCTGGAGTCCTCAGCATGGGCTGAGGTAGAACTAAAAACCCATGCAGCCATGCTGGGTATCCCTGAACTGGTGTGTGTAAAAACAAGAGCACAATGCAAGGCACAGGGTGAAAAAGTAGAGCTGGAGTCTGGAAAAATGGCCCAGCCTACCAAGAGAAAAGGAAGGTCAGTTGGGAAACCAACTGCAACACAGTCAGAAAAAGGGAACCTCTCTTCTCAGGAAGAAGTTCTGCCCTCTGAGGGAACTGAGCCTTTGGAGCTTGAACCTTATCAGGTTGAGCTCTTGGGCCCAGGGGGACCCTCGAGGGAGGAGCTGTGTAAGGGACAAGAAACCTGTCCCTCTCTTGAAGGCCTTAGGCAGCAAGCTGCTGAAGAGTCCAAGGGCAAGAAAAATGGAACACATAGGGTCTATTGGGAAGATGGACTCCTGTACACTGAGGCCAGAGACCCCACACCTGGTGCCACTAGGAGAGTGGTAGTGCCTCAGTCGTTCAGAGAGTTTATTCTGACCTTGGCCCATGATATTCCCCTTGCTGGGCATTTGGGACAAACCAAGACGTGGGAGAGGTTAGTCAACCACTTCTACTGGCCCAATATGTCCCAGAAGGTTAAGGAGTTTTGCCTCTCCTGCCCCACCTGTCAATCCAGTGGTAAGACAGGTGGGCACCCAAAGGCCCCCCTCATTCCACTTCCAGTGGTGGGGGTCCCCTTTGAAAGAGTGGGTGTGGACATAGTTGGTCCACTGGAACCTCCCACAGCCTCAGGAAATATGTACATCCTAGTAGTAGTGGATCATGCTACTAGGTATCCTGAAGCTATTCCCCTTAGGTCGACTACTGCCCCTGCAGTAGCCAAGGCCCTCATTGGTATCTTTACCAGAGTGGGTTTCCCTAAGGAGGTGGTGTCTGACAGAGGTACCAACTTCATGTCAGCATACCTAAAACACATGTGGAATGAGTGTGGAGTGACTTACAAATTCACTACACCATACCATCCACAAACTAATGGCTTAGTTGAGAGATTCAACAAGACATTAAAAGGCATGATCATGGGGCTCCCAGAAAAACTCAAAAGGAGATGGGATGTCCTCTTGCCATGTCTGCTTTTCGCTTACAGAGAGGTGCCACAGAAGGGAGTAGGATTCTCACCCTTTGAACTTCTGTTTGGTCACCCTGTAAGGGGACCACTTGCTCTTGTTAAAGAAGGCTGGGAGAGACCTCTCCATGAGCCTAAACAAGACATAGTGGACTATGTACTTGGCCTTCGCTCTAGAATGGCAGAGTACATGGAAAAGGCAACCAAAAACCTTGAGGCCAGCCAACAGCTCCAGAAGTTTTGGTATGACCAAAAGGCTGCACTGGTTGAGTTCCAACCAGGGCAGAAAGTCTGGGTTCTGGAGCCTGTGGCTCCCAGGGCACTCCAGGACAAATGGAGTGGCCCTTACCCAGTGCTAGAAAGGAAGAGTCAGGTCACCTACCTGGTGGACCTGGGCACAAGCAGGAGCCCCAAGAGGGTGATCCATGTGAACCGCCTTAAGCTCTTCCATGACAGGGCTGATGTGAATCTGTTGATGGTAACAGATGAGGATCAAGAGGCAGAGAGTGAACCTCTCCCTGATCTTCTGTCATCAGACCCAAAAGATGGCACAGTAGATGGAGTGATCTACTCAGACACCCTCTCTGGCCAACAGCAAGCTGATTGTAGGAGAGTCCTACAGCAGTTTCCTGAACTCTTCTCCTTAACCCCTGGTCAGACCCACCTGTGTACCCATGATGTGGACACAGGAGACAGCATGCCTGTCAAAAACAAAATCTTTAGACAGTCTGACCATGTTAAGGAAAGCATCAAGGTGGAAGTCCACAAGATGCTGGAATTGGGAGTAATTGAGCGCTCTGACAGCCCCTGGGCTAGCCCAGTGGTCTTAGTCCCCAAACCTCACACCAAAGATGGAAAGAAAGAGATGAGGTTTTGTGTGGATTACAGAGGGCTCAATTCTGTCACCAAGACAGATGCTCATCCAATTCCTAGAGCTGATGAGCTCATAGATAAATTAGGTGCTGCCAAATTCTTAAGTACCTTTGACTTCACAGCAGGGTACTGGCAAATAAAAATGGCACCTGGAGCAAAAGAGAAAACAGCATTCTCCACACCTGATGGGCATTATCAGTTTACTGTTATGCCCTTTGGTTTAAAGAATGCCCCTGCCACCTTCCAAAGGTTGGTGAATCAAGTCCTTGCTGGCTTGGAGTCCTTTAGCACAGCGTATCTTGATGATATTGCTGTCTTCAACTCCACCTGGCAGGATCACCTGGTCCACCTGAAGAAGGTTTTGAAGGCCCTGCAATCTGCAGGCCTCTCTATCAAGGCATCCAAATGCCAGATAGGGCAGGGAACTGTGGTTTACTTGGGCCACCTTGTAGGTGGAGGCCAAGTTCAGCCACTCCAACCCAAGATCCAGACTATTCTGGACTGGGTAGCTCCAAAAACCCAGACTCAAGTCAGGGCATTCCTTGGCTTGACTGGGTATTACAGGAGGTTTGTGAAGGGATATGGATCCATTGTGACAGCCCTCACTGAACTCACCTCCAAGAAAATGCCCAAGAAAGTGAACTGGACTGTGGAATGCCAACAGGCCTTTGACACCCTGAAACAAGCAATGTGCTCAGCACCAGTTCTAAAAGCTCCAGATTATTCTAAGCAGTTCATTGTGCAGACAGATGCCTCTGAACATGGGATAGGGGCAGTTTTGTCCCAAACAAATGATGATGGCCTTGACCAGCCTGTTGCTTTCATTAGCAGGAGGTTACTCCCCAGGGAGCAGCGTTGGAGTGCCATTGAGAGGGAGGCCTTTGCTGTGGTTTGGTCCCTGAAGAAGCTGAGACCATACCTCTTTGGGACTCACTTCCTAGTTCAAACTGACCACAGACCTCTCAAATGGCTGATGCAAATGAAAGGTGAAAATCCTAAACTGTTGAGGTGGTCCATCTCCCTACAGGGAATGGACTTTATAGTGGAACACAGACCTGGGACTGCCCATGCCAATGCAGATGGCCTTTCCAGGTTCTTCCACTTAGAAAATGAAGACTCTCTTGGGAAAGGTTAGTCTCATCCTCTTTCGTTTGGGGGGGGGTTGTGTAAGGAAATGCCTCCTTGGCATGGTTGCCCCCTGACTTTTTGCCTTTGCTGATGCTATGTTTACAATTGAAAGTGTGCTGAGGCCTGCTAACCAGGCCCCAGCACCAGTGTTCTTTCCCTAACCTGTACTTTTGTATCCACAATTGGCAGACCCTGGCATCCAGATAAGTCCCTTGTAACTGGTACTTCTAGTACCAAGGGCCCTGATGCCAAGGAAGGTCTCTAAGGGCTGCAGCATGTCTTATGCCACCCTGGAGACCTCTCACTCAGCACAGACACACTGCTTGCCAGCTTGTGTGTGCTAGTGAGGACAAAACGAGTAAGTCGACATGGCACTCCCCTCAGGGTGCCATGCCAGCCTCTCACTGCCTATGCAGTATAGGTAAGACACCCCTCTAGCAGGCCCTACAGCCCTAAGGCAGGGTGCACTATACCATAGGTGAGGGTACCAGTGCATGAGCATGGTACCCCTACAGTGTCTAAACAAAACCTTAGACATTGTAAGTACAGGGTAGCCATAAGAGTATATGGTCTGGGAGTTTGTCAAACACGAACTCCACAGCACCATAATGGCTACACTGAAAACTGGGAAGTTTGGTATCAAACTTCTCAGCACAATAAATGCACACTGATGCCAGTGTACATTTTATTGTAAAATACACCACAGAGGGCACCTTAGAGGTGCCCCCTGAAACTTAACCGACTGTCTGTGTAGGCTGACTAGTTCCAGCAGCCTGCCACACCAGAGACATGTTGCTGGCCCCATGGGGAGAGTGCCTTTGTCACTCTGAGGCCAGTAACAAAGCCTGCACTGGGTGGAGATGCTAACACCTCCCCCAGGCAGGAGCTGTGACACCTGGCGGTGAGCCTCAAAGGCTCACCCCTTTGTCACAGCCCAGCAGGGCACTCCAGCTTAGTGGAGTTGCCCGCCCCCTCCGGCCACGGCCCCCACTTTTGGCGGCAAGGCTGGAGGGAACAAAGAAAGCAACAAGGAGGAGTCACTGGCCAGTCAGGACAGCCCCTAAGGTGTCCTGAGCTGAGGTGACTCTAACTTTTAGAAATCCTCCATCTTGCAGATGGAGGATTCCCCCAATAGGGTTAGGATTGTGACCCCCTCCCCTTGGGAGGAGGCACAAAGAGGGTGTACCCACCCTCAGGGCTAGTAGCCATTGGCTACTAACCCCCCAGACCTAAACACGCCCTTAAATTTAGTATTTAAGGGCTACCCTGAACCCTAGAAAATGAGATTCCTGCAAACAACAAGAAGAAGGACTGCCTAACTGAAAACCCCTGCAGAGGAAGACCAGAAGACAACAACTGCCTTGGCTCCAGAAACTCACCGGCCTGTCTCCTGCCTTCCAAGGAACTCTGCTCCAGCGACGCCTTCCAAAGGGACCAGCGACCTCTGCATCCTCTGAGGACTGCCCTGCTTCGACGACGACAAGAAACTCCCGAGGACAGCGGACCTGCTCCAAAAAGACTGCAACTTTATCCAAAGGAGCAGCTTTAAAGAACCCTGCAATCTCCCCGCAAGAAGCGTGAGACTTGCAACACTGCACCCGGCGACCCCGACTCGGCTGGTGGAGAACCAACACCTCAGGGAGGACCCCCGGACTACTCTACGACTGTGAGTACCAAAACCTGTCCCCCCTGAGCCCCCACAGCGCCGCCTGCAGAGGGAATCCCGAGGCTTCCCCTGACCGCGACTCTCTGAAACCTAAGTCCCGACGCCTGGAAAAGACCCTGCACCCGCAGCCCCCAGGACCTGAAGGACCGGACTTTCACTGCAGAAGTGACCCCCAGGAGTCCCTCTCCCTTGCCCAAGTGGAGGTTTCCCCGAGGAAGCCCCCCCTTGCCTGCCTGCAGCGCTGAAGAGATCCGTTGATCTCTCATTGACTAACATTACGAACCTGACGCTTGTTTCTACACTGCACCCGGCCGCCCCCGCGCTGCTGAGGGTGAAATTTCTGTGTGGGCTTGTGTCCCCCCCGGTGCCCTACAAAACCCCCCTGGTCTGCCCTCCGAAGACGCGGGTACTTACCTGCAAGCAGACCGGAACCGGGGCACCCCCTTCTCTCCATTCTAGCCTATGCGTTTTGGGCACCACTTTGAACTCTGCACCCGACCGGCCCTGAGCTGCTGGTGTGGTGACTTTGGGGTTGCTCTGAACCCCCATCGGTGGGCTACCTTGGACCAAGAACTGAACCCTGTAAGTGTCTTACTTACCTGGTAAAACTAACAAAAACTTACCTCCCCCAGGAACTGTGAAAATTGCACTAAGTGTCCACTTTTGAAATAGCTATTTGTCAATAACTTGAAAAGTATACATGCAATTGAAATGATTCAAAGTTCCTAATGTACTTACCTGCAATACCTTTCAAACAAGATATTACATGTTAAATTTGAACCTGTGGTTCTTAAAATAAACTAAGAAAATATATTTTTCTATAACAAAACCTATTGGCTGGATTTGTCTCTGAGTGTGTGTACCTCATTTATTGTCTATGTGTATGTACAACAAATGCTTAACACTACTCCTTGGATAAGCCTACTGCTCGACCACACTACCACAAAATAGAGCATTAGTATTATCTCTTTTTACCACTATTTTACCTCTAAGGGGAACCCTTGGACTCTGTGCATGCTATTCCTTACTTTGAAATAGCACATACAGAGCCAACTTCCTACAGTGTGTACTACTGTTTTAAATCAAAGTTCTATACTTACCTGTGTGAATCTTGTGGTTCTAAAATAAATTAAGAAAATATATTTTTCTCTGTAAAAACCTATTGGCTTGGAGTCAAGTCTTTGAGTGTGTGGTCCTCATTTATTACCTGTGTGTGTACAACAAATGCTTAACACTACCCTCTGATAAGCCTACTGCTCGACCACACTTCCACAGAATAGAGCATTGGTATTATCTAATTTTGCCACTGTCAACCTCTAAGGGGAACCCTTAATATTAGGTAATGTTAACTGATATGTTTTTCATTATTCACAGTGGATGACACAACAAAAGAAACTGCAGAAAATCTGGCCCGGTTCCTTGTTGAAGATGGCAAAGATATTGATGGAGACTTTGATTTGACCTTGCTTTCCAAAAACCCAGAGTTCTGGTGAGCATTCTTGGCTAGCTTGACCGTGCATACATTAGTGAGATGGTCCAGTCCTTTTGTCCTTCAGCCTTTTTTAAAATGGGCCTGGAAAGTGTTGAATTGTGTCCTGGTGTGCAGATGAAACTGTACTGTGCAAAAGCTGGCCCCACAAAGTAAGAGGGTAAAGGTAATTGGCTGATTTTAAACAAATTGCTGACATAAAAGATGAGAAGTTTGAATAGGCTTGTAGGAGCATGAGGGCATTTGAGCTTAATTGTGCATCCGTCCAAGAGAGTATTCGTGCATGGTGGTGTCCACGCCCACAACTCGCCTGCATCTTCTCCGATACCACTTATTTTGTTCCCATTGAAGAAGAGGTTTGTTTCCTGTTTTGTGGTCCTGAAGTGAGTTTTTAGGAACCGCTTTTCATTTGTCATTTTCGTCAGCTTTTTCTCCCGAAGCTAATTTAACTATTTTCACAAAGACTTATTTTAGTTTGGAGCTGCTGGCTATTCCTTTTGATTCTTCCTGGAGGGGAGGCACCACTGTTGTCCAGTTCCTCAAAAGACTAGACTTTGTGCAGAAGCATTAGAGATGGAAATGGATCTGGGTAAAAAGGCTCTGGCCACCTATGACTTAACAGATCAAAACCACCGATTGAACTTCAGTTCCCCTAGTCTAGAGGGCACTACTGCTGTGTTTTAGAGAAATTAGTTGTTGCTTCATTCCTGTCTTAGGCTGCAAGACAATTGCAAGGATACTGCAGTGAACTATGAAAGCCACTGCGAGGCCTTCATACCGAGTGCTTGTGCTAGATGATGTGAAGTGGTCCTGAGGTTTGTGAGACTGCAGCTTAATCCCTATAAATATCTAACAGGCTCTGGCCACATAATTGCCTGAACAGCCAGCCAGTTTGATATTAGTTGTTCAAAAACTGTTGCAATCTGCCAAATCAATATTTCAGGTGACTTTTTACCTCCGGTGATTTGGCCCTTCTAAAACCAGCTGACCATCATCATCAACATTTATTTTGGTCACATATTGACCATAAAAGCCACACAAACACAACAGCACATCATTTAACACAACATAACAACAAACACTATACTGCATTCTTTAAAAATGTGATTTAAAATATCATTAAAATCAAGAATTCATCTCAAGATACAAATTACTCCATAACTAATCCATGATTAACCTGCATATCTACCTGTAATAAGAAAGGCACTCCTTATAAAATTCAAAATAGCATTACCAATTTCTGGCGACTCAATCTGTTGGAGAAAGGTGAGGGCACTGCTATATTGTCTCATGTTTACTGCTTTCAAACATGATAATAAAAACCTCTTAAGTGGGTTAGCAAACAGCGGGCTAAAAGGAGTAGAGTGGTCTGGGGCATAAGATTATCACAGAAGCAGTTTGGCAGCATTTTAAACCAGGATCTCTGAGCAGGAAAATCACTTAAGAAATGCATTATATTCAACCTAAATCTGTTTAAATAGAACCTATGCTGCAGATTTCCAAAAAGAACGTGTGCCTCTACAGCGTGGATCGGGCCCTAATCCCTGTATTCCCTCACTGTATGCATATTAACAACTTTTGCCAGACTCTGATCTTGTATGTGCTCCAAGAAGAGTGTATTATCCTTTCTTAAAAAATTGGCATAACTAAGGAAGGGTTTATAAACAAACCACCCAGCTCCAGTTTATTAAGTGAATATTTTATATAGCTCAGCTAGGGAATCCTTCCCCTCCTGTTCAATGTTAGACGATCTGCTACAATCAATCTTGTAAATGCTAATTCAGGTGTAAGCCAAAAACCTAAACCATAACAGTAAAGGGGAAAGCTGAACCGTGTCCACCAAGAAATTGAGGCGCAGTTCTTGATGACCAATAAACGTAGCTATAGTGGGCTGGGTATGAAGGATACAACTAACAAATCGGTTTTCCAGCGATTGGAGGCAATTAACATTTACATAGCCCCACACCCCTGCCCCATAGAGCCCAACCAATACGCATTTACTTTTATATAAAAGTAACAATTCTTTAATCAGTTTAGAGCCTAGTCTGGATGATAAATGGAAAATTGCTTCCTTAGCACGCTGAAATTGATTAATTCTTATCTTAAGAAGAAAAGCCCAGCTTAAAGCTGTATCAAAAAAGATACCAAGATAGTTAAAATTTGAGACACTGTTTATGGTAACCCCATCTACTACATGGGTCCTTGATTGTGTCTTTTTGGGGCCCATAATCATCGTAAATGACTTAGCAAAATTAACCTTACGATCTAAATTCCCCATAAAGGCAGTGAACAATTCCAACAGTCTCTGTAGCCCATTTGCCGTTTGAGCATCGTCCGCGTAAAGAAGAGAGGGAAATCCGATACCCCCTGCCATCGGGGAATCTATTCCATTTCTAGTTAGATATGATTCCAGCTCATTGGTGTATAGCAAAAAAGGAAATGGGGCCAATATACACCTTTGTCTGACCTTCCTAGATGTCATAATCAGGTCGGTACACTCTCCAGTCTTGCCATACTGAATTTTAATACTAGTATTCAAATACATTCTCCTCAGTATGTCTAATACGTACAGCTCCACCCCCATGGAGGCCATATTCGTCCACAACTTTGCTCAGTTTACCTTTTCAAGCGCACAGGAAAGTCCATAAACCCTAGATGCAGAGCACCTCCCCTGGCGCTGACATACTTCCCCACCAGGAGCATTAAATTCAAACCTTGTTCCACTGTGCCCACTCCTGGGCAGAAACCAAATTGTACTGGGGTAAGGATTTTTTGGTCTTCTGCCCATGCCTCTAAGCGTGTTAACAGAACTCACCCCAAAATCTTTGATGTGGTATCCAAGAGGGAGATTGGTCTATAACGCGCCGGATCAGCTTTATTGCCTTTTTAGGTTTCGCTTGCGCACTGCTTGCAAAGTCATTGTTACTAAGAAAGAAATCTTCAAAGGGGCTCACAATCCCACCTCTAAGTTTTCTCTAATGTTTATTGGTTTGTCTGCCTGTCAGTCACTTTGTGTTTGCTCTTTCCTGTTCGTTTTCTATCTGTCGTCTGTTTTGTCTTTGTAGACTGTGTTTGCTTTCGACTCTGCAGGGGATTGACCAAGTACTCCTTCCTGTTGCCGAATTTCTCCACGTTTTCTAATCTTCTTTTTTCTTGTGACTTCAGCCAGTTTGTTGAGTGGACGTACACTTTCATCCAGCGTTTCCATCTTTCTCAGTAAGAGGTGCTGGGGTTTGAGCTATGTCCTATTGTTATAAAGGTCTACTCCTCGTCTCATCAGCAGTGTAGCATATGGTGATTCCTGCCAATGTATAGTGTTTCAGGGCTATTAACTCTGTCTTTTGAAAGTTTTAAAGTGCATGATACGATCTCTTCTGTTTAACCGCTTCTGTGCTGCGGACGTAATGGCTATATCCTGCGGCACAGTGCTCCTGTCGGCCTGGAGCCCGGAGGGAGCGCTAGCGCTCCCTCCATGGGGTTCCCTCCCACCCCCCCACGGCAGGGATGGAAGGGGAAGCCCTTCCCCTTCCACCCCCCCTGTGACGTCAGCGCACAATCGCACACTGACCTCACAGACGCAGCCTCCCATCGCGCTGGAAGCTCAGCTTCCAGCACCATCAGAAGAGAAATGCGAAAGCATTTCTCTTCCGATCATGTGATGGGGGCCTGAGAGGCTTCAAAGGGAAGGAAAGGAATTTCCTTCCCTTTGAAGTCTCTCAGAGCATTTTAGCAGCCGGATTGTGAAGCGATCCGGCTGCTAAAATGCCCACTAGACACCAGGGATATTATTCTGTTATGAAATTGTCATAACGGGAGCGACCCCTTGGGTAAAGGAATTTATTTTAGGCCAGATCAGCCTATTTTAATTAGGCCGATCTGCCCCAAACCAGTAGGCACCAGGGATTTTTGTTTTCTTTTGTTTTACAGATGGGGAGCGACCCCTTAGGCAATGGTCACTCCCCTGGGGGGGGGGGGGGGAGGGGTAATTGTATTTAGGCCATTTCTGCCCCCCTGGGGGGGCAGATCAGCCTATTTTAATTAGGCTGATCTGCCCCCAAGGGGGGCAGAAACCACTAGGCACCAGGGATTTTTGTTGTTGTTGTTTTACAGATGGGGAGTGATCCTTTAGGCAAGGGTCGCTCCCATGGGGAGCAAATTGTATTTAGGCCATTTCTGCCCCCTTCGGGGCAGATCGGCCGATTTTTGCTACGCTAATTGGGGGCAGAAACCACCAGACACCAGGGATCTTAATTTTTTTGCATCAATTTCACAGAAGGGGTGCGACCCCTTAGGCAAGGGTCATTCCCCTGCGGGGCAAGCTTATTTTAGGCCATTACTGCCCCCCCTTGGGGGTAGATCAGCCTATTTTTATTAGGCCGATCTGCCCACTGGGGATTCTTTTTTTGCGCCAATTTCACGCAAGGGGAGCGACCCCTTAGGCAAGGGTCGCTCCCGGGGGGGGGGGACAAATTAATTTTAGGCCATTTCTCCTCCCCTTGGGGGCAGATCGGCCTATTTCTATTAGGCCAATCTGCCAGGGGGGTGGGGGGGCAGAAACCACTTAGGCACCAGGGATTGGTATGTGTGTGTTTTGTTTCGGGAGGAATCCCCTTGGGCGAGGGTCGCTCCCCATGGGGGCACATTACTGTTGGCCATACCTGCCCCCCTTGGGGGCAGTCTGGCTTATTTTTGGAAGGCCCATCTGCCCTCAAGGGGGGCAGAAAGCTCACCAAAGACCAGGGAAGATTTTTTTTTCAAAATAAGAGGGTGGAGGTATAGCCATATCCCCACCCCAAATAAATGGGGACAAAGTTATTCTGCCCACCAGTGGACAGATGGGGCAATTACCCCCGATCCACACCCTGGGGGGGGCAGAAAGTCTACTAGATGCCGGGGAATTAAAAAAAAAAAAATAATAATAGTGGGGGGTGGCTACCAACCAGTATGGGCCTGGTTATGCCCCCACCCCAACTGAAGGGGTAACAGTCTTTCAGCTCTCCCCCGCACACTAAAACATCTTATCCCACGGCAAGCAAGAGGACATTGGATTATTTTGGGTTTTCGTTTTACATTTGGGCCATGAGAGCTTGACTAACTCTCAAAATCGTCCCACTTGGAATGGTGAGGGCTGCACTTTATGGACTTTGGGATGCTGCCATGTAGAAAAATCCACACTACCTAGACACATATGAAAACTGGTGATTCCAGGGTGGTGTGCTTCACAGGCACCCGCACCATTTTTTTACCCACAATGCCCTGCAAACCTCCAACTTTGCTGGAAATCACACATTTTTCCCACATTTTTGTGATGGAACCTTCCGGAATCTGCAGGAATCCATAAAATTCCTGCCACCCAGCATTGTCTCATCTATACTGATAAAAATTCTGCTGCACTTTTCAGCCTAAAAATGTTTTTTTTTCAAACTGCCCTTTTGCAACCGCTTTGATTCCCCCTCAATTTCAACATGTTTTTGGCTCTTCCCTGTCACAAGCACTTGGCCCACCTACACAAGTGAGGTACCATTTTTATCGAGAGACTTGGGGGAACGCTGGGTGGAAGGAAATGTGTAGCTCCTCACAGATTCCAGAACTTTCTGTCACCGAGATGTGAGGAAAAAGTGCTTTTTTTGGCCATATTTTGAGGTTTGCAAACGATTCTGGGTAACAGAACCTGGTGAGAGCCCCACAAGTCACCCCATCTTGGATTCCCCTAGTTTTCAAAAATGCGCAGGTTTGGTAGGTTTCCCTAGGTGCCGGCTGAGCTAGAGGCCAGAATCCACAGCTAGGCACTTTGCAAAAAACAGGTCTGTTTTCTTTGGGAAAATGTGATGTGTCCACGTTGTGTTTTGGGCATATCCTGTCGCAGGTGCTAGGCCTACCCACACAAGTGAGCTACCATTTTGATCGGGAGACTTGGAGGAATGCTGGGGGGAAGGAAATTTGTGGCTCCTCTCAGATTCCAGAACTTTCTGTCACCGAAATGTGAGGAAAAAGTGTTTTTTTGGCCAAATTTGGAGGTTTGCAAAGGATTCTGGGTAACAGAACGTGGTGCGAGCCCCACAAGTCACCCCATCTTGGATTCCCCTAGGTGTCTAGTTTTCAAAAATGTGCAGGTTTGGTAGGTTTCCCTAAGTGCCGGCTGAGCTAGAGGCCAAAATCCACAGCTAGGCACTTTGCAAAAAACAGGTCTGTTTTCTTTGGGAAACTGTGATGTGTCCACGTTGTGTTTTGGGGCATATCCTGTCACGGGCGCTAGGCCTACCCATACAAGTGAGGTACCATTTTTATCGGGAGACTTGGGGGAACGCTGGGTGGAAGGAAATTTGTGGCTCCTCTCAGATTCCAGAACTTTCTGTCACCGAAATGTGAGGAAAACGTGTTATTTTAGCTTCATTTTGAGGTTTGCAAAGGATTCTGGGTAACAGAACCTGGTGAGAGCCCCACAAGTCACCCCATCGTGGATTCCCCTCGGTGTCTAGTTTTAAAAAATGTGCAGGTTTGGTAGGTTTTCCTAGGTGCTGGCTGAGATAGAGGCCAAAATCCACAGCTAGGCACTTTGCAAAAAACAGGTCTGTTTTCTTTGGGAAAATGTGATGTGTCCACGTTGTGTTTTGGGGCATATCCTGTCCCGGGCGCTAGGCCTACCCACACAAGTGAGGTACCATTTTGATCGAGAGACTTGGGGGGATGCTGGGTAGAAGGAAATTTGTGGCTCCTCTCAGATTCCAGAACTTTCTGTCACCGAAATGTGAGGAAAAAGTGTTTGTTCGATGGCATCTGTCGCTGTAGATACACATGTTCTGCATAGCTCGCCATCTGGTGTTGGGTCGGAGTGTTACAAGTTGTTTTTCTTCGAAGAAGTCTTTCGAGTCACGGGACCGAGTGACTCCTCCTTCTGTCTCCATTGCGCATGGGCGTCGACTCCATCTTCGATTGTTTTCTTTCCGCCATCGGGTTCGGACGTGTTCCTGTCGCTCCGAGTTTCGGAACGGAAAGTTAGTTAATATCGGAAGATTTTCGTCGGTATTGTTGCGTTCGGGATCGGTGTAGTTAGAGTCAACACCGCATCGAAGATCGACGCGCTCCGGTGCCCTTCGGGGTAGTTTTCGATCCCCCGTCGGGGCCTGGTCGGCCCGACCGCGTGTCGAACAACGTCGATGGAACGGACCCCGTTCCGTTTTTGCCCCAAATGCCACAACAAATACCCGTATACAGACCAGCATTTGGTCTGTAACCTGTGCTTGTCGCCTGAGCACAGTGAAGAGACTTGCGAGGCCTGTCGTGCGTTCCGGTCCCGAAAGACACTCCGTGACCGTCGAGCCAGGAGACTTCAGATGGCGTCCACGCCGACAGCGCACCGAGAGTTCGAGGAACAAGAGGAAGAAGAAACCTTTTCGATCCACGAATCGGACTCCGAGGAATTCGACGATCAAAGAACCGTGAGTATGACGTCGAAAACAACACAGAAGAAAAGTGACAAGGCCCAGGGGACGCCACTGCCACCAGGCCATGGCTCCACCCATAAATTCGGTGACCGACCATCGGCACAGAAAAAGGCCAAAACAGTGCCGAGATCGTCCGACTCCGGTCGAGACACCGGCACGCAGCCTTCTCGGGATCGAGAAAGTGCTGGAGAAAAACAACGACACCGAGATAGCGGTGTAGAAGCGGCTCGACGCCGAGACAGCGGCACCGACGAAGATCGACGCCGAGAGGTTTCGACGCCAAAAAAGAAAAAAGCCACCTCGGAGCCGAAAAGAGATACAGGCAGGGTTTCGGTGCCGAAACAACCCGTAACCGACCCAGGTCTAGGCTCTTATACAGAGGAACAATCACTGTCCTCTCAGATGCGAAAGCATAGGTTTGAGGAAGAGCTGCAATCCACCGAAGTGGACCATACGCAAAAACGTATTTTCATACAGCAGGGAACGGGAAGAATAAGCACCCTTCCCCCTATTAGGAGAAAAAGGAGACTGGAGTTTCAAACAGACCAGGCGCCACAAACAAAAATGGTGAAAAAGGTGACTCCGCCACCCTCTCCTCCACCTGTAATTAACGTCTCACCAGCGCAAACTCCGTCACATTCCCCGGCTCACACCACCATGAGCCAAGGTGACCAGGATCAAGACGCTTGGGACTTATATGACGCCCCGGTGTCGGACAACAGTCCGGAGGCATATCCAACAAAGCCCTCACCACCAGAAGACAGCTCAGCATACTCTCAAGTGGTGGCTAGAGCAGCACAATTCCACAACGTAAACCTCCACTCAGAACAAGTCGAGGATGACTTTTTATTCAACACCCTCTCCTCCACCCACAGCTCCTACCAAAGCCTGCCTATGCTGCCAGGTATGCTTCGGCACGCAAAGGAAATATTCAAGGAGCCGGTCAAAAGTAGGGCAATAACGCCAAGGGTGGAAAAGAAGTATAAGGCACCTCCTACGGACCCTGTTTTCATCACCACACAGCTGCCACCAGATTCCGTCGTAGTAGGAGCAGCTCGGAAAAGAGCCAACTCCCACACATCTGGGGATGCACCACCCCCAGATAAAGAGAGCCGCAAGTTCGATGCAGCTGGGAAAAGAGTCGCAGTACAAGCTGCAAACCAGTGGCGCATCGCTAACTCTCAAGCACTACTTGCGCGCTATGACAGAGCCCATTGGGATGAGATGCAACATCTCATCGAGCATCTTCCCAAGGAACTACAAAAGAGGGCAAAGCAGGTGGTTGAGGAAGGGCAGAACATATCAAATAACCAGATACGTTCTTCTATGGACGCAGCAGACACAGCTGCAAGAACAATTAATACATCTGTGACCATTAGAAGGCACGCATGGCTAAGAACGTCTGGGTTCAAACCAGAGATACAGCAGGCAGTGCTCAATATGCCATTCAACGAAAAACAACTGTTCGGACCAGAAGTGGACACGGCAATCGAAAAACTTAAAAAAGACACTGACAATGCTAAAGCCATGGGCGCACTCTACTCCCCGCAGAGCAGAGGAACCTACAGCACCTTCCGCAAGACACCCTTTAGAGGGGGGTTTCGGGGTCAGGCCACACAAGCCAGCACCTCGCAGGCAACACCGTCCAGCTACCAGGGACAGTACAGGGGAGGCTTTCGGGGCCAATACAGAGGAGGGCAATTCCCTAGGAATAGAGGAAAATTTCAAAGCCCAAAAACCCCTACAACCAAGCAGTGACTCACATGTCACTCATCCCCTCCACACAACACCAGTGGGGGGAAGGATAGGTCATTATTACCAAGCATGGGAGGAAATAACTACAGACACTTGGGTCTTAGCAATTATCCAACATGGTTATTGCATAGAATTCCTGCAATTCCCTCCAAACATACCACCAAAAGCACAGAATTTATCAAAACAACATTCCGAACTCCTGGAAATAGAAGTTCAAGCACTATTGCAAAAGAATGCAATCGAATTAGTACCAAACACACAAACAAACACAGGAGCCTATTCACTGTACTTCTTAATACCAAAAAAGGACAAAACACTGAGACCAATCCTAGACCTCAGAATACTAAACACCTACATCAAATCAGACCACTTTCACATGGTCACGCTACAAGAAGTGTTACCATTGCTAAAACTACAGGACTACATGACAACCGTAGACCTCAAAAACACGTATTTCCATATACCAATACATCCGTCGCACAGGAAATACCTACGGTTCGTATTCAAAGGAATACATTACCAATTCAAAGTATTGCCTTTTGGTTTAACAACCGCACCAAGAGTCTTTACAAAATGTCTAGCAGTAGTGGCTGCACACATCAGAAGGCAGCAAATACATGTATTCCCGTATCTAGACGACTGGCTAATCAAAACCAATTCACTAACAAAGTGCTTACAACACACAAATCAAATCATACAAACCCTTTACAAACTAGGGTTTACCGTCAACTTTGCAAAATCCAACATTTTGCCTTGCAAAGTACAACAATACCTGGGAGCCATAATAGACACAACAAAAGGAGTAGCCACTCCAAGTCCACAAAGAATTCAAAATTTCAACAAGATCATACAACGCATGTATCCAACACAAACAATACAAGCAAAGATGATATTACAACTCCTAGGCATGATGTCTTCATGCATAGCCATTGTCCCGAACGCAAGACTGCACATGAGGCCCTTACAACAGTGCCTAGCATCACAATGGTCACAAGCACAGGGTCACCTTCTAGATCTGGTGTTAATAGACCGCCAAACTTACCTCTCGCTTCTATGGTGGAACAGTATAAATTTAAACAAAGGGCGGCCATTCCAAGACCCAGTGCCACAATGCGTAATAACAACAGATGCTTCCATGACAGGGTGGGGAGCACACCTCGATCAACACAGCATACAAGGACAATGGAACGTACATCAAACAAAACTGCATATAAATCACCTAGAAATGCTAGCAGTTTTTCAAGCATTAAGGGCTTTCCAACCAATTATAACTCACAAATACATTCTTTTCAAAACAGACAACATGACAACAATGTATTATCTAAACAAACAGGGGGGGACACACTCAACGCAGTTGAGCCTTCTAGCACAGAAGATATGGCGATGGGCAATTCACAACCACATTCGCCTAATAGCGCAGTTTATTCCAGGGATCCAGAATCAACTTGCAGACAATCTCTCTCGAGATCACCAACTGGTCCACGAATGGGAAATTCACCCCCAAATTCTAAACACTTACTTCAGACTCTGGGGAACACCTCAAATAGACTTGTTTGCAACAAGAGAGAACGCAAAATGCCAAAACTTCGCATCCAGATACCCACACAGGCAGTCCCAAGGCAATGCCCTATGGATGAACTGGTCAGGGATATTTGCCTACGCTTTTCCTCCTCGCCCTCTCCTTCCTTATCTGGTAAACAAATTGAGTCAAAACAAACTCAAACTCATTTTAATAGCACCAACTTGGGCAAGGCAACCCTGGTACACAACACTGCTAGACCTATCAGTAGTACCCCACATCAAATTGCCCAACAGGCTGGATCTGTTAACACAAAACAACCAACAGATCAGACATCCAGATCCAGCATCGCTGAATCTAGCAATCTGGCTCCTGAAATCCTAGAATTAAGACACTTACAACTTACCCAAGAATGTATGGACGTCATAAAGCAAGCCAGAAGGCCGTCCACTAGGCACTGCTATGCAAGTAAATGGAAGAGGTTTGTCTGCTACTGCCATCATAATCAGATCCAACCTTTACACGCAACTCCAAAGGACGTAGTGGGTTACTTGCTTCACTTACAAAAATCTAACCTAGCCTTCTCTTCCATTAAAATACACCTTGCGGCAATATCTGCATACCTGCAAACTACCTATTCAACTTCCCTATATAGGATACCAGTCATTAAAGCATTCATGGAAGGCCTTAAAAGAATTATACCACCAAGAACACCACCTGTTCCTTCATGGAACTTGAATGTTGTCTTAACAAGACTCATGGGTCCACCTTTTGAACCCATGCACTCTTGCGAAATACAGTTCCTAACCTGGAAGGTTGCATTTCTCATCGCCATTACATCTCTAAGAAGAGTAAGCGAAATTCAGCCGTTTACAATACAAGAACCTTTTATACAACTACACAAAAATAAAGTCGTCCTAAGGACAATTCCTAAATTTTTACCAAAGGTTATTTCACCGTTCCACCTAAATCAAACAGTGGAACTACCAGTGTTCTTCCCACAGCCAGATTCCGTAGCTGAGAGGGCACTACATACATTAGATGTCAAAAGAGCATTAATGTACTACATTGACAGAACGAAAAACATCAGAAAGACTAAACAACTATTTATTGCATTCCAAAAACCTCATGCAGGAAACCCAATATCAAAACAAGGTATAGCCAGATGGATAGTTAAATGCATCCAAATCTGCTACCTTAAAGCAAAACGACAACTGCCCATTACACCAAGGGCACACTCAACCAGAAAAAAAGGTGCTACCATGGCCTTTCTAGAAAACATCCCAATGCAAGAAATATGTAAGGCAGCCACATGGTCTACGCCACACACGTTCACCAAGCACTACTGTGTAGACGTGTTATCCGCACAGCAAGCCACAGTAGGTCAAGCCGTGTTAAGAACATTATTTCAAACCACTTCCATTCCTACAGGCTGAGCCACCGCTTTTGGGGAGATAACTGCTTACTAGTCTATGCAGAACATGTGTATCTACAGCGACAGATGCCATCGAACTGAAAATGTCACTTACCCAGTGTACATCTGTTCGTGGCATCAGTCGCTGGAGATTCACATGTGCCCACCCACCTCCCCGGGAGCCTGTAGCAGTTTGGAAGTTAGCTTCAATTTTGTACATTTGTATATATATATTATTTTAACCTTAAATAGGTACATACTTAGTCACTCCATTGCATGGGCACTATTACTACAACACAACTCCTACCTCACCCTCTGCGGGGAAAACAATCGAAGATGGAGTCGACGCCCATGCGCAATGGAGACAGAAGGAGGAGTCACTCGGTCCCGTGACTCGAAAGACTTCTTCGAAGAAAAACAACTTGTAACACTCCGACCCAACACCAGATGGCGAGCTATGCAGAACATGTGAATCTCCAGCGACTGATGCCACGAACAGATGTACACTGGGTAAGTGACATTTTCATTTTGGCCACATTTTGAGGTTTGCAAAGGATTCTGGGTAACAGAACCTGGTGAGAGCCCCACAAGTCACCCCATCGTGGATTCCCCTAGGTGTCTAGTTTTAAAAAATGTGCAGGTTTGGTAGGTTTTCCTAGGTGCCGGCTGAGATAGAGGCCAAAATCCACAGCTAGGCACTTTGCAAAAAACAGGTCTGTTTTCTTTGGGAAAATGTGATGTGTCCACGTTGTGTTTTGGGGCATATCCTGTCGCGGGCGCTAGGCCTACCCACACAAGTGAGGTACCATTTTGATCGGGAGACTTGGGGGATGCTGGGTGGGAGGAAATTTGTGGCTCCTCTCAGATTCCAGAACTTTCTGTCACTGAAATGTGAGGAAAAGTGTTTTTTTGGCCATATTTTGAGGTTTGCAAAGGATTCTGGGTAACAGAACCTGGTGAGCGCCGCACAAGTCACCTCATCTTGGATTCCCCTAGGTGTCTAGTTTTCAAAAATGCGCAGGTGTGGTAGGTTTCCCTAGGTGCCGGCTGAGCTAGAGGCCAAAATCCACAGCTAGACACTTTGCAAAAAACAGGTCTGTTTTCTTTGGGAAAATGTGATGTGTCCACGTTGTGTTTTGGGGCATATCCTGTCGCGGGCGCTAGGCCTACCCACACAAGTGAGGTACCATTTTTATCGGGAGACTTGGGGGAACGCTGGGTGGAAGGAAATTTGTGGCTCCTCTCAGATTCCAGAACTTTCTGTCACCAAAATGTGAGGAAAAAGTGTTTTTTTTGGCCACATTTTGAGGTTTGCAAAGGATTCTGGGTAACAGAACCTGGTGAGAGCCCCACAAGTCACCCCATCTTGGATTCCCCTAGGTGTCTAGTTTTTAAAAAATGCACAGGTTTCCCTAGGTGCCGGCTGAGGTAGAGGCCAAAATCTACAGCTAGGCACTTTGCAAGAAACACATCAGATTTCAATGTAAAAATTTGACGTGTCCATGTTGCATTTCCTGTCGCAAGCATTAGGCCTACCAACGCAAATGAGGTACCATTTTTATCGGGAGACTTGGGGGAACACAGAATAGCAAAACAAGTGTTATTGCCCCTTGTCTTTCTCCACATTTTTTCCTTCCAAATGTAAGGACAGTGTGTAAAAAAGACATCTAGTTGAGAAATGCCCTGTAATTCACATGCTAGTATGGGCACCCTGGAATTCAGAGATGTGCAAATAACCACTGCTTCTCAACACCTGTGTTGAAAAATGGGGTTTTGTGATTCAAGTCTGCCTGTTCCTGAAAGCTGGGAAGATGGTGATTTTAGCACCGCAAACCCTTTGTTGATGCCATTCTCAGGGAACAAACCACAAGCCTTCTTCTGCAACCCTTTTTTCCCATTTATTTTTTTAAAAAACTACATTTTCGCTGTATTTTGGCTAATTTCTTGGTCTCCTTCAGGGGAACCCACAAAGTCTGGGTACCTCTAGAATCCATAGGATGTTGGAAAATAAGGACGCAAATTTGGCATAGGTAGCTTATGTGGAGAAAAAGTTATGAGGGACTAAGCGCGAACTGCCCAAATAGCCAAAAAAAGGCTCGGCACAGGAGGGGAAAAGGCCTGAAAGCGAAGGGGTTAAAAAGCCAAGTATCCAGCCTGTTTTATTCTTTCATTTGTATTTGTACAAGTTGTATGGGAATGCTGTTTGGCATATTTACTTTAAAAAAATATATATTTATGGCGAGCTCTTCATGGTTTGTGCACTTCCGACTGAGTTAGCTTACTGTAGGGTGAGCATTAAGGTAGCGTTTAACCGTTTCTCTTTGTTCGTTAATATTAGCTGTTACCGATGTGTGCTCAATACACTAAGGTGCAATATGTGCCACTTTTTCCGTTTTAAATTACATGATATTTGCACACATGCATTATAGTGCTTTGGTCTGATAACATTCAAGTTTTACTGAGTCATACCCAGGACCTCTGGTTTCTTGCAATTGTGCAGGTGTAGTGATTTTCGAATATGTACAGATATACCGCATTTCACACTTGATTCATCATTTGCCACATAATATGCAGATTTTTCGAATTTAACAAAATTGTTTCTAGTTCAGATGGTTGAAAAGTTACTATAAGTGCAGCCAAACGTCTTGCCGTGTATTCTTTGCAAAGCTGGACTGATCACCTCTCTGTTGCTTATTGCTATATTTGGGTGTTTAAATGGGACTAGTGAGGTGCAACTAATGTCCAGACTGTTACCAGTAACAAAATAATCACCAAGCTAACGCATCACAATCTATCACACTCCAGTCTAACCCATATAATACACTACAATCCCTCCACTCCAATCTAACCCACTATATAACCACTTTAAACAAATCTACTCCACTCCATCCCACCCCAATGCAATCTACCACAAACACTATACCTTACTACAGTACACCACACTACATGCCAATCTACCCAAATCCAACACACTATACTCCACTCTATGCCAATATACCTCATTCTTCTCTACCCCAGCCTACCCATTCCACTCTAAACTAATCTACCCCATTCCAAATTACACAGGCTCACGCCAAACCACTCTACACCACTAACTTTTAGCTATACTCAACAACAGACACATTATTCTACAACATAACTGAAACACGTACCCAAAATAAATAGATCTGTGATCGATGAAACCTATTGGCTTTGCCAATGCCCGCTAAAAATGGGAGCTCCTGCCAAGAGTGGGGCAAAAGTCCACACACTACAGCGTGCAGAACATTAGTAACCAAGGGGGCCATAATTCTTTGTTAATCTTAAAGAGATTTATAGGGACCCCATCTGGGCCAGATGCTTTATGGGAAGATTTTTGAATGGCAGACATTCCCTTCTTACAGTCTATAGAGGTACTTAACGCCACCCTCAAGCTCTGATCAATACTCCCAAATATGTCCATGTCAGATCTACCCTTAAAATTTCCCTGACTGGAATGTTTTGTATAATGTATACATTATATAAAACTGATTCTGCTGGGATAACACATTCAACCCCCGAAGATTTAGGTTCTGAGAAGAATGGGTGGTTAATAATTTTCCAAAAGTGGGCCTGATCCCTCAGTTTTAGTGGCAACTCTAGGTCTTCCCAAGCAGATTTCTGAATATCCACTTTCCTTGAAGCCAGGGTTTCCTTATACGCAGTCCTGGCCCGCCTAACCTGCCCCATATCCCTTGGGACCACCTTAAGGGCTCGTCATAACTCACGGTGTACAGCCCTACATGCCTTCTCAAACCAACCACAGTAATCCGTGTCTGCCCTCTGATTCTTCACACCCAGTAACTTTGATACCTTAAAACAGCTGGAAGAAAACCCAATAATAATTGAATGTGGATCCGCATCAGGGTTAAGGCAAATAGCCATAGCTGACTCTTTCCCCCATACCAGGTCATGTAAAAACTCCCTAGCCTTAACTTTTTCCCATTTCGTTCTCAATCCGCAAATGGATGAGAAGGTCAATATGCCCTCAGATCCTTCTTGACCTCTTTCATGACCCACTTCCAGAGCACTGTGGTCACTCATACAGTTAATCTTGATGGTCAAATCTACGAGTCGCGAGATTAGTTCTGCCGAAACAATAATATAATCAATGGTGCTAGAGCTACCATGACCATGAAAGGGTGGGTGTAAACGAACAAGGGCTAAAATAAAGATCCAAAACAAATGCCAGTTGATATTTCATAAGCAGCTTATTTAAAGCCTTCCCATTAAAGGTGTGCTGGAAATATGTAATCGAATCATCCTCTGGGTTAACCATCCCACAGACAGATGTATTACAAAATTTACACACCTTTAGGTTGAAATCCCCTGCCCATAATAACAAAAATTGGTGATTTAATTGGGAAAATACTTTTCCAAGAAACCCGCCCAAATCCTCCACCACCTCCGATAATCTGAGGTCAAAATTATTATAATAATCAAAGAAAATAACCAAATTCCCATACCCCTTAGATGACATCTGGAGAATCTGAAACCCGCTAGAGGTATATATTTGTGTTAGCAGATAGACTAAGAGAGAAATCAAACCAGCCAGCCCGCTTTTCGGAAGCCCGACCCATGGAACAGCAGGGCTACAATAAGAATGAAAACCATCAATCTGGGTTGGGGCAACGGCCCATGTTTCCTGTAATAGGATTACATCATATTCATAAATTCAAGCCAGCCTGGGTTATTAATTTTAGACTTCTCACCTCCAATATTCCATGATAAAACACTGATGACACTTTGTAGTGACTTAGTTTTCCTCAAGCAAATTTTGACCTCTATAACCTGGGTAGCCCTCTATGCCCCTCCCCATCAGCCTGACGATTATTAGCCTCACCCTTATCCTTGGTAGGATATGTCCCATGCCCATATTGTCAATCTACGCTTCCCAGAACTGCAACTGATTTTGAGTAGTAAAACATGGCACCTTCGAGTAGCCTTGCCCCCTAACTTGAGTCTGAGATACAAGCGGCTGTGATAGGGCCAATAGCCGTTAGAAAACCCCTAATGGTAGAGCCTGAATGCCGCTAGCAGGCACATGTGTGCGAGTAAGGTGGTTTAATATTGCTGCTACTATTTTTGGGATCTTGATATTTACTACCACACAATCTAAATTCTGAGTATGTGGAGCATGCCCAACTTTATTTTTACCCTTCTCACAAGAATAATTTCCGCAGACACGTCTTCTCCCCACCCCAAGTTTTTAACTAGTGGACCACTTTTGATTTTAAATCTGAGACCTGCTCATACTTCCCTGGAGTTACAGTGGGGACATTTGTCAAAGCTATAACATAAGGGATGCTGGCCGGGGGCAAATGTAGATGACTCTTTGAGGTATTATCTGTCACCCTAGTTCCTGCATCATCAATGGAACCCCCCACTGGCCTGTTAAGCCCATATCACTATTTTCTAACAGAGCACAATTCAACAGACCATCTTTTCCTAACCGTTGGCTAACGCATTTCCCCACCTAGGTTGGAGGGGGCATAACAGCGCTACTACAAGTAGGCAATACTGGTTCATTCTCAGTTACATTTGGGAGAACCCCCCTACCCTCCTTTTTTTTTCCTGAAGCCACTCCAAACATCCACATACAATTTCATAGAACGATTTCAGTTTTAAATCCAAACAATGTAAAAAAGACCATACACCACTTTTGAAAAGAAGTGCTAGAAGAATGTTCTTCCCCTTTGACTGTGCTGTCCCACTCCTATCCAAATTCTGCTTCATTTGCAGTTCCGTTTCTGGTAGTGAACCACTGCGGTGTCCAGGTCCTCCTCCTCTTACCCATAGAATTGTCTTGGGGCTCCTTCCTTAAGGGAAGGGGCCGCTGTAATAAGCTTATGACCAGATCACCTGATGTTAAATCTGCGGGTGATACCTAAGCCCTCCGGCCCCCGACCCCCCAAAGACTTTTGTTGCACTTTATCAATTCAATCATCTACTAAGTCAATTTCCATGTTCATTGCCCCCATTACAGAGGTGAGATACGAGGTGATGGTTGAAGTTATCTGGGAATCTTTGACAGCGTCTGCCTTTCCCATTCCTATTTTGTGCTTCCCAATGGCTACTTATAGGGGCAACGAAGCCAGTAAAACAATATAAAACCAAAGCGCTAAGGAGGGCCCAGCCCAGGCTCCTCTGACTGGCGCATATGGGTCCACTTTTGGCCCAGTCTTTTCTGGGGAACCCGCCTGGGTGCGTCCTGCACAGTGGGACCCAGCAAATACTTATATGCATCCCCAGGCACAAAATGAGTTCAGGAGCAGCACCCCTGCTGCAAATAAGGCTCGAAAATGCAGTTTCAGGCCCCCAGCCCTCCTCCTAGCGACCCTGTTCAGCTGAACCCAGCAAGTACTTTTTGCACCGCTGGGCGTGAAATGAGTTCAAGAGCGGCCCTCCTGTCTGCAAATAAGGCCAGGAAATGTAGTTTCAGGCCCCCAACACTCCTCCAAGCGTCCTGCACAGCTGGACCCAGCTGGACCCAGCAAGTACTTTTATGCACCTCTGGGCGTGAAATGAGTTCATGAGCGGCCCTCCTGTCTGCAAATAAGGCCAGGAAATGTAGTTTCAGGCCCTCTGCACTCCTCCAAGCATCCCTATTGACAATCATGGGGATCACCTCACCACACTGAATGACGTTCAGTAAACTTCCTGGATTGTTCTGTATCTGCCTACAGCCGACCATGACATTCTACTGCACAGACTTTGGAGTGTAGTTCAAAATCTCGGTTTCTGCCATAAAGTTGATTAGTTCTTTCATTACGGCAGACATTATCCTTTTTGCTTGGGTTCCTCAGAATCTCCATCTCTCAGTTCTCTGTGGAAGGTGCCCCAAGGCTTTGCTCTTTCCCTACCCTTTTCTAACTGCTACATGTGGCCACAGACGCATCTGTACAACATTATCTACCTCCATATGAATGAACACTGCCAACCTCGAAATCTTCATCCGCCTAGGGAAACGCTCTTAAGTGACACAATGACATCACCAGTTATGGCAGTAGAGGGGAGAAAGTTTCTTGTGCCCAGACAGATCGAAAGCAGAAGTCCTATTCGGAGGTGGGCAAGAAACTGCCCATCCTGCAATGGAATGGCCTGGCAGTTCAGGAATTGCTCCGCCCACTATTCCGATAGCAAAAGGCCTATGCATCATCTTTGATTTGAACCACTCCTTTACCCTGCATATAAACGTGGGGATTAAGAAGTATCTGTTTCACCACCCAAAATCTTTCCCACAGTGCACTCACTCCAAGTGAGTGCACAAGATGTCTAGGGAGGATAGATTATTGTAACGTGATCAACACACTCCTGCCACAGAATTAACTGACAAACAAAATAATGTGTTGGTTTCAAGCTAACGGTATATGCCTAAATTTGAACAAGCCAAAGATCACTGAAAACACTTGATTGGTTGTAATTAAATGCAAGTAATACATTAAAAATACTCTACATCCATCCACAAGGCCAGTTAGAAAAAAGGCCCTCATATTTAAAAAAGTGACACAGACAAAGTAGCGGAGCACTCTACTTGGACATATGTTGTGAGCAAAGGCCAGGAGCATATGATATGTAATCACTTTACTACCAATTAAATATACATACCAATTAAGTCATAAGACACAAACTTTTAGTTAATTCAACAAATGGAAGTTATCAATCAACAAGAAATCAAATTTACATCATAATTTTCGAGTTTATACATAGTTCTTAAAATAAGTGGTAATTAATGTTAATAGAATGTGGATGCTCAATTCTGTATCATTGTTCTTGATCAAGTCAAGAGTTCAGGCGACACATGTTTCGTCCTTTCTTAGAGACTTCTTCAAGGCTGATAACAGAAACATGTTTTCACAAAAGAGCTAGACTCCACAGAATACAATCTTCAGATTGTGCCAAAGCCAATTAATACCCATCACAAAAAAAAAATGAATTTGTTAATTGCATAAGTGCCATATATTGGGGTACTTTATGATCAAAAGCAAACTAAATATCCATTGTGACATTCCACATTGGGAGAGATAATTTGGAATAACAACAGAAAGATCCATTCACCAGAAGAATGTGCCAATGCAAAGAGAACATGAAAGGAGAGAGAGTCTATTAATGTGCCAGATATCCCTATTCCAACCTGTAAAAAGATGCATGCCGTTTATCACGCTGCATGCCCCTGGATAGAGAAAACATAATATAACCACTCTGGTGCAAAAATCTGAGTCAGAACCATATTAGAAAAGAATAGAAATCATGAAGATGTGTTCAAGCAGAACATAGATTAAGTATATATCGCAAACTTCCTTCTGAAAAATAACAAACATAATTTCTGCAATTAAACTGACAGTGGATAGCAGATCCTGATAACATCCTCTTCCAAAATAAATATTCAGAACAGCTAAAAAGACAGCAAGAAAGCTAAGTATATGTTCCCCCAAAGAAGTATATGTTCCCCCAAAGCTCCCAAGTTAATCTTTTATCAACATGTGAAACAACTAATCTTCAAATTATGAAGCTTTACATCAAAAACCACCATACTGATAATAGGCAGTGATTTAGGTTCCAAGGAACAAAACAAAACTTGTATCACAATTCACTAATCATCAATTTGATGAAACGTCCAAAATTCTGGTTGGCAAAAAATACTACATGGTAAGATGAAATGTAGTTGAGTATATGTTAAGGAAAGGACCTTGAAAAGTCTCCTGTCTAGAAAATCTGCAAAAAAAAAAACCAATGCTTGTGTCACCCAAAGTTCATGAATCGGTAAAGCAAAAACCAAATAAAAACTATATTTAAAGAAGGAGTGCACATGAATTCTTGCCTGTTACGGGACAGTGCTCAACATACTTCCTACCAAACCTCAATATTTTATATATTGTTCAAAGGATCTCTATTAAATTATTCACATGGTACCTCATCTTGCTGTAATTGAAGACAACAGTAGTTTAATAGCCGCTGTATTTTCCTCATTGAACTTAAAGCTGGAAACCAAAAGAGATTAATAAAACTATAGGTTTAGAGAAATATATTAATTTGTCTATATCAACCGTAACATGATTAGTCCAGGACATGGGTATCGATCCTGGCAGTAAACTCCGCATGAACATCAAAGACATTGATGATCCTAACTGTAAAGAAATGGCTCCCTGTTGCAGTTACCCCCCACTTTTTGCTTGATACTGATGCTGACTTGACTGAGAAGTGTGCTGGGACCCTGCTAACCAGGCCCCAGCAGCAGTGTTCTTTCACCTAAAATGTACCATTGTTTCCACAATTGGCACAACCCTGGCACCCAGGTAAGTCCCTTGTAACTGGTACCCCTGGTACCACGGGCCCTGATGCCAGGGAAGGTCTCTAAGGGCTGCAGCATGTCTTATGCCACCCTAGGGACCCCTCACTCAGCACAGACACACTGCTTGCCAGCTTGTGTGTGCTGATGAGAACAAAACGAGTAAGTCGACATGGCACTCCCCTCAGGGTGCCATGCCAACCTCACACTGCCTGTGGCATAGGTAAGTCACCCCTCTAGCAGGCCTTACAGCCCTAAGGCAGGGTGCACTATACCACAGGGTGAGGGCATAGGTGCATGAGCACTATGCCCCTACAGTGTCTAAGCAAAACCTTAGACATTGTAAGTGCAGGGTAGCCATAAGAATATATGGTCTGGGAGTCTGTCAAAAACGAACTCCACAGCTCCATAATGGCTACACTGAATACTGGGAAGTTTGGTATCAAACTTCTCAGAACAATAAACCCACACTGATGCCAGTGTTGGATTTATTAAAAAATGCACACAGAGTGCATCTTAGAGATGCCCCCTGTATTTTACCCAATTGTTCAGTGCAGGACTGACTGGTCTCTGCCAGCCTGCTGCTGAGAGACGAGTTTCTGACCCCATGCGGTGAGAGCCTTTGTGCTCTCTGAGGACAGAAACAAAGCCTGCTCTGGGTGGAGGTGCTTCACACCTCCCCCCTGCAGGAACTGTAACACCTAGCAGTGAGCTTCAAAGGCTCAAGCTTCGTGTTACAATGCCCCAGGGCACTCCAGCTAGTGGAGATGCGGCCCCCTGGACCCAGCCCCCACTTTTGGCGGCAAGTCCAGGAGAGATAATGAGAAAAACAAGGAGGAGTCACTGGCCAGTCAGGACAGCCCCTAAGGTGTCCGGAGCTGAGGTGACTCTGACTTTTAGAAATCCTCCATCTTGCAAATGGAGGATTCCCCCAATAGGATTAGGGTGCACAAAGAGGGTGTACCCACCCTCAGGGCTAGTAGCCATTGGCTACTAACCCCCCAGACCTAAACACGCCCTTAAATTTAGTATTTAAGGGCTTCCCTGAACCTAAGAATTTAGATTCCTGAAACTACAAGAAGAAGAGGACTGCTGAGCTGAAAAACCCCTGCAGAGGAAGAACAGAAGACACCAACTGCTTTGGCCCCAGACTTACCGGCCTGTCTCCTGCCTTCCAAAGAAACCTGCTCCAGCGACGCTTTCCAAGGGACCAACGACCTCTGAATCCTCTGAGGACTGCCCTGCTTCCAGAAAGACAAGAAACTCCCGAGGACAGCGGCACTGCTCCAAAAGAACTGCAACTTTGTTACAGAGGAGCAGATTTAAAGACCCCTGCAAATCCCCGCAAGAAGCGTGAGACTTGCAACACTGCATCCGGCGACCCCGACTCGACTGGTGGAGAACCAACACCTCAGGGAGGACCCTCCGGCGACTCCGAGACCGTGAGTAACCTAAGTTGTCCCCCCTGAGCCCCCACAGCGACGCCTGCAGAGGGAATCCCGAGGCTCCCCCTGACCGTGACTGCCTGAACCTAAAGTCCCGACAGCTGGAAAAGACCCTGCACCCGCAGCCCCCAGCACCTGAAGGAACGGAACCTCTGTGCAGGAGTGACCCCCAGGAGGCCCTCTCCCTTGCCCAGGTGGTGGCTACCCCGAGGAGCCCCCCCCCTTGCCTGCCTGCACCGCTGAAGAGACCCCTTGGTCTCTCATTGAAAACCATTGAGAACCCGACGCGTGTTTGCACACTGCACCCGGCCGCCCCCGCGCTGCTGAGGGTGTACTTTTTGTGCTGACTTGTCCCCCCCCCGGTGCCCTACAAAACCCCCCTGGTCTGCCCTCCGAAGACGCGGGTACTTACCTGCTGGCAGACCGGAACCGGGGCACCCCCTTCTCTCCATTGGAGCCTATGTGTTTTGGGCACCTCTTTGACCTCTGCACCTGACCGGCCCTGAGCTGCTGGTGTGGTAACTTTGGGGTTGCTCTGAACCCCCAACGGTGGGCTACCTTGGACCAAAAACTGAAACCTGTAAGTGACTTACTTACCTGTGAAACCTAACAATACTTTACCTCCCCCAGGAACTGTGAAAATTGCACTAAGTGTCCACTTTTAAAACCGCTTATTGTGTTTTATGTAAAAAGTATACATGCTAATGTAATGATTCAAAGTTCCTAAAGTACTTACCTGCAATACCTTTCAAATGAGATATTACATGTAGAATTTGAACCTGTGGTTCTTAAAATAAACTAAGAAAATATATTTTTCTATAACAAAACCTATTGGCTGGATTTGTCTCTGAGTGTGTGTTCCTCATTTATTGCCTGTGTGTATGTACAACAAATGCTTAACACTACTCCTTTGATAAGCCTACTGCTCGACCACACTACCACAAAATAGAGCATTAGTATTATCTCTTTTTGCCACTATCTTACTTCTAAGGGGAACCCTTGGACTCTGTGCATACTATTGCTTACTTTGAAATAGTGCATACAGAGCCAACTTCCTACATTGGTGGATCAGCGGTGGGGTACAAGACTTTGCATTTGCTGGACTACTCAGCCAATACCTGATCACACGACAAATTCCAAAAATTGTCATTAGAAATTGATTTTTGCAATTTGAAATTTTTCTAAATTCTTAAAAGTCCTGCTAGGGCCTTGTGTTAGTCCCTGTCTAGCATTTCCTTTTAGGGTTTAAAAGTTTTGTGAAAGTTTGAATTAGAACCTAGAACTAGTTTTAGATTCTTAAAAAGTATTCCAACTTTTAGAAGCATAATGTCTAGTACAGAGATGAATGTGGTGGAACTCGACACCACCCCTTACCTCCATCTTAAGATGAGGGAGCTAAGGTCACTCTGTAAAATAAATAAAATAACAATGGGCCCCAGACCTTCCAAACTACAGCTCCAGGAGCTTTTGGCAGAGTTTGAAAAGGCCAACCCCTCTGAGGATGGCAACACAGAGGATGAAGATAGTGACTTGGAGGAAAATTCCCTCCTACCAGTCCTAACTAGGGAGAACAGGGCCTCTCAAGCCCTGTCTCCAAACATAATAGTCAGAGATGCTGGTTCCCTCACAGGAGGGACCAACCTCTCTGAAATCACTGAGGATAACTCCAGTGAAGAGGACATCCAGTTAGCCAGGGTGGCCAAAAGATTGGCTTTGGAAAGACAGATCCTAGCCATAGAAAGGGAAAGACAAGAGATGGGCCTAGGACCCATCAATGGTGGCAGCAACATAACTAGGGTCAGAGATTCTCCTGACATGTTAAAAATCCCCAAAGGGATTGTAACTAAATATGAAGATGGTGATGACATCACCAAATGGTTCACAGCTTTTGAGAGGGCTTGTGTAACCAGAAAAGTAAGCAAATCTCACTGGGGTGCTCTCCTTTGGGAAATGTTCACTGGAAAGTGTAGGGATAGACTCCTCACACTCTCTGGAAAAGATGCAGAATCTTATGACCTCATGAAGGGAACCCTGATTGAGGGCTTTGGATTCTCCACTGAGGAGTATAGAATTAGGTTCAGGGGGGCTCAAAAATCCTCGAGCCAGACCTGGGTTGATTTTTTTGACTACTCAGTGAAAACACTGGATGGTTGGGTAACTGGAAATGAAGTGCATGACTATGTTGGGCTTTATAATTTGTTTATGAAAGAACACATTTTAAGTAACTGCTTCAATGAGAAGTTGCATCAGTATCTGGTAGACCTAGGTCCAATTTCTCCCCAAGAATTGGGAAAGAAGGCAGACCACTGGGTCAAGACTAGGGTAACCAAAACTTCCACTGGGGGTGACCAAAAGAAAGGGGTTACAAAACCTCCTCAGGAGAAAGTGGGTGACACTAGAAACAAAGAAAAAGAGTCCTCTGTAGGCCCCCAAAAACCAGACCAGGTGGGTGGGCCCCGAGACAAAACCCAAAACAAAGGTGGGTACCAGGGTAAGAACTGGGATGCCACTAAGGCATGGTGCCATAACTGTAGACAGACAGGGCACCACACCAAGGACACTTCTTGTCCCAAAAACAAACCCCCTAGCAAAATCCCAGGGGTGACCAGTGTAGCCATTGGGGATGACTCCTCAGATGAGGAGGTCTTCATAGCCTTCAACTGGAAAAAGGGCCCAACAGGTGAGTTGGAGATTCCAGAGGGAAGTAGACACTTCCACCACCTACTGGTGAATGGAATCCCAGCCACTGCCCTGAGAGACACTTGTGCCAGTCACACTATTGTGCATGACAGGCTGGTGTTCTCAAACCAGTACATCCCAGGTGAGACTGCCAGAGTAAGAGTTAGCCCAGACAGGGTCACTGATAGGCCTGTGGCTTTTGTGCCCATAGAAGTGGGTGGGACTTTTAGCTGGAGAAGGGTGGTAGTCAGTACAGACCTCCCCCTTGATTGTCTCCTTGGAAATGACTACCCAGAGGTTAGTCAGAGCCCAAGAGAGGAACTGGTCCAGTGCCAGTCCTCTCCCAAGGATTCTGGAGGTCCTGCCCCTGCAGTAACTGCAAGCAGGCCCCAGAAGAAAAAGAAAAGAAAACAGTGTAGGAAGGGTGGACAACCTTTAGCCAAGGTTCCAGCAAGCCAAGGAGATTCTGCTCCAGTAGGAGAGAACTCCAAAAATGGCACTGGTAAAGTCCAACCTGACCCACAAGAAGTCCTGGCTAATCAGGCAACTGTTAAGCCTGAGTGGGTGGCTCCTCAGCTAACAGAAGAAAGAGTGGAAGAAGGGTGTTTACTACAAGATGTGGTAACCCCCCACTCTAATACAGCAGACAGGCACCCTGAACCCAAAGAAGCCTGTAACTTAGCCCCTTCCCTTGTAGGTGAAGAGCTAAAGGTGTGGTTCTGGGCACTGACAGCTGTCAGTGGCCTCTGCTGGGTGTTAGCCTTTATGGCTGCACTATCCTTGGCATGGTGGTCAGACCCCATGCCAAATAGCAAGTTAGGCCCCCTGACCCTATTGGTCATGGTGGGGTTACTCCAGCTCTGGGTAACCTCTTTGGGTAAGCTAGGGGTGACCCTGGCTAAGATACGATTAGCAGAGGTGGATACCTCTAACCCCAAAATAGAGAGAATGGGTGGAGACATTAAAGACACAGACAAGAGGCAATTCAGACTAGGTCCTATCACTGTGGAAGTGGGTCAGTTCCCCAGAGGGAATGACCTTAACAGGAGGATGTAAGGCAGAGTAGGCCCTGCAACAAACCAGCCTATTTCCTCTACTCTTCCTCGCCTGACAGACTAGGAAGACTCTCCCAGCTTTGGCTGAGTCTCCTGGCCTGTGGGCTGGGGGGGGGGGGGGGCTTGTGTAAAGAAATGGCTCCCTGTTGCAGTTACCCCCCACTTTTTGCCTGATACTGATGCTGACTTAACTGAGAAGTGTGCTGGGACCCTGCTAACCAGGCCCCAGCAGCAGTGTTCTTTCACCTAAAATGTACCATTGTTTCCACAATTGGCACAACCCTGGCACCCAGGTAAGTCCCTTGTAACTGGTACCCCTGGTACCAAGGGCCCTGATGCCAGGGAAGGTCTCTAAGGGCTGCAGCATGTCTTATGCCACCCTAGGGACCCCTCACTCAGCACAGACCCACTGCTTGCCAGCTTGTGTGTGCTGATGAGAACAAAACGAGTAAGTCGACATGGCACTCCCCTCAGGGTGCCATGCCAACCTCACACTGCCTGTGGCATAGGTAAGTCACCCCTCTAGCAGGCCTTACAGCCCTAAGGCAGGGTGCACTATACCACAGGTGAGGGCATAGGTGCATGAGCACTATGCCCCTACAGTGTCTAAGCAAAACCTTAGACATTGTAAGTGCAGGGTAGCCATAAGAATATATGGTCTGGGAGTCTGTCAAAAACGAACTCCACAGCTCCATAATGGCTACACTGAATACTGGGAAGTTTGGTATCAAACTTCTCAGAACAATAAACCCACACTGATGCCAGTGTTGGATTTATTAAAAAATGCACACAGAGTGCATCTTAGAGATGCCCCCTGTATTTTACCCAATTGTTCAGTGCAGGACTGACTGGTCTCTGCCAGCCTGCTGCTGAGAGACGAGTTTCTGACCCCATGCGGTGAGAGCCTTTGTGCTCTCTGAGGACAGAAACAAAGCCTGCTCTGGGTGGAGGTGCTTCACACCTCCCCCCTGCAGGAACTGTAACACCTAGCAGTGAGCTTCAAAGGCTCAAGCTTCGTGTTACAATGCCCCAGGGCACTCCAGCTAGTGAAGATGCGGCCCCCTGGACCCAGCCCCCACTTTTGGCGGCAAGTCCAGGAGAGATAATGAGAAAAACAAGGAGGAGTCACTGGCCAGTCAGGACAGCCCCTAAGGTGTCCTGAGCTGAGGTGACTCTGACTTTTAGAAATCCTCCATCTTGCAAATGGAGGATTCCCCCAATAGGATTAGGGATGTGCCCCCCTCCCCTTGGGAGGAGGCACAAAGAGGGTGTACCCACCCTCAGGGCTAGTAGCCATTGGCTACTAACCCCCCAGACCTAAACACGCCCTTAAATTTAGTATTTAAGGGCTTCCCTGAACCTAAGAATTTAGATTCCTGAAACTACAAGAAGAAGAGGACTGCTGAGCTGAAAAACCCCTGCAGAGGAAGAACAGAAGACACCAACTGCTTTGGCCCCAGACTTACCGGCCTGTCTCCTGCCTTCCAAAGAAACCTGCTCCAGCGACGCTTTCCAAGGGACCAGCGACCTCTGAATCCTCTGAGGACTGCCCTGCTTCCAGAAAGACAAGAAACTCCCGAGGACAGCGGCACTGCTCCAAAAGAACTGCAACTTTGTTACAGAGGAGCAGATTTAAAGACCCCTGCAAATCCCCGCAAGAAGCGTGAGACTTGCAACACTGCACCCGGCGACCCCAACTCGACTGGTGGAGAACCAACACCTCAGGGAGGACCCTCCGGCGACTCCGAGACCGTGAGTAACCTAAGTTGTCCCCCTGAGCCCCCACAGCGACGCCTGCAGAGGGAATCCCGAGGCTCCCCCTGACCGTGACTGCCTGAACCTAAAGTCCCGACAGCTGGAAAAGACCCTGCACCCGCAGCCCCCAGCACCTGAAGGAACGGAACTTCTGTGCAGGAGTGACCCCCAGGAGGCCCTCTCCCTTGCCCAGGTGGTGGCTACCCCGAGGAGCCCCCCCCCCTTGCCTGCCTGCACCGCTGAAGAGACCCCTTGGTCTCTCATTGAAAACCATTGAGAACCCGACGCGTGTTTGCACACTGCACCCGGCTGCCCCGCGCTGCTGAGGGTGTACTTTTTGTGCTGACTTGTGTCCCCCCCGGTGCCCTACAAAACCCCCCTGGTCTGCCCTCCGAAGACGCGGGTACTTACCTGCTGGCAGACCGGAACTGGGGCACCCCCTTCTCTCCATTGGAGCCTATGTGTTTTGGGCACCTCTTTGACCTCTGCACCTGACCGGCCCTGAGCTGCTGGTGTGGTAACTTTGGGGTTGCTCTGAACCCCCAACGGTGGGCTACCTTGGACCAAAAACTGAAACCTGTAAGTGACTTACTTACCTGTGAAACCTAACAATACTTTACCTCCCCCAGGAACTGTGAAAATTGCATTGTGTCCACTTTTAAAACCGCTTATTGTGTTTTATGTAAAAAGTATACATGCTAATGTAATGATTCAAAGTTCCTAAAGTACTTACCTGCAATACCTTTCAAATGAGATATTACATGTAGAATTTGAACCTGTGGTTTTTAAAATAAACTAAGAAAATATATTTTTCTATAACAAAACCTATTGGCTGGATTTGTCTCTGAGTGTGTGTTCCTCATTTATTGCCTGTGTGTATGTACAACAAATGCTTAACACTACTCCTTTGATAAGCCTACGGCTCGACCACACTACCACAAAATAGAGCATTAGTATTATCTCTTTTTGCCACTATCTTACTTCTAAGGGGAACCCTTGGACTCTGTGCATACTATTCCTTACTTTGAAATAGTGCATACAGAGCCAACTTCCTACACTAACTCACTATCATAATGTTCAAGTCATGACCAAAAACTTTTAAGTTACCTTATGCAAGTCACAAATATTGATCTGCGCCTTACTTGAAAATCGGGAGAGTCCCTTGGCCTAAGACGGCATCATGTGACAATCCAGTCAGCAAGTGTAAGTTGTTTATACTTTAATGAAGCCTAAACGTGCGTGCGTCACGTAAACTACAGCATCGCCGGGCCAAAGAAATAGAAGAAATATTTAGATCCAAAGTTTTCCATATCTTAAACAAAGGGAAATCAAAACAATCTCACTATTCCCATCTCGCCCAAGGGCCATTAATTTGCCCTCCTTGTCTCAAAAACTCACACACACCTTAATTATAATCTTGCCGGGTCTGTCGTCCTAGGACGGCTACTTACAGAAATCATGTCCTTGAGCATAAGCGTGTGTTCTTCAATAAAACCATACATGCATGCAACACTTTGAAAGTCACAGTGTCAAACCATTCAAAATAAGACGCATTAAAAACTGTGGTTCCTCATATTTAAATAAATGAAACCGAAAACCGATTCAGAGAATACACTGTTTATCCCTACGGGCCATAAGATGGTCTGATACAATGTATGATGTTTCTTTCCAACCAATAAAAGTTTGGATGTGACCATATACAAGTATGCAATAATCCAATGTCTGACACACCATAGAAGTGGAGACAGTATTCAAAGAGAGAATATTGATAGTAGAGGTTATCCAGTATAGGATGTTTCATAGATTCACATGCTTGAATCTTTCCTGTCGTCGAAGTGGGATCCCCACGGTATCTAATAAAGCAGTACATAACAATAATCATAATAACCATAGAGTTTACAATACAGACAGGCCTAAATGTGGTAGTCTGTCCATGTCATTTTTTTAAAATGGACCGAACTTGAGCCATAACCAATCTGGTGACAGCACCCTCAAGAACACTCCCAAGAGAAGCTCCCTTCCTCAGATTTTCACCGCACGTCGAGTGTGAAGGGAGTCTCCCTGAGCTCTGCTCAGTTCTTTCCACAGTTTTCTTCAGAGAAGGTTTGGACTTTCTCTACTTCCAAATTATATCTGTATCTAAAGGTCTCTTTTGTCCCTGCAAGACCTGTGGGAAAAAGAGAGTTCATGTGGATGATCCACATAAAATCTGTATCTACTGCCTTCACCCGACTCATAAGGCAAAAGAATGCAAAATCTGGTGAACCTTCCCACCGAAACCTCTCAGAGACAGAGAAGGCAGATTGTTACTGTGGCTACAGAAAACTAAAGCTCAGAAAACATCATCTGATTAGGACAGTGACTCTGTTCTTAAATCTCACAAGATCTTTTGAGGGAACTTCTGAGGAGAGCAGGAAATCATCACTCTAAGGAGTCAAAAAGAAAAACAACCCTCTTATATGTTAGCTTCATCTGCTCCAGCTACCCCCTGAAAGCCAATAAAACAAAAGGAGAAAAAATGTCCTGTTGTTTTGCCATCGACGACGAAGTCACTGTCGACGGCAGCTTTGTTGACGACCACCGTATTGTACCGCCACTGTATCGTCGATGAGACCATCCGTGTCAACGACAACATTTTCCAAGCTGGTTCCAGTTTCATCTGCGAGAACCTCAGAGACGCCGAAGACTTTGCTGGCGGCGCCGTCGACAGCATCACCACTGGTGATGCTCCCCATAGTCGACGCTCCTCATCGTCGACGCTTCCACCGTCGACACCTCCGTCGTCGATGATTTCACCCACAGTCTACGGTTCCAAAGTCAGGGGGTACAACCGTTGACGCTGCCGACGATGACACCGTCGACGAGGATCAAGATTAAAACTTGCCATAAACCCACCATGGCATATGCAGCAAACATTTCACCTCTTCTTCCAAGGCACCTTTTAGACATGGAGGACTCGGATGATGAAGGACCTTTTGGACAAGCTCATAGTCCTTTGGAACTCCATGTGAAATATCAGGAAGAGGAAGACTAATATTATAAGGATGATCAAGGTCAACAGGTTGAGGGATACTATTGCACACCCTCTACTCAGAAATACGCTGAGCACCACTATTATCCGGGCTACCACCTCCCGCAGGAGCAGGCATTTATGCCTCGTTTGCTTATAGAGGATCTTCAGAACATGTTGGTGGATTACAGATGGCGTTTTCTGCCACAGACCAGAGTACCACCATCTACTCTGCAAAGTACAGCTTCTGTTCCGCCACTAGAGATTCCACCAATAACACCCAGAATGACGCCACCACCACACGCTGTTCCTCCGCCTAGGGACGATCCTTCCACATCGGAGGATGAAGCAAGGGAAGAAGGTGAATTACCGTCTCAGCATGACAAATGGCAGGATTATGTTATTCCTACTCCATCTCCTCCTCAATACCCTACAGCTGATTCTCCTCCTGAAGATGTTGGGGGGTTTCATTCTATTATAGAAAGTGCAGCAGAGAGATTTCATCTACCCATCACAGTGAAGCATTCCGATTGCTTCTTGTATGATTTCAAAGATCAAGCGCGGAAATCAGTAAGGTCTATTCCTAATTGACCACCTATGGCAGGAGGGCGTCACAATTATGAAGAACCCAGCTACGGTGCCACCGGTCCTGCCATGGATTGACAAGAAATACAGGGCTCCATATGATGCTCCTGCATGTCTCACATGGCACCCTAGGCCGGACTCTGTGATATCACAGGCTGCACAGAGACGTTCTAAAAATCCAGCAGCCCCTATCTCAGTGCCACCAGATAGAGATGGTCGACGCCTTGACACAATAGGAAAAAGGTTTTCTCTCATGTCGGCCGTTACAGTAAGAGCTGCTAATGTTTTGGCAATCCTAGCACGCTATGATAGGCAGATGTGGTCCGATATCAAGCCTATGCTTGAACTCATCCCTGTGGAGCATAGTCAGGAAGCAAAGAAGATCTTGCAGGAAGGAGAGCAAGCCTCTTCTGAGATCATTGATAATGCCATGGACATAGCCTCATCTGGGTTTCGGCAATTGGCAGGCGCTGCTGTTCTGAGGCGCCAGGGCTGGCTGAAAGCCACTTCATTTTGACCTGAAGTGCAAACAAAGATTTTGGATACAGCATACGACGGGGACATGCATTTTGGCAAGCATATAGATGAGGCCCTTCTTGCCATTAAAACGGACACTGACACTGCTAAGTCCCTTGGCTCTTTACAATACAGAAGGCTACCTTTCCGAGGGGCAAGGCGACGTGGCTCTTCCTCCTATAGACGATCTTACTTCCGTTCCCAGTCGTTTCAGCCTTACCAGCAATACAAACCATCACAGTCGTATCGCCAACCAACTACGGCTGGTTTCTCTAGGCAAGGATCCTGTCGGAAGCCTTCGCATCAGCCCAGAGACACAGGACGCAAGCAATGACCCAGTAGACGTACCAGCCACTCGCCTGTTCCAATATCAAGTAGGGGCAAATACATCCAGATATCCCCATAATTGGAAAACTATCACCTCGGATCAATGGGTGTTGGACATAGTGGCTTATGGCCACACCTTAGAATTCACTGTCAAGCTGCCAACCACTTCCCCAAAAGGGGCACATTCCCCTCATCTTCACTTATTGAAAAAAGAGGTCAAATTGATGCTTCTCAAAGGAGCAATAGAAAAAGTTCCAATGGCTCAGCGAGGGAAAGGATTTTATTCCTGTTTTTTCCTTGTGCGAAAGAAAACAGGGGAATGGAGACCTATTCTAGATCTTCGGCATCTCAACAAGTACCTCCGCAAACAAACTTTCAGAATTATCACTTTTTTCAGACATATTAAATCTTCTGAACAGCAGAGACTATATGACATCTCTAGACTTGGAGGACGCTTATTTTCATATCCCCATCCATCCCAAACATTGCAGATATCGTCGATTGACAGTGGCTGGTCCTCACTATCAGTTCTGAGTCCTTCCCTTCGGGCTCAGATCCGCTCCTCGCATATTCACCAAGTGTCTGGCTCCAGTAGCAGCTGCTCTCAGGAAGCAGGGTCACCAGGTCTTTCCATACCTAGATGACTGGCTTCTGAAGGCGTCCACTACGCAAGGAACTTGAGCAGCGACAAAAGATTGCATTACACTTTTTCAGAGACTAGGTCTCACGCTCAATGTGAAAAAATCTTGCACAATACCCACTCAGAGGATGATTTTTCTCTGAGCTATCCTGGACACGCAGCTGAACAAAGCTTTCCGTACGCAGGAACAACCGGATTGCCTAGCATCTCTGGCCCAAATAATATAAAAAAGAAAGTTTGTTTCAGTGAGGTCGTACAAATCGCTCTTAGGTATCAACCACCATCAACCTTGTACTAAATGCACGTCTCAAAATGAGACCATTGGAGGAAGAATTGCAAGTTCAGTGGAACCAATTGCAAGGTTTGTTCGAGGATCGCATTCTGGTTACGCCAAAAACAATAAAGGCATTGGCCTGGTGGGCTCACCAGTCTCATCTTTCGCAAGGTCTCATGTTCATTCCGTTAGTCCAACAATTTATAATTGCCACGGATGATTCCATGGAAGGATGGGGAGGGCATCTCTAAGATCTGCAAATCCAGGGGAAATGGTCAAGCCACCAAAGGCTGATGCATATCAACAGCCTAAAACTCAGACATCTTCTTCACTTTGCAAGCTTTCCTCCCAAGGATAAAAGGTTCTCGAGTGTTGGTGCGGACAGACAACACAACCAGCATGTATTATATAAACAAACAGGGAGGCACGAGGTCTTTAACACTTTCGCAGGAAGCTCAGGTACTATGGGACTGTCTGACAAAACAACATCTCTCTGAGAGCCGAGCATGTTCCAGGGGTGCGCAACACGCTGGCGGATGCACTCAGCAGGACCACAAATGGGAACTGAATCAAGCCCAACTGGACAAAATTTTTGCAACATGGGGAAGCCAACTCTAGACCTATTTGCAACGAACGGCAATACCAAATGCCGATTTTACACAGGTCAGCATCCCCTCCCGGGGTCCTGGGGGAATGCCCTTTCGATGCAATGGTCCGGGATCTATGTGTATGCTTTTTCCCCCCATCCCGTTGATTCCCAAGGTCATAGCCAAGATGAAGAGAGAACCTTGTCGCCTAATACTAATTGTTCCCAAGTGGCCCCGGCAATGTTGGTACATGGAGCTTGTTCTAATATCAGAAACCGCACCAATACACCTTCCTCCAACTCCACTGCTACTTTCAGTGCATCAGGGGGAGATTCTGCATCCAGATTCGACGTCACTGCATTTGCATGCATGGCTCCTTAATTCCATGAATTTCAACATCTCAGAATAACCTCAGAATGTAGAAGTATACTTTCTAAAGTGAGAGCAGACAGCACAAATAAAACCTATTGATTCAAATGGAAGCTGTTCTTTTGTTGGTGTCAACAGCACAACTTACACCCTTATGAGGGCTTTGTGTAGCTAATTTTACCGTACCTCTTAATGCTGGCAAAATCTGGGCTTGTGCATTCTTCAGTGAAAGTGCATCGACATATAGACGTTCTTCAGACACGCCTCACTTTGCTCGTCGCGTCTTATTAAACAGTTCATGAGCGGTTTATTCAGAGCTTTTCCTCCAGTAATGTTGCCTCCTACTGAACGGCACCTTAATGTTGTACTTTCACAGCTAGTGAAACTTCAGTTTGTACAATTACATAAAGCAGGTCTTAAGTTCCTTACGTGGACGGTAGCTTTCCTTCTAGCGATCACTTCCACTAGAAGGGTCAGTGAAATTCAATCTTTTACCACACAACAACCTTTTCTGTGTTTTACTGATGATTTCGTCATTCTCAAGACAAATCCAAAGTCCATTCCTAAAGTTCCTTCTCAATTTCATCTGAATCAACCAGTTGTTCTCCGGACATACATTCCTAATCCGACATCTCCAGCGCAAAAGGTCCCTCCACACATTGGATGTGAAGAGGTGTCTTAAGTTCTGTCTTCAACTAAGTAAAACGTTTCACAAATCTGATCAGTTATTACTTTCCTGTGGACCTTGGCATCTGGGTTCTTCAGCAACAAAGTCAACAATAGCAAGGTGGCTATCAGTAACTATTCAGTTCTGCCATTCTGCAGCAGGAAAACCTCTACAAAGACGGCCTAGAGCGCATTCAACAAGGGCAGTTTCTACCTCTGCGTCTCTGTTTGCTGGGGTGCTACTGGATCAGATATGCTGTGCTGCTACTTGGAGGAATACCCACTCCTTCGCAAAGCACTATTGCTTTCAGGCCACCCATAGGACGGATGCAGCAGTGGGCCAAGCAGTTGCCTCTTGGTAATGTAGAATTTTGTTTTCTATTGCTATTGTCTATATCTTGTATTTTCTGAATACTGTTCCAAGTTCAACATCTCTGCATACAGTATGTTCATACTATGATTGGTATAGATACTTGGTTATATAAAAATAAAAGAAAAGAGAGCGAGAGAAAGGAGAAACAAAATACTTTCATTCCCTCCATCCACTTCAATTTTATTATACTGCTTGTTATTCTGATTCAAGTATGTGAATCTATGAAAGATCCAATACTGGATAAGAAATTAGTTACTTACCTGTAACTGCAGTTATCTAGTATTGGTATCTTTCATAGATTCACATGCGACCCACCATCCTCCCCTTAGAGGCTCCCTTTTACTGACTCAAGTAACATAGTTCAATCTCACGCTGAAAATCTGAGGAAGGGAGCTTCTCTTGGGAGTGTTCTAGAGGGTGCTGTCGCCTGATTGGTTATGGTTCAAGTTTGGTCCATTAAAAAAAACGACGTGAACAGACTACCAAATTTAGGCCTGTTTGTATTGTAAACTCTATGGTTATTATGATTATTGTTATGTACTGCTTTATAAGATACCGTGGAACTCCCACTTCGACTACGGGAAAGACCCAAGCATGTGAATCTATGAAAGCTACCAATACTGGATAACTGCAGTTACAGGTAAGTAACTAATTTCTTCCTTATAACCCAAAAAGAGGAAACAAAGTAGTAAGATAGATATAATGTTTGATTTTATGGGTCATTATAAATGGAGGCATAATATTCATGACCTTCAAATGTACATTAAAAAATAAAGACAAACAATATTGGATGCCTTTGTACAGATAAAAAAAAAAAAACATTTAAAATAACTTACTACAAACCAATGTAGAAAATGAATAAAATGTTTGCACCTGAGTGGTTCTATTATGTTTCTTCTATCCAGGGGCAGGCAGCATTATAAAGGGCATGCATCTTTTCACAGGTTGGAATAGGGCTATCTGGCACATTAATAGGCTCTCCTTTCATGTTCTCTTTGCAGTGGCATATTTTTCTGGTGAATGGATCTTTGTGTTGTTATTCCTAGTGATCTGTCACAATGTGGATTGTCACAATGGGTATTTGTTTGTTTTTGATCATTAAGGACCCAAATATATGGCATATACAATTAACAAATTCACTTTTTTAGTGATGGGTATTTATTCGTTTTGGCACAATTTGACAATTTTATTCTGTGAAGCCTGTCTAGCTCTTTAGTGAACAAATGTTTCTGTTATCAGCCTTGAAGAAGTCTCTAAGAAGGATGAAACACGTGTCGGCTGAACTCTCGACTTGATCAAGAACATCGATACAGACTAGAGCATCCACATTTTATTGACATTAATTGCTACTTATTTTAAGCACTATGTATTAACTGGAACATTATGATGTCGATTTGATTTCTTCTTGATTGATAAATTCCTTTTGTTAAATTAACTAAAAACTTGTCTTTGTACTTAATTTGTATATATATATATATATATATATATATACTTAATTGGTAGTAAAGTGATTACAATTCATATGCTCCTGGCCCTTGCTCACAACGTATGTCCAAGTAGAGTGCTCCGCTACTTTGTATAATTAGTCTTAGCAGAATTTTTTTTCTGGTTAGAATATTCACATCAGGGCAACAGTTGTGTTGTAGCGTAGGAGCACCATGATGTTGACATTTCTGAAACTTAACGAGATTGGCATGATTTAGACCATTGTTGCCATTTGTGAAGTATTTACAAGCGTTTCCTGCACTCTGCATCCCTATGTTCAGTACAATCACACTTGATCCCATTTCACCCCACAAAAAGTCAAAACACTAAGGACAACCACTGGGATGCTGTGCCAAACCTTTGAACACCCTGGATCCTCCTCTCGGGGCCAAACCCAACTACGCCTGATTCAGAAAACTGCTAAACAAATCTTTCAAAGAAGGGTTTTTCATAAGGCTAGATTAAAGACCTAATGAAGAATGTCATAAGTTGAGAATCACGCCCCCAACTGGACTTTAAGGGTGTGTCTGTAATTCCTTACTGTACCTTCACTGCTCTCATTAATTATATAAATGATAGTACCTCAGAGTGATCATAAGATGACGTGTTATCCCTTTGAAAAAACCTACATAGATAATGGCGTCTGTGTCTCATGGCCATCACCTCCATTTATCCAATATTACAGTCTCCATACACTATTGCGTTATCATCGTGGTCAACTAACCATCCTTTGGCCTTGAACTACTACTAACAAATCTGCTCAAAACTTTCTAAAACATTTTATAGTTTGGGTTTGGCATGCTGGTTTTCGTTCATATTTGTCAGGGAAGGGTGTAAAAAAAAATCTCCCATTTTAACTCCCAAAGGAATCTTTGCTCTGTGTCACAGAAAACAACACCCAACAGAATGTTCCCAAACTTAGCATGAGACCAGAACTGTGCTCAGTAAATGCCTCTGCTGGGTTCGGTGCCAGTCCGCTTAGTAGTTTACTATAATTAGCATTACAAAACTTGGGCTTGGTAGTGTTAGAGATACGTGAACAATCCTAACCTGGATTTGCCGACTGTCCACGAGCCGACCTTTAAAATATTGAAGGACCCCCCACCCACCTCCAGAATGGACATAGCATATACATCTACTTCAGAAGAAGAGGCACCAGATTGCATTTCTTCCCTAGGCGTAACTCACAATAGAGGAGGTGGAGAATCTGCAGCCGGTGCAGGTGGGTGGGACAGGTAACCGGCACTGCACACTGCTCCTACAACAGTGGTACACTCATCTGGCTAGACTCACGAACTCCACTCAAACCGATCAAATGTGTAGCAGCGAAGGTAGACACACAGCTCTTGGACAGTCAGTCAGATTAGTGAAATGTATGCAGTAAGCACAGCACAACCTGAATTCCTTGGGTAAGTGATCCAGAATGTACCACAGTTTCGGGACACAATTTTAATGGTGTCCAAAATACCTAGATAAGTCATAACTCGCATTTACGGGTACTCAAGCTGCCTACCTGGCAGCTAAGCTTTCTAGGTGGTTCAACAGCTGGTTGTTGGCAGACATATGGTACAGGTATTCACATTACCCACCTGCACACATTCTGCATATGGGAATCGTGGGGTGTAAAAACAAATAGGACCCCGATGCAGTGTCTGCAGCTTGTGGGTTTGCGCCATACAGAGAAGCACTGCAAACCACAATCACATTTTTTTTTAAGTGGACACAGACGTGGACAGTGAACCTATCGAAGCATTTAAGTCGACAGTAAGAAGAATTTTCTTTGAAATGTTTTACTGAATACGGAAGAAGCAGAGTTACACTGGAAACACTTTAAACCTACAGGGAACTGATGCTATCACGAATGCATCAAAGCACCCTCAACTTACACAAACCAAAAAAGACAGTACACTGGGCACACATTACTAAGAGATACAGAGAAGGTCACAAGGCATACAGGATGCTTGCCTGGCCGATCAGATGAGATAAAGGACAAATGCCACACACTGTCCTGCGTACGGCAGATAGTGCTGCAGCTAAAACCCCAAGCTGATACTAAACAGACTCTGCACACGTACTAATCTAAGCTATGTGAATAGAACGAGGCAACCACCGTAGAGGGTCAAAGAGCATGCATTTGTAATGCCCAATTGAAGCAGTTAACACCTAACCAAAAATTGTAGTTGGGGTCCCCAATAATGGTTGAAGAAATAAAAACATTAGTTGAAGGATTAGCCACAGGTAAGACAATGGGTAGAAATGGTCTACCCCTGGAATTCTTTGCTGCTTAGAACTGTTGGAAGTGTTCATGGCCTCTAGAGACGCAAACTCTGTACCCTCCACCATTAAAAAAAGACCATAGTGGTTGCCATAGTGACGCCTGGTAGGGACCCCTGGATGTGGACTCTTAGCACCCTTTATCTGTGCTAAGCATAGACTATAAACTCTTGCCTAAACTGTGAGTAAATTGACCTTGTTCCCTTTTGCTGGAATTTACTCATCCCCGTGAGTCTGGTTTCATTCCGAGCAGGAACAGAACACCCCACCGAATATTTGCAGACTTTATCATCTGAGTAACAACCCTCTGTTGAGTGCCAGTAATCTGATATGGAAAATGTCTTTAAAGGAAATGGTGTACAGAACTTACTCAACAGCAAGAATCTAAGTTATTGTTTAGGCTTGTAGGGTGCAGAGAGGGACAAGGCAATGGTGCCCCCTCTCCCTCCAGCTATTTGCCTTGCAGTAGAACCTATGGTGGCTACACTTTGAAAGGAGGAGCTTGTCACTGGAGTGATTCCCAGAGGTCACAAGCTTTTCATTATACACGGGCTGCATTTTGATATACACTTGCAACCCATTGTTTTGGTGTGGCCATAGAAGTAATGAGGGTCTGGCAGCTTTGGCTTTGAAAACTAATACTTTTTACAAATTAACTGTGTGGGTGGGAAACTGATGAATGACGAAGCGTATGTACATTGGAAGCCATGGGATTAGGTAAGCTTGGGTATCTGAAGTTCTGTATTATAGAGCTAGGACCTACCTTGTACACTATGTTAACACGGAGGGGCTAGGAAAGCAGTAATCTTTCTATAGCAATCTAACATAGACATCTCTCTACTAAAGAAACTCTGGGAACACAACTTAAATAGGCGAGTGTCACCCAAAAATGGTCCATGATGATTAAATATGCCTTGAAGGTCTTGCATATTGTGAAATTTAAATGTACTAAATTTAAAATAATCCATCGAGCATGACTGACTTCTTAGAAATGACATATTATCCCAGATGTTGTTTTACGGAAGACGGTAGTGCTCATAATTTGGAACTCCGGAAGTTAGCGCAGGAGGTGACTGGTAGAAATTATTCTCACATACATGAGGGTAATATACTGGGCTCATGTAAGAGGGTGAGGGATTATTTAAGAGGGTTCAGGCTGTAAAGCTAGCACCCAGAGGCACAGATTGTTGGCTTGGCAGCTTGCCAAATGACAATGTACTATGTTATGGAAATCAACTTGGGCGACATCCCTGCAGTCCTGCGCGTGAGAACTGTTAAAGTGGGCAGAGGCTGGGGCAACAGTCACTACATTTCAACAGAGGGCAGGAGTTAGAGTGAGGGCGATGTTATGGAATGAAATTGTTAGAACTTCAAGATCAAAAGGGGTGAGAGACCACCTTATGCAACCTTGGCCATCAAGTTGTCTTGTGCCTGTTGTAGCTTGGAAGTGTGGTCTGGGTAGCCCCACCATATTGTGCCTTTACATGACTTCTTCTGGTCTTCATAGCGGATGGCTCACAGTCTTTCTGCTAACTAATGAGCAGTCAGACCTCACTGTTCTCCTGAATTCTCCAAGAATATCGTCCATGTGGTAGAGTCCTCTGTACAACCCCACAAATTATAATTGTACACAGCCTTCCCGGTGTCAGGATATAATTAGATTATTTTGTTTTGTTTATTGTACCATTGCTGATCGTGGTCTTCTTTGAGAACAAACACTTGTGAGCACTATAGGGTATGAACTGTGTTATACTAATGTTTGAAACCAATAAAACCAATGTAGATCGATAGATAGATAGATAGATAGATAGATAGATAGATAGATAGATAGATAGATAGATAGATAGATTCCACAATCTCAACGTTTGGTCCGCAGACCTAAAGGCTTTTATTTGCTGGGCGCAATGGAATATTTTCAGTTGCAACCACCATTATAGGACATGAAGCTCGGTTCCCTTGTGTAAAAAAAAAAAAAAAAACTCAAAAAGGGCAAAGGGAGAGCATCCACGAACCCTCTGGCTTGTTTGGAGGGTGGAGCCTCGCATTTAAGAAAACATCCTAAGAAAAGGAAGGTTAATGGACTCAGTTCTATCACACTTACCACTTATCTCCCAGGTAAACACCGCTTGGTATGCTGTTAATTCATGTGAAGCTCTGAAAGGGCCAGCTCTAAAAGAGGTATTGATGGACTATTGGTGCGCAGTCACAACAAATTTGAAATATCGAGTACCAGCTTAAAAAGCTCCAAGATGCACTGGAAGGATCTACTAAATAAAAGCTGTTATGTGCAAAATAACAATGGATTCGCTGATTTTTGGCTTGGCAGCTTGCCAAATGACAATATACTATGTCATGGAAAACAACTTGTGCTACATCCCTGCAGTCTTGCGTTTGCCAGGAAAATAGAACTATAAGTACAGATAAGTATCTTTAATAACCACTTGTGCTGATTTATTATTGGACGAATCAAATTGCTAAATTATAGCCCTGTCGAAATGCTGCCAGCTGTTATGATGCATCTACTGCTGCTTCACAGTCCCGAACATGTCTTCTATTTGTAATTGCATCTATTTGTACATTGCAAAAAATCTGTTTCTTTTACGCTCCCTATGATATTGTTCGACTACAATTTAATCTTGTGTTACTGAACAGTTCCTATTTTGAAACAATACATGTTTTTATTTTGTCTTCTCCATAGGTTTCTGAATGATGAAAGTAGCTCAGCGTACAAATTTTATCAAATGAAGCACAAAGAAATCCGCCTCGCCCAAAATTCTGACCAAGTGAAATCCAACAATCTTGGAAAAGCTACCCCTCAAAATTCTGAATCACAGACTTCAAAACTCCAAGATACCAAACCACCCGGTTTTAAGCCTCTGATATTTCTAAACTCTGACCCTGGCTGTTACATTGTTGACCCTCATGAGCCTACTTCAAAGCCTATCAAGCATGATTCTCAGGATTCTAAGACTAGGAAGCATCCACCACAGCCCTCTAAGGCTAAAGAGCCAGTGACCACGAGCTCTGCACCCCAAAAGCCTGAATCTGACAACTCTGAGGTTACGGTCACTGGTTGCTCTGAACCACAAAGGGCAAGAACCCAGCCCCCCCAGCCCGGAGCCTGGAAACAGACCAGTTATGTGAAGAATCAACATTTTCCAAGCCAAGAGAGTAAGTCTTAAAAATAGATGCACCAGTCCCTTAAACTCCAGGAGCCACAATCAACTATTTTTAATTTGAAGATGTTGCTTAGTTAGGCATGGCACATGTACTTAATTATTTTTTATTCTTATGTACCATAGTCCGCTTTTGGATACTGTGAAACACTACAAATTGTGGTGCATTTGAAACTTTGATTTGGGGAGGAAAATGGTCATACTGATAACAACCCTATCTTTATGCTATCGTATCCTTTCCCTTATCCATGCCTGAGTTATTTGGAGTCACTATTCTTGTGTCGCCGTCCTTACACAGTGCTTTAAAAAACGTTATCTTTGCATTTTGTTTTTATCAACTTTGCAAATCTCTCAAATATCAGTCATGAAGAATACTGACATGTTTAATGGTAAAACCTTTAGATTTAACAAAACACAAATAGACAAACGTATTACTTGCACTAAACTGTCCCCTCTGTCCCACATGGCACTTAAAGCCAAATCTTGCGACAAAGGAGTAGAAGGAGAACTTCTAAATATGTGCCATTTCCACTAAAATAAGGAATTCAAACCATAAAAAATGACAAAGACATTGGGGGTCATTCCGACCCTGGCGGTTGACTACCGTCAGGGCCGGAGACCGCGGATGCACCGCCAACAGGCTGGCGGTGCATCCATGGGCATGTCCCGCCGGTTTCCCGCTGCCCTGGGGAATCCTCCATGGCGGCGCTGCAGGCAGCGCCGCCATGGGGATTCCGACCCCCTTACCGCCAGCCTGGTTCTGGTTTTGACCGCCAGAACCTGGCTGGCGGTAACGGGTGTCGTGGGGCCCCCTAACAGGGCCCCACTAAGATTTTCAGTGTCTGCATAGCAGACACTGAAAATCGCAACGGGTGCCACTGCACCCGTCGCACGCCTTCAACTCCGCCGGCTCCATTCGGAGCCGGCTTCCTCGTTGAAGGCGCTTTCCTGCTGGGCTGGCGGGCGGCCTTCTGGCGGTCGCCCGCCAGCCCAGCGGGAAAGCCAGAATGCCCGCTGCGGTCATTTGACCGCGGTGCGGTCATTCGGCGGCTCCCGCCGGCCCTGCGGTTACCGCGGCCGGCGGGAGTCAGAATGACCCCCATTGGGTCTCTTCACATAGGTCACAGTAGTCTGATTTTCATGGCTACTGCAATTTATATTGTTAATTAGGATGGGAGAAATTAAAGGCAGTAGGATGTGACGAAATAAAGAAAATATATAAGCAAAATGTATGAGGGGCATGGAGAGTACAAGGGAGGCTGTGGGGGCTGCGGGTATGAGTGAGGTTAAATTGTAATGAGGAGCAGGTAAGGATGTGAAAGTGAGGGGAAAACAAACGAGATCTTGTTCACAAGAGTATAATGGTAGAGAGGGCATAAGGGAAGGGATAAGGTGTGTAAGAGTTACAGATGAGGAAAGCAAATCCAAAATAAAACATACATTATTGAAAAAACAGGGATAAGTGCATTTCTTTCAAAGCATTCTGTAAGCAAAAGCCCCACAAATCCGACCCTATAGCATTAAAGCACTATTTATTAGCTATGTTAAATTTGTCAGGTCACAAGCCTGATTCAGAAGGCAGAAATTGGTCTGCACAATGTAGAACTTTTTACACCCCCTTCGGCTGCAAGAAAAACTTCCAAACACAGTAAGAATTGTTGCCTTCAGCTTGTGTGTTTTGCAAGGAGTTGTATCCGCTGATTGTGAAGGAATTGGGCACAATGTAAGAGCCCTCATTCAATAAAACTGGGCATTCTGTACAATATGGATAGTCTGTAATGTGAAACCTTTTGACATTTTTTCATTAACCCTACAAATGAAACTCCTGTTTCTGATGTTTTCTTATATCTACAGATTGTTCACCTTTCAAATATTGCAGATGACAGACTAAATCCAGAAACTTTTAACAACTCTTCCATGCCGGTGGTGGCGGCTGGCTCTGCACCGGCACCAGAAACATCGCTACTGTGAGGTCACTGGATCGATAAATCACAAACCCTGTCATCCTAACACCCTTCCCTTTTTTATAGCACCTACTTGTCGCTGATTCAGAGCTTGCTGTCTCCTTTGAGAGCTTTCCTCATGATTTTTGATTTTCGGGGCAAAAGTTTTAATGTAGTGCGTGGGGATGTCTCCAAGTAAACATTTAGGGTTCAAGCCCTGTAGGAATTGTGATGGAAAGATGTCATTTATGGGGGCCCATGACATTTGCTTGTGGTGTCTGGGCTCTGAACATGATACATGGTTGAGTGACTCCTATCTCAATACGCAGCCCAAGTTAATCAATTGGAGGGAGATCAAGCTGTTTATGGCCCAGGTGCGGGATGACCGTCGGGCTTGGTACCAATCTTGGCCGAGATCCAAATCCCCCTTCTCTTATCTTAAAAATCATTGAGAGAGAAGCTCCACAAAAAAGAGGAAATGGCTGCTTTGGTCTTCCTTTAGAGGTAAGTCCTGACAACAGTCAGCACCTCGTTGGGAGTGTCTTATCTTCTGAGGGCATAGAAAAATTAAAAAGGGGAACTGAAGTCAGTCCACCAGGGTGGGCGCTATTTAGCCAGTGTGATGCCCCCCTGGAGTAGATTCCTGCATAGAGATGGAGCCGGCACCTGCCACTGGCATATGAGAGCTATAAAACAATTCTGGATCCAGACTGGCATCTGGGGATAGTCAACATATGGGGAATCTGCAGGTGAAAAGAGTATCCTCCAAAAAAGATCATTACCGAGGGTAAGTAACTTTTCCTTCTTGTACTCCCAGGATGGATAAGACAATGGATAACATGACCCACTGTGCTCCATAATGGTTGTCCCAGTCTATGTACAACACACCATTCTTGAGTGAAAGACTGTGTATGCTCTGAGGACTTTTTCCACTGCTAAGGAAGGAATGACATCAGGAGCAGCTGGCGGGACAGAAAAGGGGCGGGCGGCCGTTACGAAAACAAATAAATGCAATTTAAAAAAAATAAATGTACCTTTTTGTCCCACGCCTCAACGCAACCATCTGCTCCTACACTGGACTCAGACACAGGCTCCCAGTCTGCCCTGCGTCCAATCGTAGCTCCAGCAGCATGAAAGCAGCGTTAGGATTGGACAGAGCGCCCAGCCACGGCGCTCACTGGCAGACTGAAAGTCTCTGTCTGCTGACTCCAACCCAGCAACACAGAGCCCTGTGCGCAGGTGTGTTTGGCCAGCCGGCATACATGCGTACTGAGGGGGGGTGCTGAGCACTCCCCCTCGTCCCCGTCACAGCCCCAAGGCCCTGCCCATTTTACTATAAAATGATAATAAACAGCTGTTGCTGCTGGTGAATGACACCAGTTCCCTCCTGAGAATCACCCAGTAATTGCATACTCACCCACTGTATGATTGTATGCAGATTTATACGGATGTTTGTCACAAGTCACCCAGCTTTACTCCAGTATTGGAACTTTCATAGATTCACTTGCTTGAATCCTTCCCAGTCGTTGAGATGGGAGTCCCCGGTGGAATACAGAAGTTATGCCCCATTGCATATGAAGATTAAGTGCATTAGGCCTTAAACTTAGAAACATATCACAGTTGTTTTGTAAAAAATGCCCAAATCTAATGACAACCAATCAGATCGCACCACCCTCTAGAACCCTCCTGTGAGGAGAGCTGACTTCCCTCAGATTTTCCACTGCATGTCGTGCTTAGGAGTCTCCTCTGAGCTCTTCTCGGTTTTCTCTCAGATATTCTGTTCTAAAGAATTTGCATTATTTTTTCTCTTCGAAAATTCTTACATTTGGACCAAAAAAAGGGCTTTTTAGAGCCTTTGCTACCTGCATGAAGAAGCTGCTGCATGTGGATGACCAGCATAAAGACTGCATGTACTGTCTCTATTCTACCCATAAAACCAGAGACTGCAAGGTATGTAGGACATTTTCTACTAAGACCCTAAAGGACAGATAGGGTCGTCTTCTCATTTGGCTACAAAAATTTAAATCCAGAGACAATCTGGTTTCTGATAAGGACAGTGCCTCATCTTCTGTGTCTGTCATCAAGACACCCGTGAAGAGACATGCTGAGGCAATGTCAGCCACTCATGAACCACCTAAAAAAGCTTCTAAAAAATCATCCAAGACTTCATCAAAGATATGTAGCCCATCAAAAAAGGGGAAATCAAAGGGTTCAGATTCCATAAAATCTAGAAAGAAAACCCTCTCTGAGCCCCCAACGCCGCCTCCCAGAAATAAACATACCTTCAAAAAGCCAGCCTCTGCAACGTCGACGGGACCATCATCGGCAGTATCTCCACTGACGGCTCATGCATCAACGACGACATCTACCGTCGTCACAATGTCTATGTCGATGACAGCTACATCTGAATCTTTCTCGACAGTCAGGTCATCCGACACTTCAACCGTCAACATCGTTCCTGTCGACGACACGCTCGTCGACGATGCCTCCGTCGACGATCACTTTGTCAACACTGCCACCGTTGACGACAACTCACCTCTTGTCGATGATCAAGATAACACCTGCCAAAAGACAGAGACCGTCTACCTTAGCTCTGTTCTGGTTGATGAAGCAGGTTAGTCAAAAAAAGGTCAAAAAGCATCACTTGACCCCCTAAATTACATCTTCTAGTAAGGTGCCGAGACTACTACCTTTGCACCTTTTGGATGAAGACAACTCCGAGGAGGATGGATAATATGGGGTGGCCAGAAGTCCCTCTCAATTACGGGTCAAATGTCAGGAGTACTCGGATGGTGATGACTCTTACTATGACCAGCAATATTATGAACAGCAACAACAAGGGCTGGTAGATCTCCCTTCCGGCTTGATGTCAGACTTGCAGGCAATGTTAGCGGATCATAGGGAGCGTTTTCAACCATTGCCTACATTGGTGCATCACTCGACGATTCCTGCTATACCAACAACCCCTCATAATTTTCAACAACCGCAGGTTATAACTCTTCCTAGGCCCCAAGCTTCTCCTCATTCTGTACCTGCGCAGGGGCAAACCTCTTCGGATGAAGAAGGTGAAGTCCACACACCGAATGATGAATGGGATGAATATATCATTCCAGCACCTGCCTCTCCTGGGACACCTATTGTGGAATCTCCTCCTGAGGATATTGGTGTCTTTCACAACCTGCTAGAAAGAGCAGCCACGCGATTTGATCTACTGATGCCTGCGACTCAGCAGGATTGTTTCCTGTACGATTTCAAACAACCTCACAGGAAAACGGTCAGGGCTATCCCAATAATTGGCCATGTTTGGAGCCAGGGTTTGAAGATCATGCAGGACCCTGCAACGGTACCTGCAGTGCTGCCTGAGTTGGACATGAAATACAAGTCCACAAATGATGCTCCTGCTTGTCTCACCAGCCACCCAAAACCGGACTCTGTCATCTCACAGGCAGCGCAACAGTGTTCCAGGAATCCTTCTACACCATTAACCGCACCGCCAGATAAAGAGGGGAGATGCCTGTATAACATTGAAAAACGTTTTTCCTCAATGTCTGCTATTGTGGTACAGGCTGCCAATTCCCTAGCGCTCCTTGGCAAGTACGACAGACAGCTCTGGTCAGACATGTCACACTGTTTGGAAGAACTCTCGGAGAGTTCCAAGATTGAGGCAAAGAAGGTGCTCGTGGAGGGGCAACGTTTCTCTGCGGAAATGATCGACTGCGCACTTGACATCGCTGCATGGGCTTTACGCTGCTTGCTGGATCAGCTGTTTTAAGGGTGGCTCAAAGCCAATAATTTTCAACCCCGAAGTTCAGACAAAGATTTTAGATCTTCCCTACAACGGAGAGGTGCTCTTTGTGAAGCATGTCGATGACACGCTTCAGACCATAAAGTCAGACACTGAGACAGCCAGATCGTTAGGCACTCGGCAGTATATGAAAGTACCTTTTCATGGAGCCAGGGACAGAGGACAACCTTCATTTCATGGAGGATATCATCAGTACAGATTTCAATTGTACTCCACCACTTTCCACACTTCCAGATCCCAGTATCAGCAGAAACAACCGCCCCCAGCAGCTTACACCAGACACTTTCACAAAGGCAAGCCTGGAAGGCAATCTAAAGAAACTACCCCTAGGCAATGACTGTCTTCAGCCAGATATCTTCCGCTCTTCCCCTACAGTCTTTCAGGGAATATTAAAACATCATATTCATCGCTGGCGTCAAATAACCAAAGACAAATGGGTGCTAGATGTAATTCAATTTGGACACCTCTTACATTCAGATTACCCCAAAAATGCCACCACCCCAGGTTCGACAAAGACATCTTCATCTGCTCAGCTTAGAAGCGGAGACCATGTTGAGCAAAGGAGCAATAGAAGTTGTACCCTATTTCCAGAGGGAGAAAGGTTTCTACTCCCGCTTCTTCCTCATTCAGAAAAAATCTTGCTTATGGAGGCCAATCCTAGACTTGCAAGAGCTAAGCAAATACCTCAAAAAACAAACACTTTGGATGGTCGCACTACAAGACGTCCTGCAACTTCCTAACAGAGCAGACTATATGGCTTCCTTGGACCTTCAAGACACCTACTTCCATATTCCCATTCACCCAACACACAGGAAGTTTTTTGGTGGACGGCAGACACTTTCAGTTCAAGGTCCTTCCCTTTCGGCTAAGATGGGCACCGCAAATCTTCACCTAATGTCTGCCTCCAGTCGCAGCCTACCTGAGATGAAAGAGATACCAGATTTTTCCTTATCTAGACGACTGGCTAGTGAAAGCTCCAGACGCCCAGTCAGCATGCAAGTCCGTCAAGGCGACCCTATGCCTTTTTGAGGACTTGGGCCTCGCTCTCAACCAGGAAAAGTCACTACTTCAACCTTCAACATGGTTAGCCTTCCTGGTGGGCTATATTGGACACGCAACAAACCAAAGCCTACTCAGCACTGGACAGGCAAATCAAGCTAATCTCCCTAGAGAAACGAATCCAAAGAAAAAAGTCTCTTTCAGTTCGACAGTACAAATCCTTACTAGGAATGATGTCATCTTGTAAAAACCTCATTCCCCACTGTTGACTTCACATGCGTCCAATTAAAGAGGAACTAAACAGGCAATGGAAGCAAGCGCAAGGATCCTTCAAAGACATGATCCGCATCCCTCGGTCATGATAGCTTCTCTCGATTGGTGGACAGTTCCCAAAAACATTTCACGAGGTCTGCACTTCTTACAACAAACTCCTCCATTAACCATAACAACAGACGCATCAATGACCGGATGGGGTGCATGCCTACAGGACCTTCGAGTAAGCGGCAAATGGCCTCCCTCTCACCATGTTTTTCTTGAACCTTCTCGAGCTGAGAGCAGTGTATTATGCTTTGGAAGCCTTCCTTCCAAGAATTCGAGGATCGGCAGTGCTTGTCAGGACGGACAATACCACCACAATGCACTATCTCAACAAATAAAGAGGAACGCGTTCCCACCTACTGTATAGAGAAGCGCAGATCATTTGGAGTTGGTGCATTCAATACTCAGTGCACATAACAGCAGAGCATGTCCCAGGCCTTCGAAATACCATTGCGGATTCGTTGAGCAGGTTGACAACATCTCTTCACGAGTGGGAGTTAGACCAACGGACACTGGATGGAATATTCTACCAGTGGGCAAAGCGGAATCTGGATCTGTTCGCAACCTCCCAGAATGCTAAATGCCAATATTATGCAAGTTGGCATCACCAACAAGTCTCGTGGGTGGATGCATTTTCGATCGCATGGTCAGGGATTTATGCACACGCCTTTCCTCCAGTTCCTCTCCTCACAAGAGTAATCAGGAAAATAAAGTCAGAACCCTGCCAGATAATTCTAATAGCTCCAGAGTGGCCACGTCAACCTTGGTACACAGAGTTACTCCTACTATCTTCATGTCCACCCATCAGGATGAAACCAATTCCGGAGTTGCTCACCGTCAACCAGGGGCAAGTAAGACACCTAGATCCCAACTCTCTGAGCTTATCGTCATGGCTCGTGAATTCAACAAATTAAACCGCCTAGACATACCAAGTGATTGCAAAGACATACTTGCTAAAACACGTGCAGATAGCACAAATAAAACGTACCGCCTAAAGTGGCAGCGATTTTGTTTGTGGTGCTAAGCCATGAATATAAACCCTCTCTCCTCTGCCCCGGAAAAAGTCTTACCATATTTCTTGCAGCTAGCACTCTCAGGGCTTGCCCATGCGTCCATCAGAGTCCATCTGGCAGCAATTTCTCAGCATACGAGAATACCAGGCAAACCATCTTTAGTTTCGCAGAGATTGATAAATCAGTTCTTGAAAGGTCTCTTCAGATCCTCTCCTCTGGTGAAAGCCCCACCTCCAGCATTGCAACTTAACATAGTCCTCGGCCAGCTCATGAAGGAGCCTTTCGAACCCATTCATAGGGTGAACATCAAGTATCTCATGGAAGGTGGCTATCCTCCTCACCCTTACTTCTGCACGAAGGGTAAGCAAAATCCAGTCTTTCACGGTTCAGGAACCTTTATTACAGTTCAAAAATGATAGTTATTCTGCACACCAATCCTAAATTCATCCCAAAGGTACCTTCGGACTTTAATATTAATGAGCTAGTAGTACTGCAGTCGTTATTACCAAACCCCCCAAACTACTGCGGAGAGGTCCCTGCATTCACTCGATCTAAAACGATGCATCAAATTTTATTTGGACAGAACGAATTCCTTTAGAAAAACTAACCAGCTATTCATAGCCTTCAGTACCCCCTACAAAAGGACACCCTCTAACTAAAAAGACTATTTCTCGATAGATTAAAAATGCAATCATTTTTTGCCACCAGAAAGCTGGTGTATATGAGTGTGCGAGCACGTTCCACCTGAGCAATAGCCACATCCTGTGCACTGTTCGCAGGTGTATCAATACAGGACATCTGTTGTGCTGCAATGTGGAAGGCAGCACATACTTTCACGCTGCACTATTTCCTGGATACAGAGTCGCTCCAATATGCAGCAGTTGGACAAGCAGTCCTTAGAAATCTATTCCAATGAAGGTGAGCCATTTCTTCTTCCCTCCATCCGCTTGATTTGTCTTACGTCACGTTTTCTATAAAAGTAATAACTTTCCGCTCTCCAGACTCTGGACCTCAAGCAAAAGGTTCTGAGAATTTTTCACGCTCTTTCATATATATAATAGTATGTTGATATTGTACACGTAGAAAATGTGTTACTCACTGCTATTCTGATTCAAGCATGTGAAGCTATGAAAGTTCCAATCCTGGAATAAGAAATAAGTTACTTACCTGTAACTGTAGTTCTCCAGTATTGGACACTTTCATAGATTCACATGCGACCCACCCACCTCCCCTGGGGAGCTCACCTTCATTCTCTCAGTAGTATCTATATTGCAGCACTAATGCTTGGAAAATCTGAGGGAAGTCAGCTCCTCACAAGAGAGTTCTAGAGGGTGGTGGGATCCGATTGGTTGTCATTAGAGTTCGGTCCTTTTTTTACAAAACAATTGTGATATGTTTCTAAGTTTAAGGCCTAATGCACTTAATCTTTATATGCAATGGGGCAAAGCTTCTGTATTACACCGGGGACTACCATCTCGACGACGGGGAAGGATTCATGCATGTAAATCTATGAAAGTGTCCAGTACTGGAGAACGACAGTTACAGGTAAGTAACTTACTTCTTACTCGTAAGTGCTCAGAATTCAGCAAAGAGTTGGGTTTAGTGTTCTTGGTATTCATTCTGTAGTCGGAGGCGGTACATGGACAGCCTGCCCTAATCGGGTTCCAGGTGCAGTATTATTAGGGTCCTCTCAAACTGCACAGTTTGAGCAGTGCATTAATATTTGTCTTTTGTTTGTGTCCCTAGTATGGCTCTGTTCTCAGGAGTGGTACTGTGCCTTAAACTGGAACGAATGTGTAGTACATGTACCAACCATAAGATTTATTTTGTCTTTTTTTGTGTTTTTCCAGGTGGCAGGGGTGGAGGTAAGCCAAAATTGAATCAGAATCAAGCATTGGACTCTGGATCCAGCCCCAGGATGGATGCCAGTAAGTATAAGCCTAGCTGGGTGAGAGCAGTAAGAGAGAAAGAACCGTGAGGTCTCTTTGAGTTCTCAAGAACAAGCAATAGCATTGGCGATAGGTGCCTTGAAAATACAATCACACCCAGTATAGCTGCCATCTTCTGAGGAGAAACAAAAGAAACAAGGGTCATGAAGAATCATTTGTACCTTGAATATTCATTAATTTCTAATGCAATATCCACCCAATGTTTTCAAAACTCCTCTGTTTGTAGCTTATAAAGCTGTTGATCGCATGCATTGCTCACTCCTGCAATAAGCGCTAGGCACAGTCATTGCAGGTTGTTCTCTTCTGAAGGATCCCTCGAGGACTAAGACTCCACCTTAGTTTATGGGAGGAGGAGTTTAGCTGCTGGGTTCAGATGGGTTTTTCAGAGCTCTGGGAATGTTGTACTATAAAGTACAGGTTGTTCGACTTGGATAACTGACTCCCCTTCAAAAAATTAAAAAGACACAGTATCATGGCCACTTAGGAATCAACCAGAACCAGAGGATTTTTCAAGGTCATGTCTTTTGAGAATGGTTTCTGGGCAATGCGTGGGCTATGGAGAAAACTCCCACTACTGAAATTGGCGTGCCATCTCTATTGCACCCAGTGAAACATGTACCCAGGACACATACCCAGTTAAGGTGTCTACACCATATGAGGAGCTTTCCCTCCTGGGATTACACCTCAAGAGGAGTCTCACATCCAAGTCACTGATTTCTCTCATGAGAGGCGGGCTTCAATCCCCAAGATTGTTTGGGAAATGCCTCGACAATTGAAATCGAGAGCTCTTCTGGGATCCAGACAGTCCTCGAATACAGGGCACTGACCCTTGAAATAAATTAATTGCCCGATACACCAAACTACTTGCTTCAGCATAAACGTCCACTCTAAAGTCAGCTTTTAAATAGTCATCTTGGCCTGCACCCATGTCTAGTGAATCAACAAACCATCAGTGTAGCTGCCTGACCATCATGATGTCAGGTAGAGAAAAATATACGTACATACTCACACAGGACAGATACTTTGCATGCCCCACAGCAAGTGACCATTCAGGAGAAACTTAGAGCATTTCCCATACCAAAAAACACTGGCATAGAGACACTAGCGCTAAATCTCTAGCACAGTCACCAGCACATTCGCCATCGCCCCAGCAGTCACAAAACATTGACTCTGTCCATGAACTGGATCCTCATGATCCCTACTGTAACCCTATCCCAAATGATGAGGGAGATAACCTCTTCCATGATTAAAGCAGGGATCTCCAGGAATATCCATCTTTCATACCCTACCTAGTAAAGACTTCGAGATCAGATGACAACAGCATACCACACAGTCATTGGAAGGTGCAGATCACCATGTTAGGAAGATGACTTTCTGCTACAAACACTGTCCAAGAATGAAAGGTCTGCTCAGTTCTTGCCTATGCTGAAGATCATGACCAATTGTGCAGCAGATCATTTTAAGGACCCTGCAAAAACAAGGATCATAACCACAATAGTCGAAAAGAAATACAAGGCAGCGCTGGAAGATACCTTGTATATATGAGGCCATGTACTACCTGGCTCTTCGATAGTTCAAACTTCCAGAAATAGGACCTATGCAAATGGCACCAGAGAGCTCCGTTACCAGATAAAGAGCCACAGAATTGATAAAGCAGGCAGGAGAGAGTGGCTGTTTTTTAGAGCCAGCAGGCGAGAAGCGAGGCCAAGACTTCAGCACTAGAGGGTGCCCTCTAGCTTCCAGCAGCAACAGTCCTTTCAAGAGAAACAGGCTTCCTAGATGTACTCTAGAGTACGCTTCAGTGGCGATGGTCACAGAAAAGGTAGAGGAGCCCAAGGAAAGGGCACACCTACATCAAACAGTGACATGCTCACTATTTGCCCGATTAGATAACATCTTTTGGGGTAAGAATAAGATTATATCTTCTGCAGTGGGGGTGTGGGGTTGAGAATGACCTCAAACAAGTGGGTTCTATTTACCATCCAGTAGGGATTCTGCTTGGAATTCCACACCACAACACTAAATATCATACCTCTCTGTCAAACAATCAGCTAGTAACAGCAAAGGCTGCTTTAGGAAGAGGTGCAAGTACTTCTCAACAATGGTGCAATAGAAGTTGCTCTACTGCACCAGAGAGGACAAGGAGTATATTGGTTATACTTCCTAATTCTCAAGAACGGTGAAACAGTAAGGCCAATACTAGACCTTAGGCCACTCAACCATTGCATAAAGTCAGAGCACTTGAAGATGACCACTTTGCAGGACGCCATTGTGCTGCTTTGAACAGATCATATGGCGAATTTCAATCTCTAGGAAACCTACGCTCATCCTTACTCCAGTATTGGAATTTTCATAGTCACATGCTTGAATACTTCCCCGTCGTCGAGATGGGAGTCCCCGGTGGAATATAAAAATCAGGCCTGAAAATGTATGCACACAATATGTGGACTAGGCTTCAATATAATAACCCATCATAGTTGTTTTGTAAAATAGACCCAAACTCAAACTTGAACCAGTCAGATTGCCTCACCCCTTTAGAACCTCATGTGAGGAGCTGCCTTCCCTCAGATTTTCCACTGCATGTTGTGCTGAGGAGTCTCCTTTGAGCTCTGCTCAAGATTTTCTCTCAGAAGATCTGTTTCTATAGCTTTTGGACATTTCTTTTCTACTCTGGTGATTCAAACTGGCTGCCATGTCAGAGACACCAAAGAAAGGCCTTTTCAGATCCTGTGCCTCATGTTTAAAGAAAAGGTTAAATGTGGAGGATCCACATGAGTGTATTGATTGCCTGTACCCCAGCAACAAGACTAAGGACTGCAAAATCTGAAGAAATGTTTCTACAAAGACACTGAAGGACAGGGAGGGTCGCCTTCTGTTGTAGCTTCAAAGAGGTAAGACTGGACACTTTGCCTCTGATGAGGACAGGGCCTCTTCTTCTATTTCTTCCCCTAAAACACCTGTGAAGTGAAAACAGGAAAGCTCTGAGGTTCATGAGCCACCTAGAAAAATGGCACAAAAGACAGCAGGGGCCTCTGCTAGGAGTCATGGCTCTCCACAGAAAAAGAAAGCGGGCGCAGAATCCCTCAAGAAAGCAAAGAAGACTGCTTCTGAACCGGCTACTCCTCCTCCTAAAGTGCTTCACAAGTTTAAGAAGCCTAGTTCAGCACCGTCGACGGAGCCATTGTCGTTGGTACCCTTGTTGACTGTTTCATCTGTGACGCTGGTGGTAGTAACTATCTCCATGTTGACGGCAGCAGCTGCAGGATCTTCATCGACAACGTTATCATCCTCGTCGACGTGGTACCCCATCTCGTCGATGCTTTTCTCGCCGACGACACTCCGGGCGACGATTGATCTTAACACACTCCCGTCGACGGGAGTGTGTTAAAATCAATCAATGCTCTCCTCGATGACACCTCCGTCGACAATGATTCCGACGACGCTTCCATCAACGACGCTCTTGTCGGCGGTTTAACCGTCGCCGGCTACAATGTTTCCAGCGACGACGATATAGTCGACGCCCCCGTCAACGACAGCTGGTTTCTTGTCTTTAACTGCAAAAATGTTTCCAACGAAGAGGCAAAGACCATCTACATTGCCTTTGAGTCAATCTGCACAGCATACTCCTCTCAAAAGGCTCTCAAAGGCTCATTTGACACCTTCTATCATGTCACCAAGCAAGGTGTCAAGGCTTTTGCCATCTAGGTTTTTGGATGGCGATGATGATGATGAGGACTCAGATCAGGATGCACTGTTTGGAGTGGCTAGGAGTCCTTTGCAGTTGCACGTCAAATGCCAGGAGTACTCGGATGACGATTCATATTATTTTCAGCAGTATTATGACCCAGTACCACAACAACAGGGAACAGTATCTGTCAGCTGGCAGATTACAGAGAGCGCTTCTACCCTCAGCCGGGGAAAGACCCCACGCCAACAGTGACTGCACCAGCTACTCCGGCACCTCTGCCAGTTTTTCCTGCGATGCAACAAATTCCTCTTCAGGCTCCACAGAGTCCCCAGGTCCAGGCCTCTTCGGGTGAGGCGGCAGAGGAAGGGGAGGTTCTCTCAAGACCAGGACGAATGGGTTGTATATGTACAAGCCGAGTCTTCTCCTGAGGATATTGGCTCTTTTCGTAACCTCTTGGAAAAAGCTGCGGTGAGGTTTGAGCTGCAGATGCCATCTACGCAGCAGGACTGCTTTCTTTATGATTTCAAAGAGCCGCACAGAAAATCGGTCAGGGCTATACCGATTATTGACCATGTCTGGAATCAAGGGATTAAGATAATGAAGAACCCAGCGACAGTACCAGCGGTGTTACCAAAGCTGGACAAAAAATATAAGGCGACAGAGGACGCTCCTACTTGTCTGGTGGGCCACCCATAACCAGACTCAGTGGTTTCTCAGGCTGCCCAGAGACGTTCCAAGAACCCTTCAGCACCTTTATCGGCGGCTCCTGCCAAAGACAGAAGGCGCTTGACGACATCGGAAAGACGTTCTCATCTGTGTCTGCAATTGTAATCTGTGCTGCAAATTCCTTGGCGCTCCTGGGCAGGTACGACAGGCAGCTGTGGTCCGACATCTCGCACTCTGTGGATGATCTTCCGGATTCCAGCAAGTTGGAAGCATAAAAGATCCTTATGGAGGGTCAGCGGACCTCTGCAGAGGTGATTGACTGCGCCCTGGACATTGCAGCCATGGGATTTCGGCTTCCTGCTGGTTCAGCTGTCCTAAGGCGCCAGGGACGGCTTAAGGCCACAAATTTCAGACCGGATGTCCAAACCAAGATCCTGGACCTCCCGTACGATGGCCAAGACCTGTTTGGCAAGCATGCCGACGATGCTCTTCAGGCAATTAAAGCTGATACGGATACTACCAGGTCTTTGGGGTCCCTACAGTATAAACGTACTCCCTTTTGAGGAGCCAAGGGTAGAGGCCACTCCTCCTTTTGGGGTGGCTACGAATCTTTTTGATATCCAGCCTACTCCTCCCAGTACCAGTCATCCAGACCCCAGTGCCATCAGAGGCAGCCTCCGGCGGCGGCATACAGCAGGCCTCGTCCTAGAGGAAGATCGGGAAGACAGTCTAAGGAAGCCTCGCATAGGCAATGACAACCTCCAGGGGCCGGCTACCTCTCCCTCCTTGACTCGTCACCTGCAACATTGGAGGCAGATCACAAGTGACAAGTGGGTTCTGGATATCATAACTTATGGTCACCTACTAGAATTCACTTGCAGGCCTCCTGAAACTCCACCTTCCCGGGAGCATCAACAACATCTACATCTTCTCCTCCTGGAGATAGATGGCATGTTATCCGAATGGCGATAGAGGTAGTCCCCTATTCGCAATGAGGAAGCGTTTTTTATTCTCGGTTCTTCCTCATCAGAAAGAAGTCCCGTTTGTGGAGGCCCATCCTGGATCTCAGGCAGCTCAACAAATCTCAAAAGGCAATCCTTTCGTATGGTAACATTGAAGATGTCCTACAGCTTCTTAAGAGGCGCTTTCATGGCTTCCCTAGATCTACAGGATGCCTACTTCCACATACCCATTCACCCCAAACACAGAAGATTTTTGAGATTCATGGTAGTCGCCTGGCACTTTCAATTCAAAGTGCTACCCTTCGGACTCCAATCCGCCCCCCCGGATTTTCACAAAATGCTTAGCCCCAGTTGCAGCATATCTGAGACGCCTCAAACACCAGATATTCCCATATCTGGACAACTGGTTGCTAAAGGCTCCAGACATCTCTACCCTACGCCACTCTCTCAGGACCACGTTATGTCTCTTCCAGCAACTAGGTCTCACTCTCAACAGAGACAAGTCACAGCTTCAACCTACCAGAAGGATAGTGTTTCTAGGTGCTATATTGGGCACGACTCTTGTAAAAAAAAAAAAAAAAGCCTTCCCAGCCAAGGAACGTCAACTCATGCTCCTAACCCTGGCGGACTCAGTTCGAAGAAATAAATCCCTTTCGGTTAGAAGGTTCACGTCATTACTGGGGATGGTGTCCTCCTGTATCAATGTAGTTCCGCCCTTTCGCCTTCGGATGCGCCCTCTTCAGGAAGAGCTCGACAAACAGTGGAAGCAGACGCAAGGTTCCTTCGGGGACATCATTCAGATAACGACAAGGATGGTCGACTCACTCCAGTGGTGGTCAACACCTGCAAACATCTCAGAAGGTCCAAAATTCCTGGCTCAAGTCCCTCCGTTTATGATCACAACAGATGCTTTGATGGAGGGATGGGGAGCATGTCTTAAAGATCTTCAAGTCAGTGGCAGGTGGCCCCATTCTCATGCTACCCTGCACATCAACCTCCTCGAACTCAGAGCTGTGTACCTTGCACTGCAAGCTTTTCTGCCGAGAATCCGAGGTTCATCGGTGCTTGTTCGGACGGACAATACGACCACCATGCACTACATAAACAAACAAGGCGGAACTCGATCTCACTTGCTTTCCACAGAAGCTCAAGTCATCTGGACCTTGTGCATTCAGAATTCGGTGCACATACGGACAGAACATCTTCTGGGAGTCAGCAACACCACAGCAGACTCACTAAGCAGGCTCAGCATATCTTCACACGAGTGGGAGCTGAACCAGACAACGCTGGACGCTGTTTTTTGCAAGTGAGGAACACCAAACCTGGACCTCTTTGCGACGTCTCAGAACGCGAAATGCCGGTTTTATGCAAGCTGTCATCACCAACCAGGGTCATGGGGAAATGCCCTTTCGATAGCATGTTCAGGGATTTATGCTTACGCCTTTCCTCTGATACCTCTTCTTTCACGGGTCATCGGAAAGATCAAATCGGAGGCCTGCCAGATAATTCTAATTGCTCCAGCCTGGCCATGTCAACTGTGGTACATAGAGTTTCTCTTGCTGTCTTCGTGTCCTTGTAGGAAGTTGGCTCTGTATGTGCTATTTCAAAGTAAGGAATAGCATGCACAGAGTCCAAGGGTTCCCCTTAGAGGTAAGATAGTGGCAAAAAGAGATAATACTAATGCTCTATTTTGTGGTAGTGTGGTCGAGCAGTAGGCTTATCCAAGGAGTAGTGTTAAGCATTTGTTGTACATACACATAGACAATAAATGAGGTACACACACTCAGAGACAAATCCAGCCAATAGGTTTTTGTATAGAAAAATATCTTTTCTTAGTTTATTTTAGGAACCACAGGTTCAAATTCTACATGTAATATCTCATTCGAAAGGTATTGCAGGTAAGTACTTTAGGAACTTCAAATCATCAAAATTGCATGTATACTTTTCAAGTTATTCACAAATAGCTGTTTTAAAAGTGGACACTTAGTGCAATTTTCACAGTTCCTAGGGGAGGTAAGTATTTGTTAGGTTAACCAGGTAAGTAAGACACTTACAGGGCTTAGTTCTTGGTCCAAGGTAGCCCACCGTTGGGGGTTCAGAGCAACCCCAAAGTCACCACACCAGCAGCTCAGGGCCGGTCAGGTGCAGAGTTCAAAGTGGTGCCCAAAACACATAGGCTAGAATGGAGAGAAGGGGGTGCCCCGGTTCCGGTCTGCTTGCAGGTAAGTACCCGCGTCTTCGGAGGGCAGACCAGAGGGGTTTTGTAGGGCACCGGGGGGGACACAAGCCCACACAGAAATTTCACCCTCAGCAGCGCGGGGGCGGCCGGGTGCAGTGTAGAAACAAGCGTCGGGTTTGTAATGGAAGTCAATGGGAAGATCTAGGGATCTCTTCAGCGCTGCAGGCAGGCAAGGGGGGGGTTCCTCGGGGAAACCTCCACTTGATCAAGGGAGAGGGACTCCTGGGGGTCACTCCTCCAGTGAAAGTCCGGTCCTTCAGGTCCTGGGGGCTGCGGGTGCAGGGTCTCTCCCAGGTGTCGGGACTTAGGATTCAAAGAGTCGCGGTCAGGGGAAGCCTCGGGATTCCCTCTGCAGGCGGCGCTGTGGGGGCTCAGGGGGGACAGGTTTTTGTACTCGCAGTCTTAGAGTAGTCCTGGGGTCCCTCCTGAGGTGTTGGATCGCCACCAGCCGAGTCGGGGTCGCCGGGTGCAGTGTTGCAAGTCTCACGCTTCTTGCGGGGAGCTTGCAGGGATCTTTAAAGCTGCTGGAAACAAAGTTGCAGCTTTTCTTGGAGCAGGTCCGCTGTCCTCGGGAGTTTCTTGTCTTTTCGAAGCAGGGGCAGTCCTCAGAGGATGTCGGGGTCGCTGGTCCCTTTGGAAGGCGCCGCTGGAGCAGGATCTTTGGAAGGCAGGAGACAGGCCGGTGAGTTTCTGGAGCCAAGGCAGTTGTCGTCTTCTGGTCTTCCTCTGCAGGGGTTTTCAGCTAGGCAGTCCTTCTTCTTGTAGTTGCAGGAATCTAATTTTCTAGGGTTCAGGGTAGCCCTTAAATACTAAATTTAAGGGCGTGTTTAGGTCTGGGGGGTTAGTAGCCAATGGCTACTAGCCCTGAGGGTGGGTACACCCTCTTTGTGCCTCCTCCCAAGGGGAGGGGGTCACAATCCTAACCCTATTGGGGGAATCCTCCATCTGCAAGATGGAGGATTTCTAAAAGTCAGAGTCACCTCAGCTCAGGACACCTTAGGGGCTGTCCTGACTGGCCAGTGACTCCTCCTTGTTGCTTTCTTTGTTCCCTCCAGCCTTGCCGCCAAAAGTGGGGGCCGTGGCCGGAGGGGGCGGGCAACTCCACTAAGCTGGAGTGCCCTGCTGGGCTGTGACAAAGGGGTGAGCCTTTGAGGCTCACCGCCAGGTGTCACAGCTCCTGCCTGGGGGAGGTGTTAGCATCTCCACCCAGTGCAGGCTTTGTTACTGGCCTCAGAGTGACAAAGGCACTCTCCCCATGGGGCCAGCAACATGTCTCTGGTGTGGCAGGCTGCTGGAACTAGTCAGCCTACACAGACAGTCGGTTAAGTTTCAGGGGGCACCTCTAAGGTGCCCTCTGTGGTGTATTTTACAATAAAATGTACACTGGCATCAGTGTGCATTTATTGTGCTGAGAAGTTTGATACCAAACTTCCCAGTTTTCAGTGTAGCCATTATGGTGCTGTGGAGTTCGTGTTTGACAGACTCCCAGACCATATACTCTTATGGCTACCCTGCACTTACAATGTCTAAGGTTTTGTTTAGACACTGTAGGGGTACCATGCTCATGCACTGGTACCCTCACCTATGGTATAGTGCACCCTGCCTTAGGGCTGTAAGGCCTGCTAGAGGGGTGTCTTACCTATACTGCATAGGCAGTGAGAGGCTGGCATGGCACCCTGAGGGGAGTGCCATGTCGACTTACTCGTTTTGTCCTCACTAGCACACACAAGCTGGCAAGCAGTGTGTCTGTGCTGAGTGAGAGGTCTCCAGGGTGGCATAAGACATGCTGCAGCCCTTAGAGACCTTCCTTGGCATCAGGGCCCTTGGTACTAGAAGTACCAGTTACAAGGGACTTATCTAGATGCCAGGGTCTGCCAATTGTGGATACAATGGTACATTTTAGGTGAAAGAACACTGGTGCTGGGGCCTGGTTAGCAGGGTCCCAGCACACTTCTCAGTCAAGTCAGCATCAGTATCAGGCAAAAAGTGGGGGGTAACTGCAACAGGGAGAGATTTCTTTACACTAGCCCCCCCCCCAGCCCACAGGCCAGGAGACTCAGCCCAAGCTGGGAGAGTCTTCCTAGTCTATCAGGCGAGGAAGAGTAGGAGAAATAGGCGGGTTAGTTGCAGGGCCTACTCTGCCTTACATCCTTCTGTTCAGGTCATTCCCTTTGGGGAACTGACCTACTTCCACAGTGATAGGACCTAGTCTGAATTGCCTCTTGTCTGCCTCTTCAATGTCTCCACCCATTCTTTCTATTTTGGTCTTAGAGGTATCCACCTCTGCTAACCTTATCTTGGCCAGGGTTACCCCTAGCTTACCCAGAGAGGTTACCCAGAGCTGGAGTAACCCCACCATGACCAATAGGGTCAGGGGGCCTAACTTGCTATTTGGCATGGGGTCAGACCACCATGCTAAGGATAGTGCAGCCATAAAGGCTAACACCCAGCAGAGGCCACTGACAGCTGTCAGTGCCCAGAACCACACCTTTAGCTCTTCACCTAAAAGGGAAGGGGCTAAGTTACAGGCCTCTTGGGGTTCAGGTTGCCTGTCTGCTGTATTAGAGTGGGGGGTTACCACATCTTGTAGTAAACACCCTTCTTCCACTCTTTCTTCTGTTAGCTGAGGAGCCACCCACTCAGGTTTAACAGTTGCCTGACTAGCCAGGACTTCTTGTGGGTCAGGTTGGACTTTATCAGGGCCATTTTTGGAGTTCTCCCCTACTGGAGCAGAATCTCCTTGGCTTGCTGTAACCTTGGCTAAAGGTTGCCCACCCTTCCTACTCTGTTTTCTTTTCTTCTTCTTCTGGGGCCTGCTGGCATTTACTGCAGAGGCAGGACTTCCAGAATCCTTGGGAGAGGACTGGCACTGGACCAGTTCCTCTCTTGGGCTCTGACTAACCTCTGGGTAGTCATTTCCAAGGAGACAATCAAGGGGGAGGTCTGTACTGACTACTACCCTTCTCCAGCTAAAAGTTCCACCCACTTCTATGGGCACAAGAGCCACAGGCCTATTAGTGACCCTGTCTGGGCTAACTCTTACTCTGGCCATCTCACCTGGGATGTACTGGTTTGAGAGTACCAGCCTGTCATGCACAATAGTGTGACTGGCACAAGTGTCTCTCAGGGCAGTGGTTGGGATTCCATTCACCAGTAGGTGGTGGAAGTGTCTACTTCCCTCTGGAATCTCCAACTCACCTGTTGGGCCCTGTTTCCAGTTGAAGGCTATGAAGACCTCCTCATCTGAGGAGTCATCTCCCATGGCTACACTGGTTACCCCTGGAATCTTGTTCTGGGGTTTGTTTTTGGGACAAGAAGTGTCCTTGGTGTGGTGCCCAGACTGTTTACAGTTGTGGCACCATGCCTTAGTGGCATCCCAGTTCTTACCCTGGTACCCACCTTTGTTTTGGGTTGTGTCTTGGGGCCCACCCACCTGTTCTGGTTTTTGGGGGCCTACAGAGGACTCTTTTTCTTTGTTTCTAGTGTCACCCACTTTCTCCTGGGGAGTTTTTGTAACCCCTTTCTTTTGGTCACCCCCAGTGGAAGTTTTGGTTACCCTAGTCTTGACCCAGTGGTCTGCCTTCTTTCCCAATTCTTGGGGAGAAATTGGACCTAGGTCTACCAGATACTGATGCAACTTTTCATTGAAGCAGTTACTTAAAATGTGTTCTTTCATAAACAAATTATAAAGCCCAACATAGTCACACACTTCATTTCCAGTTAACCAACCATCTAGTGTTTTTACTGAGTAGTCTACAAAATCAACCCAGGTCTGGCTCGAGGATTTTTGAGCCCCCCTGAATCTAATTCTATACTCCTCAGTGGAGAATCCAAAGCCCTCAATCAGGGTACCCTTCATGAGGTCATAAGATTCTGCATCTTTTCCAGAGAGTGTGAGGAGTCTATCCCTACACTTTCCAGTGAACATTTCCCAAAGGAGAGCACCCCAGTGAGATCTGTTCACTTTTCTGGTTACACAAGCCCTCTCAAAAGCTGTGAACCATTTGGTGATGTCATCACCAGCTTCATATTTTGTTACAATCCCTTTGGGGATTTTTAGGATGTCAGGAGAATCTCTGACCTTATTTAAGTTGCTGCCACCATCGATGGGACCTAGGCCCATCTCTTTTCTTTCCCTTTCTATGGCTAGGAGCTGCTTTTCCAAAGCCAATCTTTTGACCATCCTGGCTAACAGGGGGTCATCTTCACTGAGAGCATCCTCAGTGATTTCAGAAATGCTGGACCCTCCTGTGAGGGAAGCAACATTTCTGACTATCATTTTTGGAGACAGGGCTTGAGAGGCCCTGGTCTCCCTATTTAGGACTGGAAGGGGGGAATTGCCCTCCAAGTCACTAATTTCTTCCTCTGTGAAGTCATCCTCAGAGGGGTTGGCTTTTTCAAACTCTGCCAACAGCTCCTGGAGCTGAATTTTGGTAGGTCTGGAGCCAATGGTTATTTTCTTTATATTACAGAGAGACCTTAGCTCCCTCATCTTAAGATGGAGGTAAGGTGTGGTGTCGAGTTCCACCACATTCATCTCTGTATCAGACATTATTTTGCTAAAAGTTGGAAGACTTTTTAAAGAATCTAAAACTGTTTCTAGAATCTAATTTCAAACTTTTAACAACCTTTTAAACTCTAAAAGAAATGCTAAACAGGATCTAACACAAGGCCCTAGCAGGTCTTTTAAGAATTTAGAAAACTTTTCAAATTGCAAAAATCAATTTCTAATGACAATTTTGGAATTTGTCGTGTGATCAGGTATTGGCTGAGTAGTCCAGCAAATGCAAAGTCTTGTACCCCACCGCTGATCCACCAATGTAGGAAGTTGGCTCTGTATGTGCTATTTCAAAGTAAGGAATAGCATGCACAGAGTCCAAGGGTTCCCCTTAGAGGTAAGATAGTGGCAAAAAGAGATAATACTAATGCTCTATTTTGTGGTAGTGTGGTCGAGCAGTAGGCTTATCCAAGGAGTAGTGTTAAGCATTTGTTGTACATACACATAGACAATAAATGAGGTACACACACTCAGAGACAAATCCAGCCAATAGGTTTTTGTATAGAAAAATATCTTTTCTTAGTTTATTTTAGGAACCACAGGTTCAAATTCTACATGTAATATCTCATTCGAAAGGTATTGCAGGTAAGTACTTTAGGAACTTCAAATCATCAAAATTGCATGTATACTTTTCAAGTTATTCACAAATAGCTGTTTTAAAAGTGGACACTTAGTGCAATTTTCACAGTTCCTAGGGGAGGTAAGTATTTGTTAGGTTAACCAGGTAAGTAAGACACTTACAGGGCTTAGTTCTTGGTCCAAGGTAGCCCACCGTTGGGGGTTCAGAGCAACCCCAAAGTCACCACACCAGCAGCTCAGGGCCGGTCAGGTGCAGAGTTCAAAGTGGTGCCCAAAACACATAGGCTAGAATGGAGAGAAGGGGGTGCCCCGGTTCCGGTCTGCTTGCAGGTAAGTACCCGCGTCTTCGGAGGGCAGACCAGAGGGGTTTTGTAGGGCACCGGGGGGGACACAAGCCCACACAGAAATTTCACCCTCAGCAGCGCGGGGGCGGCCGGGTGCAGTGTAGAAACAAGCGTCGGGTTTGTAATGGAAGTCAATGGGAAGATCTAGGGATCTCTTCAGCGCTGCAGGCAGGCAAGGGGGGGGTTCCTCGGGGAAACCTCCACTTGATCAAGGGAGAGGGACTCCTGGGGGTCACTCCTCCAGTGAAAGTCCGGTCCTTCAGGTCCTGGGGGCTGCGGGTGCAGGGTCTCTCCCAGGTGTCGGGACTTAGGATTCAAAGAGTCGCGGTCAGGGGAAGCCTCGGGATTCCCTCTGCAGGCGGCGCTGTGGGGGCTCAGGGGGGACAGGTTTTTGTACTCACAGTCTTAGAGTAGTCCTGGGGTCCCTCCTGAGGTGTTGGATCGCCACCAGCCGAGTCGGGGTCGCCGGGTGCAGTGTTGCAAGTCTCACGCTTCTTGCGGGGAGCTTGCAGGGATCTTTAAAGCTGCTGGAAACAAAGTTGCAGCTTTTCTTGGAGCAGGTCCGCTGTCCTCGGGAGTTTCTTGTCTTTTCGAAGCAGGGGCAGTCCTCAGAGGATGTCGGGGTCGCTGGTCCCTTTGGAAGGCGCCGCTGGAGCAGGATCTTTGGAAGGCAGGAGACAGGCCGGTGAGTTTCTGGAGCCAAGGCAGTTGTCGTCTTCTGGTCTTCCTCTGCAGGGGTTTTCAGCTAGGCAGTCCTTCTTCTTGTAGTTGCAGGAATCTAATTTTCTAGGGTTCAGGGTAGCCCTTAAATACTAAATTTAAGGGCGTGTTTAGGTCTGGGGGGTTAGTAGCCAATGGCTACTAGCCCTGAGGGTGGGTACACCCTCTTTGTGCCTCCTCCCAAGGGGAGGGGGTCACAATCCTAACCCTATTGGGGGAATCCTCCATCTGCAAGATGGAGGATTTCTAAAAGTCAGTCACCTCAGCTCAGGACACCTTAGGGGCTGTCCTGACTGGCCAGTGACTCCTCCTTGTTGCTTTCTTTGTTCCCTCCAGCCTTGCCGCCAAAAGTGGGGGCCGTGGCCGGAGGGGGCGGGCAACTCCACTAAGCTGGAGTGCCCTGCTGGGCTGTGACAAAGGGGTGAGCCTTTGAGGCTCACTGCCAGGTGTCACAGCTCCTGCCTGGGGGAGGTGTTAGCATCTCCACCCAGTGCAAGCTTTGTTACTGGCCTCAGAGTGACAAAGGCACTCTCCCCATGGGGCCAGCAACATGTCTCTGGTGTGGCAGGCTGCTGGAACTAGTCAGCCTACACAGACAGTCGGTTAAGTTTCAGGGGGCACCTCTAAGGTGCCCTCTGTGGTGTATTTTACAATAAAATGTACACTGGCATCAGTGTGCATTTATTGTGCTGAGAAGTTTGATACCAAACTTCCCAGTTTTCAGTGTAGCCATTATGGTGCTGTGGAGTTCGTGTTTGACAGACTCCCAGACCATATACTCTTATGGCTACCCTGCACTTACAATGTCTAAGGTTTTGTTTAGACACTGTAGGGGTACCATGCTCATGCACTGGTACCCTCACCTATGGTATAGTGCACCCTGCCTTAGGGCTGTAAGGCCTGCTAGAGGGGTGTCTTACCTATACTGCATAGGCAGTGAGAGGCTGGCATGGCACCCTGAGGGGAGTGCCATGTCGACTTACTCGTTTTGTCCTCACTAGCATACACAAGCTGGCAGCAGTGTGTCTGTGCTGAGTGAGAGGTCTCCAGGGTGGCATAAGACATGCTGCAGCCCTTAGAGACCTTCCTTGGCATCAGGGCCCTTGGTACTAGAAGTACCAGTTACAAGGGACTTATCTAGATGCCAGGGTCTGCCAATTGTGGATACAATGGTACATTTTAGGTGAAAGAACACTGGTGCTGGGGCCTGGTTAGCAGGGTCCCAGCACACTTCTCAGTCAAGTCAGCATCAGTATCAGGCAAAAAGTGGGGGGTAACTGCAACAGGGAGCCATTTCTTTACAGTCCTCCAATCAGGTTAGTACCTATACCGGACCTGCTCACCATCAGCCAGGGACAAGTGAGGCATCCGGATCCCAAGCCTCTCAGATTATGTGCGTGGCTCCTGAGTTCAATGAATTCGGCCATCTAGATATTCCCGTTGACTGTCAAACCATTTTAGCCAAAACACGTGCAGATAGTACTAATAAGACGTATACCTTAAAATGGAAGCGGTTTTGTTTATGGTGTACTGCAAATTACATTCATCCGCTTACATCTGCTCCAGAGCATGTCTTGCCGTACCTTCTCCACCTGGCGAGGTCTGGTCTTGCCCATGCATCCATTAAGGTTCACCTAGCTGCCATCTCCAGGTATAGACGGCTATCCAAAGGACCATCACTCTGGCTTCATCGGCTTATCAAGCAGTTTATTCCAATCCTTTTCTTCAGCCAAACGACCTCCTCCGTCTTGGCAGCTCAATACTGTCCTGAGTCAATTGATGAAGGAGCCATTCGAGCCTATTCATAAGTCAGACATATTAAGTATCTTACCTGGAAGGTAGCACTCCTCTTAGCGTTAACATCTGCTCGTAGAGTAAGAGAGATCCAAGCCTTTACCATCCAGGAGCCTTTCATGAAATTTACAGATGATAAAGTCATCCTACGGACAAACCCAAAATGTATTCCCAAAGTGCCATCTGACTTTCACATCAACGAGCCAGTAGTGCTAAAGACATTCTTTCCACGGCCTCAGACTGGGGCAGAAAGATTGCTACATTCCTTGGACGTCAAACGATGCCTTACATTTTATTTGCAGCGAACATCCTCGATCAGAAAGTCCAGTCAACTGTTTGTAGCATTTAGTGCGCCCAGAAGAGGGCTTCCTGTTTCTAAACAAACCATCTCTAGATGGATTTCAAGTGCCATAGCCTTTTGCCACCAGAAGGCTGGTCGACCCCTGGCCACTAAGGTTCGTGCACATTCTACCCGAGCAGTGTCCACTTCTTGTGCACTCTTCTCTGGGGTATCCCTTCCAGACATCTGACGAGCAGCCACGTGGAGGACAACACACGCCTTCACAAAGCATTACTGCCTGGATGCTGAGACGCTCCGTGATGCTGCGGTGGGTCAAGCAGTTCTTAGACATTTGTTCAGATAAGGTGAGCTGTTTGTTTCCCACCATCCGCTTCTGATATAATATCACATTTTCTGTTCATTATTAACGTACCTTTCTTGCAAATTCATGTATGTTTTAAAGGTTTATTTTTATTGCTTTTCATGTAACTGTCTAATGACAATGTTCTCTGATGATTGGGATAGACAGTATTTGTTGATACAGAAAATGTATTAGTTACTGCTTGCTACTCTGATTCAAGCATGTGAATCTATGAAAGTTCCAATACTGGAGTAAGAAATAAGTTACTTACCTGTAACTGTAGTTCTCCAGTATTGGAAGCTTTCATAGATTCATATGCTTATTTCTTCCAGCACATCACTGTTATCTCAGATTTGTGGTAAGTAGACAACACTACCAGTTCAAAGTACTGTACCTGAGGGTATTTAGCAAATGTCTAGCAGTGGTTGCAGTGCATCTACGGCATTCACATCTTTCCATACCAGGACGACTGGAGCACGCTCTCAGCAAGTGGTGTTGCTTCTATACAGATTGGGAGATGCATTGAACATGGTGACAGGAAAAAACGTTCTATCCCTAACCAAGAGAGAGTTCTGGCATTTCAAAGGCTGTTTCTCCTTGCCAGATGTCACATCTTCTAACTATGAGAACGATCATGAAATTGTTAGGAATGATGGCTTTGTGCATTGCGATATTCCTAGATGCTTGCCTTCATATGAGACCACTACAGAGTGTCTTTCCAGATAATTGGCAGATGCAATGTGTTGGTGGGAAAATCTAGTGTTGGTAGAACCCAGAGTTCAATAAAAACTAAAATGGAACAACAAAAATCCGTTACTGGTGTTGTAGCCTATCCATGTTCTTTTATTAAAAAAAAAAAATAAGAACCAAATCTGAACTACAACCAATCAGGCGACAGCCCCCCTTCAGAACCTTCCCCACAGAGGCTGTTTCCCTCAGATTTTCTTCTGCACGTCGTGTGAAGGTAGTCTCCCTGAGCTCTGCTCAGCTTCTGTTCTCTACAGCTACTCTGACAGGAAAATTCCTCTCAGATATCTCGAATTCCCAGTGGACATGATGTCCCAGCAAACTAAAAAAAGGACTTTTCAGGATTTTTTAAAATTGTGGGAGAAAGAGACTTCATATTGATGACCCCCACGAGAATTGCATTTAATGCCTACATCCAGACCATAAGGTGAGAGATTGCACAATTTGTTGCACCTTTAATCATAAACCCTGAAAGATAGAGAAGGTAGACTTTTGTTATGGCTACAAAAGCAAAAGGCTATGGAATGTCCTTCTTCTGAGGAGAGTGAGGCCTCCTCACAGATTTCTCAATCTCTTAAAAGGCCTAAAAGTAAAGAAAGACTTTCTGCAGAACCTCCTAAAAAAGTATTTAAAAAATCTAAACACCTTTCTTTGGAATAACTAAAATACCAGGAAAGTTATGCCTCATCATCTTCAAAAAGTCCAGTCAAAACCTTTAAAAAGGGTTCACTCAGAACCTGCAACGCCGTTAGTGAAAAAAGCACCTCCAAAAATTGCTTCTCTGTCTTTGTCACTGGTGAAAATACCAAAAAAATACCTTACAGACTGACAAAAAAGGCTCGTCGACTACAAAACTATTGATGACCACATCTATAATAACAACAATCACGTCGACATTCACCACAGCAGTGTCCCCTATGGTAGTTACGTCGTTACCACTATCATCGATGACAATCATAACAGCAAAAATCTATAAAAAGATACCATTGACTGCTATTCAGCCAACAGCTATGCACGCATCAATGAGGGACAAGCCAACTAAGAGTATGTCGACATCAGACCCATCGACGAGACACACAAAGACAGCTCAGAGGGAACCGTCAATGATGCAACTGTCGAAAACATGCCTGTCGATCACACAACTGTCAACGATGGACACAACAACGAGAGAATCGTCGATGGCCGACCCGACGACGACCACTTCAGGAACATCAAAATTCCTACTATTGCAGATTACTGTGCGGAAAAAAGGATCTACAACTCTACCAATGTATACTTCCCCAAGTAAAGTATTATCGTATCTTCCTCAAAATCTATTAGATGACGACGATGACATATATTCTCAAGATGAAGGAATGTTTGGTGTGGCCAACAGTCCATCACAACTCAACGTCCAATGTCAAGACCTGGATGATGATCATGACAACTAATATTCAGCAAAACTCCAAGTAGATCCCTTGTATTCTGATCATGATGATAGAGACACCTCTGTCCCTATGCCAAGGTCATTGGTGACAGACCTCCAAAACATGTTGCATGACTACTATAGAAGATTTACGCCCTCAGTACCAGCAACTCCGATCACAAGCAGGACTGCGGACCCCTATCCCTAGCCATCCAGGGACACCACTGAGACAGGATGCAAACATCCGTTTCGGCCAACCACCTCAGGATGACCCTCAGTCCACAGAGGGAGAAATACCAGAAACCACACCTAGTGAGTGGGACGAATACCTAATTCCTACGCCATCACCACCATTTGCAGGACCAGTGCCGTCCCCTCACCCCCAAGACGACATAGGGGGGTTCCATGATTTATTGGACAGAGCACCTAAACGTTTAAATTTGCACATTCTCTCTCGAGAAACAGATTGTTTCCTATATGACTTAAAGGAACCATCAAAAAAGTAAGTTAGAGCCATACTGTAAGGAAATGCCTCCTTGGCATGGTTGCCCCCTGACTTTTTGCCTTTGCTGATGCTATGTTTACAATTGAAAGTGTGCTGAGGCCTGCTAACCAGGCCCCAGCACCAGTGTTCTTTCCCTAACCTGTACTTTTGTATCCACAATTGGCAGACCCTGGCATCCAGATAAGTCCCTTGTAACTGGTACTTCTAGTACCAAGGGCCCTGATGCCAAGGAAGGTCTCTAAGGGCTGCAGCATGTATTATGCCACCCTAGAGACCCCTCACTCAGCACAGACACACTGCTTACCAGCTTGTGTGTGCTAGTGAGAACAAAATGAGTAAGTCGACATGGCACTCCCCTCAGGGTGCCATGCCAGCCTCTCACTGCCTATGCAGTATAGGTAAGACACCCCTCTAGCAGGCCTTACAGCCCTAAGGCAGGGTGCACTATACCATAGGTGAGGGTACCAGTGCATGAGCATGGTACCCCTACAGTGTCTAAACAAAACCTTAGACATTGTAAGTGCAGGGTAGCCATAAGAGTATATGGTCTGGGAGTCTGTTTTGCACGAACTCCACAGCACCATAATGGCTACACTGAAAACTGAGAAGTTTGGTATCAAACTTCTCAGCACAATAAATGCACACTGATGCCAGTGTACATTTTATTGCAAAATACACCCCAGAGGGCACCTTAGAGGTGCCCCCTGAAACTTAACCGACTGTCTGTGTAGGCTGACTAGTTCCAGCAGCCTGCCACACTAGAGACATGTTGCTGGCCCCATGGGGAGAGTGCCTTTGTCACTCTGAGGCCAGTAACAAAGCCTGCACTGGGTGGAGATGCTAACACCTCCCCCAGGCAGGAGCTGTAACACCTGGCGGTGAGCCTCAAAGGCTCACCCCTTTGTCACAGCACCGCAGGACACTCCAGCTAGTGGAGTTGCCCGCCCCCTCCGGCCCGGCCCCCACTTTTGGCGGCAAGGCCGGAGAAAATAATGAGAATAACAAGGAGGAGTCACTGGCCAGTCAGGACAGCCCCTAAGGTGTCCTGAGCTGAGGTGACTCTAACTTTTAGAAATCCTCCATCTTGCAGATGGGGGATTCCCCCAATAGGGTTAGGATTGTGACCCCCTCCCCTTGGGAGGAGGCACAAAGAGGGTGTACCCACCCTCAGGGCTAGTAGCCATTGGCTACTAACCCCCCAGACCTAAACACGCCCTTAAATTTAGTATTTAAGGGCTACCCTGAACCCTAGAAAATTAGATTCCTGCAACAACAAGAAAAAGGACTGCCTAGCTGAAAACCCCTGCAGAGGAAGACCAGAAGACAACAACTGCCTTGGCTCCAGAAACTCACCGGCCTGTCTCCTGCCTTCCAAAGAACTCTGCTCCAGCGACGCCTTCCAAAGGGACCAGCGACCTCTGAATCCTCTGAGGACTGCCCTGCTTTGACGACGACAAGAAACTCCTGAGGACAGCGGACCTGCTCCAAAAAGACTGCAACTTTATCCAAAGAAGCAGCTTTAAAGAACCCTGCAATCTCCCCGCAAGAAGCGTGAGACTTGCAACACTGCACCCGGCGACCCCGACTCGGCTAGTGGAGAACCAACACCTCAGGGAGGACCCCCGGACTACTCTACGACTGTGAGTACCAAAACCTGTCCCCCCCTGAGCCCCCACAGCGCCGCCTGCAGAGGGAATCCCGAGGCTTCCCCTGACCGCGACTCTCTGAAACCTAAGTCCCGACGCCTGGAAAAGACCCTGCACCCCCAGGACCTGAAGGACCGGACTTTCACTGCAGAAGTGACCCCCAGGAGTCCCTCTCCCTTGCCCAAGTGGAGGTTTCCCCGAGGAAGCCCCCCCTTGCCTGCCTGCAGCGCTGAAGAGATCCCTTGATCTCTCATTGACTTCCATTGTGAACCCGACGCTTGTTCTAACACTGCACCCGGCCGCCCCCGCGCCGCTGAGGGTGAAATTTCTGTGTGGGCTTGTGTCCCCCCCGGTGCCCTACAAAACCCCCCTGGTCTGCCCTCCGAAGACGCGGGTACTTACCTGCAAGCAGACCGGAACCGGGGCACCCCCTTCTCTCCATTGAATCCCATGCGTTTTGGGCACCACTTTGAACTCTGCACCTGACCGGCCCTGAGCTGCTGGTGTGGTAACTTTGGGGTTGCTCTGAACCCCCAACGGTGGGCTACCTTGGACCAAGAACTGAACCCTGTAAGTGTCTTACTTACCTGGTAAAACTAACAAAAACTTACCTCCCCCAGGAACTGTGAAAATTGCACTGTGTCCACTTTTAAAATAGCTATTTATGAATAACTTGAAAAGTATACATGCAATTGAAATGATTCAAAGTTCCTAATGTACTTACCTGCAATACCTTTCAAACAAGATATTACATGTTAAATTTGAACCTGTGGTTCTTAAAATAAACTAAGAAAAGATATTTTTCTATACAAAACCTATTGGCTGGATTTGTCTCTGAGTGTGTGTACCTCATTTATTGTCTATGTGTATGTACAACAAATGCTTAACACTACTCCTTGGATAAGCCTACTGCTCGACCACACTACCACAAAATAGAGCATTAGTATTATCTCTTTTTACCACTATTTTACCTCTAAGGGGAACCCTTGGACTCTGTGCATGCTATTCCTTACTTTGAAATAGCACATACAGAGCCAACTTCCTACACATACCTATAGTAGACTTTATATAGCAGGAAGGGTTGAAACCAATGAAAAACCTAGCTACAATACCTTCTCAAATCCCGCGTTTGGAGAAAAAATATAAAGCCCCGGAAGATTTTACAGCTTGTTTAATTGGGCAGCTGAAGCCGGATTCCGTGGTATCCCAGGTGACGCAACGCAGCTCAAAGAATCCTTCAACACCAATATCCTCCACGACAGATAGAGAAGGACGCCGTCTGGACAACATCGGAAAAAAGTTCTCCTTTGTTGCAGTCAAAGCTGCCAATTCTTTAGCCATTCTAGACAGATATGATCAGCAAATGTGGTCAGACATATCCTCATACATTGACCTCTAGCCTGAGGACACTAAACTGGAGGCAAAAAAAGATGTTACAAGAGGGAGAACAGATCGCAGCCGAAGTGATTGATTGTGCGATTGATATCTTTCTGACGTGATTTAAGACAACTGGCAGGGGCAGCAGTACTACGCAGACAGGGCTGGCTGAAATCTACCTCTTTTAGGCCAGAGGTACAGAGCAAGATACTTGATATGGCATATGATGGGGAATGTCTCTTAAGCAAGCATGTAGATGAGATGTTACAATCTATCAAGGTGGACACAGACACAGCCATATTTCTAGGTACACTGCAGTGCAGAAGACAGCCTTTCGAGGGGCTAGAAGAAGGGGAACTTACTCCTTTTGTGGTGTATTCATGTCATAAAGACAACAATATCCAACTTCCCAAACAGGTATTCAACAGCAGTAAGAGCAACAGCAGTACAGGTTAACAACTACAGCTGCCTACAGGCATCCCACAAGAGGAAGATCCTCAACCCATGGCAGAGACACAGGCAGAAAACAATGACCACGCATTCATACCAGCCCCACCTGTGTATCAAAGATCGGAGGCTGCATCACTTACCACATCCTTCAGTGATCAAGGATGAAATCAGAAAAGTGGGTACTCGATATAGTATCCAAGGACACACGCTAAAATTCACCCAGAAGCCTCCAAATACCCCCCATCGGGACCACTGCCTCCACACCGAAAAATGCTCCTCAAGGAAATGTATTCCATGATAGGCAAAGGAGCAATAGAAGTCGTTCCAACTCTGCAGAGGGACCAGGGGTTCTATTCCTGCTTTTTTCTAGTGAAAAAGCCTTCAGGGGATTGGCGTCCCATACCGGATTTGAGGGCCTTGAACAAGTTCCTGAAAAAGAAACGTTTCGTATGGTAACGCTTCAGGACATTCTACGCCTCCTAAACACAGAGGATCAGATGACATCGCTAGAACTCCGAGACTCGTATTTCCATATCCCAATACATCGAAATCATTGGAAATTTCTCAGTTTCATGGTAGCTGGAATGCATCTACAGTTTCAAGTCCTCCCATTCGGATTAAAATTGGCCCCCAGAAGTTTTACCAAGGTGCTGACCCCAGTAGCCGCTCATCTACGACAACTAGGAATGCAAATCTTTCCATATTTGGACAACTGGCTCATAAAAGCATCCACAAGAAATCAAGTGGTAAAATACACTGCCACTTGCCTCTAGTTGTTCAAAACTCTGGGCCATAACGTCAACTATCACAAATCACATTTTCATCCCACTAAGTAGCTGACTTTCCTAGGAGCGCTGCTGGATACTGCCCAAAGCAAAGCATTGCCATCCTAAGAGAAATAGCAAAAGATTTCCAAAATGGCTCAAAAGCTATCAGCAAAAAAGTTTGTTTCAGTTCGAACTTACAAATCGTTTATGGGAATGATTTCCTCATGTATTCCACTAATTCCAAATTACAGATTCCATATGCGACCTCTACAGGAACAACTAGACACTTAGGGCCAGATGTAGCAAAGGGTTTTTCCCATTCTGTGTCAATGGGAAAATGTGTTCGTACATATGGCCCTCAGTGGCTTCAAGTGAATGGCTCCTTCGACTATCAGATCCAGGTCTCATCAGGAATGAAAACTGCCATGTCTTGGTGGAAAAAGCAGTCAAATTTATTCAAAGGCCTTTCATTTCTACAACAAGTGCCAAACTTTATAATGACAGATGCCTTGCTCGAAGGTTGGGGTGCCCACCTTCAGGATCTACAGATAAGTGGCAACTGGACACAAAAGGACAAACAGCTTCACGTAAACCAACTGGAGCTGAAAGCAATAGATCTGGCACTGAAGACTTTCTTACCAAAACTCCAAAACTCAAATTTTTTCATCAGAACGAACAATACCACAAGTTTGTTCTACCTGAACAAACAGGGCGACACAAAATCCTTAGAGCTTTCACATTAACCTCTGAACATATGGAAGTGGGGCATAGAGAATCAAATTTCTCTGAAAGCAGAACACGTGCCAGGACAATCCAACCTCCTGGCGGACTCTTTGAGCAGAACAATCATCCTGTATCACGTTTGGGAACTCGACGAACGGGTTCTCAACCAGCTTTTCCAGAAATGGGGCAAGCCGAATCTGGACCTTTTTGCCACGTATGAGAACAAGAAGTGCCCATATTACGTAAGCTGGCATCTCCAAAAAGGGTCAGGAATCTATGCCTACGATTTTCCCCAGATTCCGCTGATTCCCTGGGTGATCAGCAAAATGAAAGAAGAGGGATGCCGTCTCCTCCTAGTGGCACCCAAGTGGCCCAGACAGTTCTGGTTCACAGAACTCCTGTATTCGGAACAACCACATGTTCAACTTAGACAGACATCAGCTCCACTGACCATGCACCAGGGCCAGGTCAGACATCCAACTCCTTCATCTCTACACTTATCGGCCTGGCTCCTGAATTCAGTGAGTACTCCACCTTAAACATTTCATCGGAATGTAGAGAAATACTAGCCAAGGCCAGGGCTGAAACTACCAATAAGACCTATAAGCTGTAATGGAAGCGTTTCTGCTTGTGGTGTGTTACTGAAGGAGTCCATCCTATGATGCCATCTCTGGAACCACTTCTTCCTTATTTATTACATTTGGCATTATCTGGACTTTCTTATTCCACAATAAGGGTACATGTGGCGGCAATTTCGAGATTCCGGCGCTCTCAGCAGAGCTCGTCACTACATTTCGCCAGGATTGTAAAACAATTCCTCAAGGCCCTTTTTAGAGTGTTTACATTGGTGCGTAAACCTCCACCGTTATGGTTATTAAACATAGTGTTAGGACAACTTATGAAGCCACCTTTCGAGCCAATCCACAGGTCAGATTTAAAATTAATCTCTTGGAAGACATTGCTTTTACTAGCTCTCATGTCAACAAAAAGAGTGAGTGACATACAAGCCTTCACCATCAGGATCCTTTTCTTCAGTTCACTCTGAATGGTGTTATACTTTGAACAAACCCTAAGTATATACCAAAAGTACCATCAAATTTCCATCTTAATGAGCCAGTGGTTTTAGAAATTTTTTTCCTAACCCACAAACGGCGGCAGAGAAATCGCTGCATTCTCTAGATGTAAGGAGATGTTTAAAGTTTTAGCTTAAAGAATCACATCGTATACGATAATCCGACCAGCTATTCGTAGCATATGGAGATGCAAGGAAAGGCTCTGCGATATCTAAGCAGACCATTGCCAGGTGGATCGGATTAGCTATACAATTGTGTCATGCTCAGGCGGGGAAGCCTCTACGCAGTAGGGTTAAGGCCCACTCTACCAGAGAGGTAGCCACATGCACAACTCTCTATGCGGGAGTACCACTGCAGCATATTTGCAGGGCAGCAACATGGTCCAGTCAACATACATTTACAAAGCACTACTGCCTGGATGAATCGAACAAAACAGATTGAGCTGTTGGACAAGCAGTGCTGAGACATCTATTCCATTAAGGTGAGCCTCTCTGGTTATCCCACCTTCCACTTGAAAAGTATGTGATTAATACTCACCTAATGTTATCAATATTATTATTTACATCCTAATACATATATATGTATATTGTTTTCTAATGTCAGCTGACTGTGGCATCATTCCTATTATTATAGATGGTATTGTTAGAATAAACAGTATTACTGCTCTCTACTCTAATTCAAGCATGTGAATCTATGAAAGATCCAATACTGGAGAAGAAAATTGGTTACTTACCTGTAACACTAGTTCTCCAGTATTGGTATCTTTCATAGATTCACATGCGACCCATCCTCCTAACCTCAGAAGCTCCCCTCAATTCTAAGACTATAGACTTCACACTCGTACTAGAAAATCTGAGCGAAACAGCCTCTGTGGGGAAGGTTGAGGGGGTCTGTCACCTGATTGGTTGTAGTTCAGATTTGGTTCTTTTGTTTTTATAAAAGAACATGGATAGGCTATAGCAGTTCGGGCTGGGTTGTTCCCATGGGGAACAGGGTCAAGACTGATTTGCATACAGCTGGGTCCAAACTGGGGTAATGTGGCGAGCACAATAACGATGGATTAAACCCAGATCTGTGACTGGGGATGAGTGTTTGAAAAGCTTCAACACTCAGTCAATCATTTTATTTTATTTTGTGATGTTGCTTTGTGCGCCCTAAGTGGCAGGGGTATGCCCAGACGTGGGTCCCTTGCTCGCTACGCCACTGGATTCAAGCTAGCCTGGCTGATGAAGGGTGATACCCTGAAACCGGTCCCAGGATGCTTGTTTCCTGTCCAGGGAGGACCTGGCCTAGCAGTTCGGGCTGGACTGTTCCCATGGGGAACAGGGTCAAGACTGATTTGCATATGGCTGGGTCCAAACTGGGGTGACGTGGCGAGCAAAATAACGATGGATTAAACCCAGATCTGTGGCTGGGGGTGAGTGTTTGAAAAGTTAAACACTCCGTCCATCATTTTATTTTGTTTGGTGATGTTGCTTTAGGCTATAACAGTGCCTGTATATGCCATTGAGGCCTACTGTAGAACACTTACTGCTATGTCTGTTTAAAGTTACTGTGGGACTCCCACCTTGACAACGGGGCTGATTCAAGCATGTGAATCTATGAAAGATACCAATACTAGAGAACAATAGTTACAGGTAAGTAACCAATGTTCTTATCAACCATCTAGCGTGGGTGACCATTACCATGAATGATTAATTCATAGAGCGGGAATCACTTTTAAACAACCTCATTATTCAAAGTACCCTGACTCAGCAACAGCCTACATCAGTTTCTTAGGACTGATGGCAGTGTCACTGCACTGAAAGCTTATTAAGTGTTATTTTGTAACAAGACAGTGCTCATATGGACAGAAAATATGGCTACAGTGTATTACTAGTTTTACTTAGTTTTCAGCATTAGCATTAGCACAAACAATATGGCATTAGGCCATTCAAGACAAGACTATATCCTACTGGAACATCTGCTGGGAGTGTATAGTCACTTTGAGGCCTCGGCAAGCAGGATGCATCAACAAATACATGAATGGGAGATGAATCCCCAGGTACTTCACCAGTGTTTTCAGACATGGGAACACCCACAACCGATCTGTTTGCCACTGCAGAAAATGTCAAATGCCCAAGCTGGTCCTCCCGGTACCCACATCCATGGTCCCTGGACGAGGCACTGAGGATGAAATCAGTGATATTTGCCTATGCTTTTTGTCCATTAGAAAATGAGACGAGCACCCATACAGCTTATTGTCATTGCTCCGACATGGGTGAGGTAATCAGAACTACTGGAAATTGCTGTCCACTCAAATTAGAAGTTCCCCCTGCAGACAGATATTCTAACTCTACATTGGGTAGCTTCGGCACCAAAATCTCAAAAGTGTGCACCTTGCAATTTGTAATCCTAGATATTAGAATTTGACGACATCCTACTTCCTGAGGAATGCATGCTAATTTGCGAGAGGTTCCCTGACCTACTACAAGAGCAAGTTAGGCTGCAAAATTGAAAATATTTATATACTGCTGTCTGAATAGAGATAAACAACTTCTTAGGTGTCACTAGTATTTTTTCATTTACTAAAATGTGGCCCAGCATCCACGTCTATTACAGTTTATTAGGCACCTGTTGCAGCATAAATGCACAATAACCATAATCAATTTCTGTTTAGGATTCTAGTTGTAAACATAATCATGGAGGGTTTCAGAATAAAGCCAGTCTCTTCATTGGACTTGTTAATCTAACTATTCATGGAGGGTTTCAGAATAAAGCCAGTCTCTTCATTGGACTTCAGAGTAGTCTTTTCATGACTGCCGGGACCACTGATCGAGAAGTTACATTTCTTTCAAACCTTTGTTTTCTGTCTAAGGTTACTTCCTTGTTCCATGTTGATCTAACTATTGACCCTTTCCACAACCTCAGTCAGCTGCAGACAGAGCATTACACAAAATAGATGTCAAAGTAGCCCTGATGTACTATATTGATCATACCAAATCTATTAGAAAACGAAGTGACCCTTGTTGCTAGTCCCTACTTCAGAAATCCTATTTCGATTCACGTTTGACAAGTAGAAAAGTGTATTCAGGTCTGTTACGCTAAAGCTAAACATGCACTACCTAGTGCCGATTCCACTTGCCAAAGAAAAAAACACTATTGCCTTACTTAGGCACAGGCAACTTGCAGACATCTACAAAGCTGCTATATGGCCTACACTGCATGTCGTCACAGAGCATTACTTTGTAGACATTCATGCCCAACAAGACGTACAGGTTGGGAAAACAGTCCTTAAAACATTGTTCTAACTATCATCTCCATCTGCTCACAGACCACCTCTTTAGGAGGAGAGCCCTGCTTTTCAGTCTGTGCAAAGCTTATGGTGTATAGCTAAAAAACAGAAAATGTTAGTTACCTGTAACTATCAGATTATTGCCTCTAGTGCTGTAGATTCACATATGCTCACATGCCTCCCAAGGAGCAAGCTTCTGTTTCAGACATTTATTGTTTATTATCCATACTTTATCATACTCTCAGTCCACTAGTACATATACAATGTTCTTCTTTGTTTCATTTGCCACGTGAATCTCTTCACCATGTATTACAATTTGCATTGTCCAAAGTTCTGTAAACTCACAAATCCAATACGAGGAGCATTAGCGAACGTGTTTCGGTTGAAGTGCAGCTTTCCTCTGCGCTGCACCTTTCTCCCCCATACCCTTGGATTTTGAGGAAAATTTGCCAACACTGGGTTAAGTAATCTTCGTGGTTGTGGTACAAAGACCTTCTGTACCTCTCACTGTGTTCCCCGCTCAGTCACCCTCTTACAATCTCACAATCAGAGGTGCAGGTCCGACACCCAATTCTCCAGAGCCTACACCTTCATGCGTGGAGATTGTGTGGGGACACATGACTGCATTTGCCTCTGGCAGAGAGAGACTCCCACCAATCATCTGGCAGAACTGGCTTCCTGTTCCAGAAATGGTCTTTTCTGATGTCTTTGCATCCTTCCAAAAGCATTTTGTGCTGTAGGCAGAGCCTTTTTGCGATGAAGGTTTCACGAATATGTCCCATGAAGTAGTCTTCGATCCTCCCAGGCAAACCTACTGCAGATTCCAAGGATCAGACAAGTTAAAATAAATAATTGTGCATTCTATTGCCGCACAGCTATGGTGTGAAATCTGCTTCCTAACTGAGTGCAATTCTCACCAGATGCATTTTAGGCAAAATTTAAAATATGGCTCTTTACATCTTGTTTTGAAAAAATCATGGCCATGAATATCTAGCCTGTCCAGAGTTTGTGTTTGTTGCCTCCCTGCTTTGCTGTCACTTTAGCACTGGCATTCTCTTGGAGGTTGCTGTGAGCTTTAACTTAAATATGCTTTATTGTGGTTTGAAAAATATCCAAATTGTGTTCTCTGCAAGATGGGTGTCTATTTGCAGATACACACAAATGACAAGTGTCTATACTGTTAACAATGTTGAATTTGTCCTTAGTTGTCCTATCAGTCTCTGCTTTCTGTTCAGAGCAGCATTGCATAGAAGCTGACAATGTGAGCTGCTGCAGTAAGCATGGTGACTTTTCATTTGCCTCATATCTGCAGTATTGCCCCTTGGACAGGCTATTGTGCTTTTCATTAGTTATTACTCCACTGCCACAGGGATTTCTGAAGTCAGAAATCATGGTTTCACAAGTTGAGCAGCTCATGCGGGTGGCATGCTGTATTTCTGATTGTACTGCTGTCTTATGTAAGTATTTTTGTAAAATACAGTTCAGCATGTGGCTTTGCAAGTTATTTTAATACCGCTTTCTGTTTGATATTGATAATTTTCTTCTTTCAGATTTCTTCTGAATTATTTTCCTGGTATGCAGGTGCTTCAGTCTTTTGCAACGAAATGTAATTTCTTCTTGCATATCACTTATATTTTTTTGCAAAAAAACTGTTTACAATGCATGTTTGGTTTCCATTTGTTTTTTATAATACATAGACATATAAAGTGAAAAAAAGGGCGGTAAGGAAGAGTCCAAGGAAGGTAGCTAAGACTGGTAGCTCCCTGCCTCGCCCCTATGAGATGGTGGTAGCCCAAGTCGAACAGCCTGAACAGGAGGCATTATGCATTCCCGGAGAATTTAGGGTGCTCCAGGGACTGAACCCGGATGCTTCGCCATTTATGGCGCTTTCAGGATTCAGTCACAGAGATAGCCTGGATGCCGGTGACCCACACTGCAACAAAATTGATAGCTCCTGCGATGTCGCGCCAGAGAGAAGATCTGTGGACAAAGCCTGGAATTCGTTGATCTCTTCCCTGACGTTGGTCTAAGCCAACCCATAAGTAGGTCTAGATTATTAAGCCTTTTCTATGCTGTTCCTGAGCTAAGAGTCCTCTCTTCCAGTAATGTGAAATTAGTCAAGCTGGGATCAAAGCATCAGCGGCTTGATCATGGCATGAGGTGCACTCATCCTACTAATCCCCAAGGCGATCTTGGCTATCTCCTGCCCCTCGGCCCTGGTTGAATTTGCCTTACCAGGTATAGCTAGATTAATCCTCAACCATGCGGACTGTTTCCATATAATGGGGGTTGACGTGCTGCTCTGTTTTACCATCAACCAATAAAAAATCCAGGGGTACGATGGGTGTGGGAGCAGCGCAGATATGTTAAGGGAAGGCAGCCCTAATAGGCACGGTCTGGCACCATGGCAAAATAAGAAGGACTCTTTAACCGAGGGTAGTAGAGTGCAAGAACCACTGATAATTACCACCTACAAAAACAGTAGACAAATCTGGATTTCAAGCCGTGACGTGATGGAAAAAGGGCCCAAGAAACATGGGCTGTTGAAGGGTTATGCATTGATGGGTTTCTGGGCTTTGATATATTGACTGTTTGGGTAGGGAAGGGTCATCTCAATATGTATGTCATGCATGCTAGAGTTCTAAAGTAGAGCAAGTTGATGTGAGGGGTTCTACTAATATCCATCATTTGAGACTTAGGTCAGGTCTTAATAAAGGGGTGGTAATTGATATCTTGAACGTATACATTCTGCCAGGGCAGTCTTCGGGGGTTGAGGCACTGAAGAGAGTGCTCCACATTTATTGAGAAGATTAGAAGAAGCACTATGGGTGGTAAAGCTACCCGCGGCTGTGTAGGTGGCAGGAGTGTGATGCTGGTTTATGGTGACTTTAACTCATCAGTTTGTGACACTTTTAACAGCTATGAGATCTTGTTGGAAGATCGTAGTATGGGGATTCCAGAGACAGCTATGAGTCGCTTTAAGTCTACAAAAAAAGCTGAGGCCTTAACTGACCTTTTATCAAACAACGGTCTCCGTTTTGTCAGTGGGCGTTTAAAGTCAGATGGCGCTGCCAACGTAACTCTTAATAACGGTAAATATTCCTCTATCATTGATTATGTCATCGTTAACATGGAAGCATGGTTGTCTATCCTAGACGTCCCGGTGGTTAGAGTCGAAAGTGATCACAATCCATTTGTCCTCATTATGAGGGCGGACGCTCTGGGGCTAGGGATTACAACAGGATGGACCGCGGGGCTGTACAGGAGGGAGATTGTTCTGTCCAATTGTAGAAGAACAATACGATGGGATGGTGAGAAGTACTGACAGGGACTTCCGCAGCTAGAACCCATAATAGCAAACTATGGACTTATGATCAAAAGGCAAGGGAGCTGGGGGCCTTGTGGTCTAAACCAGTACGGACTAAGTCAGATGGTATTATTAGAAAAGGGCAGCTAGGATATGAAAGATGGTTTGACAAGGAGGGCGCAAAGGCAAAAAGAGAAGTCGCGGTTGCCTTAACACAGCGTCATGACAGCTCGGCTAGCGAAGTGAAATTTAAAGAATAATAAAGAGACTAAGTACTTTCTAGCAACTGTACCAACACCACTAAATTCTGGGAAATTGTAGCTAGAGTGGGCAAGGGGACACCGAATGTTGTTGAAACCCACATAGGCCCAGCTGCCCAGGTTCACCACTTTAGTACATTGTGTAGAATTCACGTAGTTGATCCCTTGGCTTCTAGACAGAGGCAAGGCGCCCTTTTCACCACCACCAGCGAAATAGGAATTTTAATCCCAGAAGTGATTAGAGCATTGGGAGCAACGAAGAGGAATAAGGCCCTGGACCCAGATTTGGTCCCAGTGGATCTCTATCATGAGGCACTCTATTTCTGGGCTAAAGTACTTAGCAAGGTGTTCAAAGCGGCCCTTGAGGGTAATGCAGTGCTGCAGTCCTGGCGCTCTGCTATTAGTGTCCCGAATTATAGGAAGGGCGAAAGAGGCTGTCCCTGTAATTCTCAGGCGATCTCCCTACTAGATGGAGCCGGGAAGGTTCTAGGAAAATTTTTACTTAAATGCCTGCAGGGGTGGGCTGACGCCCAGGGTGTGTGATAACAGAAGTACAAGCAGGCTTCCGGCCTCGGGTGGGAACTGTTGATCAGAAAATCCACCTCTATTTTATCTCACGTAAATTCACACTAGCCAGGAGGTTCTCTCTGTATTTGGTCTTTATAGATCTGAAAACCACTTTTCACTCAGTGAATAGGGGCAAATTGTGGAAGTCATTGATGGACCTAGGGGTCAATGCCCCCCTAGTGAAAGCCATAGTGGCACTGCACGCAGATATTATGGCCAGAGTGAGATATGGGATTGGGAGAGAGTGCACAGACCCTTTTCAGGTACAAAAAGGTGTACGGCAAGGCTGCATTCTGGCTCCCCTACTCCTTAGCCTTTTCTTGAATGATGTGGCTGATTATCTTTTAGGGGAACAGCTAGACGTCCCTGTTGTTGCTGGTAGGAGGGTTCTAATACTACTCTTTTCAGACAACGCAGTACTTATGGCATGCACCAAGATAGCGGCCCATAGACTACTCAGCCGTTTTGTTAAATATTGTGAGGAAAAATCACTATCAATTGTAGCAAGAACATGGGGATGATCCTGCGATCCTCCCCCAGTCTCCAGCGAAAGCTAGCCATCAACCACCCACCAATTGAAGCTACTAAGTACTTTGATTACCTAGGTGTGCGGTTTTCAGAGAATTTGAGCTGGGTCTGCCAAGTTAGGAAGGCAGCCATAGTCTTTAAGCAAGCAGCTGGGGCAATACTGAAGTTTAAGCAACAAGCTGGAGCAAGAAATATTAGTATAATCCTGGAAAAATATGCCTGGAAAGCAGTTGCAGCACTTTATGGCGCAGAACTCTGGGGATATGCTGATATTACTGTGCTACAGATAGCCGAAAATAACTTTCTGAGATCCTTACTGCGGCTAGGGCCAGGTACTCCCCTGAAGGCACTCCTGGCAGAGCTAAATTGGGTGCGACATCAGAGCTACCAGCCTTAAGGCCAATATTATATTGGGTGAGGTTAATTGGCAATCCTAGGGCAGCAGTGTACCTAGAAACCCTTGAAGAGGTCACTGCGAGTGGTGGACCAGGAGTGTACTCATGTCAAAGGTACCTCCGGCTAGATGCGCTTTGGGAGGATCCGGGCGCAGTTAAACTGGATACTGTGGGTAAGGTAAAAGAGCAATACCAGGAGTTTAACAAGAGGAGGGCATATCAGGGAATTAGGCCTGATTCGATCACAAGCTATTACTATACCAGTGTTTACCAGTCATCCCCTCCAGACTACTTGGATCTGTTGTACCCGGAATTGAAGTGGTCTCTTTATATTAAATTTAGACTGGGTGTGCTGCCCCAAAGAGGTTATCTGGTATGTACACGTAGGCTGGTGGCAAGACTGGAGTACTGTGATTGCTCTCCCGGGGAGATAGACAATGTGGTCCATTTCACCCTGTTCTGTAAAAAATTTGTTGTAGCAAGGCGTAGGTGGCTTCACCCTCTTTCTAACTCTAAAGGAGCAAATTGTACCAAAACTGCACTAGCACTTTGCATAAGACCGGTTAATATTAACAAACACAACTTGATAGCCTCATATATATGGGACGCTTGGCCCCGGTTGAGGGAGCTACCAACCAAACTAGGGCTGATTGGACCAGTAGATCCATCTAATCTATAAGATCTACAAGGGTATAGCTGTTGTTGTGAGATACAAGGCCCTCTGCTACATGAATGAGGTATATTTATTACCTTTTTTAATACATAATACTTATTAATATTACCACATATTGAAACCACTGCTGCTAATACTAATCACTGCGAGCACTTGCACTTCCTTCTCTTGAGGCCCTTTTGTATAGGACGCTAAATATAGAAGGGGGTAGTAACTGTAAAGTATCCACCGTGTGTGGGTTCTCCATGGGGATGAGATATGTCTGGATGAAGCTGGCCCCTGCTCTTAAGTTTTAAGCTTTTAAGGAATGAACAATGATTTTATGTAATGAAGTTTTATTGTTGTATTTATTGTGTTTTCTCTTATATACATTGTAAGGCATGACGCTGAAACAATTAAATTGATAATACATAGACAACGGTCCTATAGTCAAAATCTGTGCCTTTTTAATGTTTGCCTACTTTTAGCAGTGGAGTTTTATTAACCAAAAAACTGGATGTCTGCAAACATGCACAGCAGTGGTTACAATTACTTAGCACGTATATATTTTTACAAATGCATGCATTTGAGGCTGTGCATTTGCTGCATGTCTCCAAAAGCCTGCTTCAGAAATTCAACAACTGTTCTTTTTGCCTTTCAAATACACAGATGAACAAGTCTGAACAAGTCGAATCCATAAGTGATTACAAAACGTTTGCAGAAACAATTATTCTGGTTGAAAAAATGACACTCTCCAATGTACTGTAAGTAAACCTCACACTACCCAATTGATCACATAGTGTTTTTCTTTTTTTTCCCCTAAAGACTCTTTAGCAACATCAAACGAAGTACCGGGTTGGCATGATACTGCAAAGTCCACGGAGGATGACAAGTTCCTTACTTGCTGGATTGTTGGTGATTCCTGGATCTACTGGGCGCAACGATATGCTATACGGAATTATTTTGCAGAACATCTTAGCATAACAGTAAAGTGGCTTGGATTTAAAGACATGAAGTGGGGAGACGTACTTCCTACACTTTCCAAATATCATTTACAAAATAATCACCCTGATTTACTTATCTTGCATGTGGGCGCTGGGGATCTTGGCTATGTTCCTGCTTCCCATCTGTCCCTTGTAATTAAAAAAGACCTAGGTGTTTTGCGAGAAATGTTTCCGGCCACACATTTTGTATTCTCACGAATTGCTCAGCGTCAAAAATGGTTATTTTCCACAGCGGATAACCCCAAAATTGAACTAGCTCGGCGTAATGTCAATCGAGCTGTGTCTGCTAATTTTTCTGAATATCGCTTTTTGAGTGTGGATCATGACAAAAACATTACACATAACTTGTCACATTTGTATCGCAAGGATGGAATCCATTTGTCTGATGAAGGAACTGAAATATTTCTTGGAAATATTCTGAAAGTACTTGTGCGATTTCTTCATTAAGTTTCTTAGTACTGTATGAGGAGCAAACAGCTCTTTTCAAGGAAAATCTGTCACCTGCTATAGACACCTACCTGCAACACATTGTCAGTTCCTGGGATTGGACCGGGGGCTCCAAAGGTAATTGTGTTAAGAGAAGTAAGATAGCAAATGAAAATGGAAAGGTGAGACAAACTTTCACTGCTCAAGTGGAAAACCTTGCTAGGGCTGGTCATTGCCCGACAGTGGAAGAGATCTGCATGCTACACAAGTCAACATCACAGCAAAAACAAGGCCTGTGACTTTCACACTTCTCTGAATTCACACAGATAAGGTCCCTGCCACTGTGATATCGGTTTGTGGTGGATCGTCTCTCAAAGGTCAAAGGCTACATAAGCTACTTCCTCACATTGTACCTTCAAGTTGGACTGGCCCTGTGACTAAGGATCTCTCGGACAACTGGGCAGTTTGTGATGGATAATCATGCCTCACGGCGGAAGGATTGCATGTGTTGCTGCATGGTAGGAGTCCCAATGGTTGTAATGCTTGTGGATGTCCTCCTCCCCCCCGCTACACACCCTAGGGTTTCCATCAACTCACGTTCACTGCGTGTCTATGTTCACGTATTTCCACTGGCTCAAAGTAGCCCCACACCAATGTGGCTGGTGGTCCTCATTTACACTGACACTGGATGCTCCGGTGCAGATGCACTCTCTGGCCCTTAATCGCCGCTGAGGACTGCAGCATCAGACAGCTGCACACGTGCATTTGGTGCAACTAGTACAGATCCGCTTCCACCTGACAAACCACGGTCTCCTTCACGCTCTTCAGTTGCAGCCATAGTGGAATGCTCAACTCGGCTCAAGTCTGGATTTGTCTGTATCCACGTGCCTCACGCAGCTGGACAGTAATGACTCTAACATGAAAGTAACTTGGTATTGTTGGTCGGTTGCGAAAAACTATTGTAACAGCAGCATAACTATGTCAAACGATAAAACTAGCAGCCACTCACTGACATTGTGATATGATTGAGTAGTTGGCACTTAGAAGAAGAATACGTGTAAATCTAGTGCCTAAACATTGTTCAGGAAAGTATACGTATGAAAGGACTTTATGGTCACCTATTATTGGAAGAGGGTCACACAACTATAACCAACTACAGCTCTGTCGCCCCTCAAGGAAATGTTGGGCAAAGTGTATGAAGCTGAGGTCCCTTCTGGGTGACCATCTAGTGTGAACTGACATGACGGCATAAGGCACTCTCAGAACATAAAGTCTATGTGCTCAGAGCCTGATGATTGTTCAACAAATGGTGTTAAAAAGAGGACTTCCCGGATGCTTCCTGTTGTCAGGTCAGGCAGTAGTGAGGACCACTTAGGACTCAACCCAGATGCCCAGACCACTGTGAGTAATGCCTAACAAACATTGCAAAGCAGCAATGCTTTCGCACATTGTCTAGCAGTGAAGCCCGGCAACTTTGGGACACTTGAGAACAATGTGCAGAGCACAGTAACTTTTGAGCAAGTGCCAGGCATACAATAATTTAAAAAAGGCGCGTGCTTTGGCCATCACAAGTTCAGTGTCCAGTGGCAGATCAGTGTTCAGCAAAGCGTAGTAACCAAAGGAGCAACTGTATCAACTGAGGTAGCTCTCACCATAATGCGCAGCAAAGGATGTGAAGCAGGAAGCAGGAATACTGATGGCAACGTATCCAGTGTGTGCATTGGGTCACAATGCGTCCGCTTATGAACACCCATTACTGATATTCGCTCAGGCTAGGTGTAGACGCACAAGCTGATTCCACCTTTTGCACACATGTACGTGGGCCCCCAAAATACCCTTGCTGGCATCCTTCGCAGAGCGTAACTCTGGGAGGTTTGAGTTGTTGGTACTCCGGATTCCAGAGTACCACCACAAAGGAGCATGTTGGTTGCACAGTGATCAACCACTATGCACTTACATTGACATGGCCAAAGAGTGGATTTAACAATCACACCGCCCTACGCTTGGCGGTGCTCAAAGCACCTGCTTTACACCCTTTTCTTTGAGAGGTGCTGTTAAACAGCACATTTTGCATTTGGTAGTTCTACTAACGTGGGGTGTTGGGTATCGCATATACTCCCACTACGCAATGGCCCAAGCGGTGCCCTTTATCAGTACCCGTTATTGAACACTTACAAGACACACATTTTCCTGGTTAGAGTATACCTATTATAATCATTCATCCCCCCCCCCCCCCCCCCTCCCCAGTCTCCATAGAGTACGCCAGATACTGCTGGACATTTCCCTGGGAAGAGTTGTACTACACACTTCAAATTTGGGATTTCTTTATCGTCAAGAAGTTTTGTGAACACTACCACATGCACTCACCATGGCTGTTTGCCTAAAACGAATTTCTCTCTCCAATCCCTAAATGAGCAGCAACTAGGTGATGGGTCGAAGTATCCCTGCCTCCCCCCCCTTGCTGGATAATGCTGTTAGAACTGCTGGGACTTCACGTTTGGCCTGCCTTTGCCCGCCAGTGCTTGCTGAACTGTCATAGCACTCACATTAACGGACACTGCCATGAGCATCCTTTGCTGAACAGTGATCAGACACTGCAGACCCGTGTTCTTATCCACAGTATACTGTAGGAATAATGCCAATCCACATTTATTTTTGTTGAAAATTGCTCGAAGAAGTGCAAAGTTTGTTTCTACTTCATATTAACATTTGGTGCAGAACAGTCCGAACAAACGTTCTGATGAAAAGGTTGTTTATTAAGTCGCCCAGTGTTAGGAGACAAGTGCTTCACAACACTTTGGGCCCCTGGATTTAAACTCTGAGATAGAGAATTGCCGGGTCAATTATTCAAGGTTGATTGATCCACCCAGTAATAACACATAATTCCGGATTCCTTCCTGCAGTCCTCAAACCCCCTCCAAAGATGTTAGCTATTTGACAAGCTAAAAGCTCGGGGGAGCGCAGGACAAGAGAGGTCTCCGCTGTTTCTGCAGACATATGATAACTCGTGACGAGACTCCTCAGAATCAATGTGCAGTGTTCACGAAGGCGCTGATGTGAAACAAGTTCCAGATGTTGCGTGGATGCGCCTCCGCTACTTCTGTGAAGCAGAGGTACTCTTGGGCGAGTGTGCCTCTCATGCCTCAGTGTCATTAAATGAAGGGGTACTCATGCCTCGCTTGAAGTAAAGTGGGTTTAATCACCACAGTTTGGCTGCGAGGCAATGGTACAAGTTAATCTCAAACATTTGTAGGTGTGAAATACAAAGGTTGGTGATATTTAAACATACTCTTGCTCGCCATGTGAAAGTAATAAAGCACTGTTTGCCTTGAGTAAATTCCATTATTAGCATACCAAGTTTTATTTTCTAAGTGATTTCCTGTGAAAGAGTAATGCAAACCAGTCTCAAATTTCAGTTATGAAAATTAGTCTGAAAATTGGTTTTCAGCCTTTTGAAAGTGATCCTTTACATGTAAAGTAAAAACGATGCTGATGATTGTATATGTTCTCTTTTTTCCTGTTAATGTGAAAATATTTTATTTAGTCTGTTGTATACATAGATTATAATGTTCAAAAACATGTGAAACAGCTAACATCATGATCTAAGGGCATGATGTTCGAAGGTATAGATGAATTTATGTTCATGCACATTTATAAACCTAGCAATTAAAGAGCCGACAACTAAAAATAGTTTTTGTTTTATCAGTGGTCTTTAGGACAGTGGGCTTTGATGAGAACGGGTGTTTTAAGAGAGACTTTAAAAGATATGCTACTTTGACATTCACTTGTTTGAAGGGAACAACAAATGAGTGGCAGTGGCCTTCTGGTATACTGCATCACTAAAAAAAGACAAAAAATTATCTTCACACTTTACCAATGATGAAGGACTCAACACCTCTACTGGTACTCCCACAGAGGGTGTAATTGAAGTAGATTGCACAGAACCGCATTATTTCTTCAGGCTATTGTGTGGTTGGACACACCAACCTAGTGGTGGGGTGCACAGTTCTCTGCCTCCACAGTATTCATACAAACACTTGCAGATTTGCATTCCCACAATGTGAAGGCATGATCCTTAGCATAATGGTTATGCCCAGCAGATATTACCAGGCTTCAGCTTAGCTCTGCATTCACTGTGTGTATATTGCAAGTCTGTGTTCAACATCAACAGAAGGTGTTTACAAGACCCTCACATCCGGAGTTGTGTGTTAACCGGATAGAGTGTACTGTGTCCATGGAAACTTGGTAACCATGTGATAATGTATTTATGGAATACATCATCACTGGAATGTTGTCAGTTGGTCACAGGCTCTGCTTGAAGACCACAATAGATCTGCTGACGGGATAGGGCTTCGCTATGGATTCGGCTTAAGCATATAAAGAACCCTGTTCATTACTTCGGTCTACGCGTTGATTGAACTTCACATTTGGCGATGAGTGGCGTGTCTCCAGCAATGTGGATTTTGACCGACATCTTACAAGGCGTCATCTTACAGGGCCTATAGTAAGCTCTAACACAGCAAATCAACTACAGCACAGTGAGGAGTGTCAAGTGCCACAATGTATGTTTTATTTTTATTGCTGTGCATGCAAATTTAGTTCACAGTGGCGGGCCCAACGGCAGTAAGCCCATCGCGTGCCATGGCTCGCACAAGAGAGCTTGTGAAAGTGAACTCCGTTGGGACGCTTGGTGATAGAGGTACGTGCCTACACATCATCACTTGAGGAGGAAAGGATTCCTCCTCATCTCCATAGTAACGATTGTCAGCACATCAGTCTGATGGCATTTACATAGTGAGGATTGTCAGCGCATTAGGCGGCCAACCAATCAATCAGGAATTTGTAAAGCGCACTACTCACCTGTGAGGGTCTCAAGGTGCTGAGGAGTGGGGGGTGGGGGGTGGGGTGGTGCTGCTACTGCTTGAACAGCCAGGTCTTGAGAAGTTTCCTGAAGGTAAGGTAAGGTCTTTGGTCTGGCGCAGGTGGGTAGGAAGAGTGTGTTCCATGTTTTGGCGGTGCAGTGTGAGAATGATCTACCGCCGGTTGTAGTTCTGCAGACGTGTTGGACAGTTGCAAAGGTGAGGTCGGAAGAGCGGTGATACTGGGTCTGGGTGTAGGAGAACCATCCGTTGAGGTATTCTGGTCCAGTGTTGTGCAGTGCTTTGTGAGCGTGGGTGAGGAGATTGAAGGTGATTCTCTTGTTGACTGGGAGCCACTGCAGGTTTCTCAGGTGGTCTGTGATGTGGCAGTGGCGGGGATGTCCAGGATGTGGCTTGCGGAGGCGTTCTGGATGTGTTGCAGCCACTTCTGGAGTTTGGCCGTGGTTCCTGTGTAGAGGGCATTGCCGTAGTCCAGTTTGCTGCTTACGAGGGCTTGGGTGACTGTTCTTCTGGTTTCGGTGGGTATCCATTTGTAGATCTTTCGGAGCATGCAGAGGGTGTTGAAGCAGGAGGAGGAGATGGCATTGACTTGCTGGGTCATGGATAATGAGGAGTCCAAGATGAATCCTAGGTTGCGTGCGTGGTCGGTAGGAGTCGGAGCGGCTCCGAGAGTGGCAGGCCACCAGGAGTCATCCCATGCTGAGGGGGCGGAGCCGAAGATGTGGACTTCTGTGGTGTCGGAATTGAGTTTGAGGCAGCTGCTCTTCCTCCATTCGGTGATGGCCTTCATTCCTTTGTGGAGGTTGGTCTTGGCGGAGTCCTTGGTGAGGGAGAGGATCAGCTGGGTGTCGGCATATGAGATGATGTTGAGGTTGTGGGGACGGGCGATGTTAGCAAGTGGGGCCATGTAGATGTTGAAGAGGGTCGGGCTGAGGGATGAACCCTGGGGGTACGCCGCAGATGATTTTGGTGGCCTCCAAGCGGAATGGGTTCTGCCGGTGAGATAGGAGGTGACCCAGTCCAGGGCTGTGTCGCGGACCCAGAGCCTCTCATGTTGTCTTGCATACTAATTCCATGTCAAGACCGGAGGCGAGGATTATGCATAACTTTCTTCACTTTATTAAATAGCAGATTTAAAGAAATAAAGAAAAAACTAGATGAAAAAACTACATATCCCATGAGGCTCTAGGTATCAGAGTCCAAACAGAGTCCAATCAAAGTCCGGACCAACATATATAAGCATATGACGCCGCTTCCTGTTCCGTCTTTGTTCATTGCTTGTCAGTTAAGTGACATGCTTTCTTTACCATTGAATGCTTTTATATTTATGACTGATTTCAGTGCTAATATCATTTTTCTTGCATCAGCGCAGTAGGCTTCTGCCCGCGCGCTCAGTTTTTTTCTCCACAGGTCTGACTAGGGCGCGTGCGGGCCACTCACCGACCTGTCAGGTGCGTCATCAGTGACTGAGGCAGCTTCTTCAGAGAGCTCCAGCTGACTGCTGTGCTCGTTTTGGTGGAAGCTTAATAGGAAATTCTCAGAACTCCTGTCTGTCGCTTCGATATCCCCGAAACAACCCTCGCTCAAAACACTGGTTGGTGCATATTTAAAGCAACAGCTCCACCTATTGGTATTTTTTCATAAACATTTTAAATTATAATTACTAACTATATTTTGTTAGGAGCACCAGTGAGGGGGCTACCCATATTAAACTTGGGTTAATAGATTTAAAAAAAAAAACATAAAAAAAAATCCACATTCTAATAACATTCTATTAAAAACATAAAATATATTTAATATTTTTTATTTTCTTTGTGCCCCCACCCTCAAAATGGACCATAATAAAGGTAAAGAAAATTCATCCTTTCAGGATGGCGAACAGGAGTGACCTCCTCAATGTCTTCACCAAGAGGTGAATCAAGCACTTAATATCTCTATTGCGCCTTTTTGGGAATAGGTTGACAAGCTCGTTAAGACCATTCCAGGGGTTTTTAGCGACCCTACACATTCTAAACCTGGCCCTAGTCGTCTTAAAGCATTGGGAAAGAAGGCCACTAAGCGTGACGCAGGGCACCTGGAAGGTTTTGATAAGTTTACAGACACCTTCCATAAGAGTGTGTGTACGCTTAAACATCTGCCCTACCAGGAGGAAGACCAACCCGGGGAAATGAGCGACTGTTGCAAAAAATGCAGACCTTTTCTTTGGGGTCCCTCGTGGAGAGTGTATCAAACGCCGAAAATTCCTCAGAACGAGGAATATAAGATAAATAGACCCTGGCATCCTAGTTCTGTTTCCTCTGATTCTATAGAAAAGTAATCTGACATGTTTAATCCATCAGAAATTTACCACATCAGATCCTCGGAATGGGTTCCTGAACCTAAGGTGGCTGATTATGTCACCAGTAAGATTCGCCAGCCTCTGGAAAAAGAAGCAAGGGCTAAACTTAGGGCGGAATGTCCCAGACCTTCCCTTCCCGGCAAGGTCTCCGCCACTCCTGACATTGACCCGAATCTATGTACCTTTTTCAGCAAATACATGAAAGACCAAAAAGAAAGGGAATTGATAAATCTTGGAGGGATTGCCAGGATAAACTCCTAGATGTGTTCGGCCCTCTCAAATTATACAACTAGCGGAACAGGCAGAGCACACGTGAGCTCATTATTGGTGGCTGTTGTAGCTGGATGGGCACAAAGGGTCATTTGCCTCCTTGGAAATGCGAACTGCGCTCTGGCAGCAGAACGCAGAAGATCGCTCCTCCTAAAAATAGACCCTAAGCTCAGGGAATTAGCTACTTCAGAGGCAGGGACAATTGCCCAAGGCAACCTTTTGGGGCTCCTTTTGTCAAGGAGCTAGGGAAGTTCATTGCAACTTTCTCGGCCTTGGACAAGGCTCGAACGTCCATAAAAAAGATTTTCCCTAATAAGGTTTTTGCTGGGGCCAGACAAGGAAGGGAGCACTCTTCCGGCCATCTTTATTACTAAGGCCACTCGAGATCATATCCCAAAAGGAAAACCGGCTGGAATGATGTTCGTCAAGGAAACATCTATCCTTCCTGAGGTTCTGGCAGAGCTAGAAACAACTGTGTCAGAGGAGGAGCTAACGCACGAGGAGGAAATTAAATTAAGCTTTATCCCTTTTCCCCTCAAGATCTTGTAGAAAGGCTTCAGAAATCTGCTCACTGCTGGGAAATGATATCGAAGGATCCCTGGATCCTTCAAACAGTCCAGGTTTTTATGGATCTTTTTATGAAATCCAGTTTTATGGATCTCCAATCCAACAGAATTGACCCAGACCTTTCATTTCCTGTGCTGAGAAAACTAATCTCATAGATTTGGAAGTGTCCAAATCTTCTGCAAAAAAGAGCAATTTGCAGGTCGGTACTTCATCCAAACGGGTTTCTGAGCAATATTTTCCTTGTAGAAAAAAAGGACAAGGGCTTTTGCCCTTTCATAAACTTAAAAGAATTCAACAAATGGATAGTTTATCGTCATTTCAAAATGGAAGGTATAAATCTTTTGAGGGACATCCTTCTACCTAAAGATTGGATGGTCACGTTGGACCTCAAGGATGCATATCTCTCAGTTCCCACCTTTCATCCTCACTGGAGATTTCTTCATTTTGTATGGAGGGAGCAAATGTACAAGTTCAAAGCTCTCCCTTTCCGTCTCTCCTCAGCCCCTTTGGTGTTTCACCAAACCCCTGCGTCCAGTAGTAGAATTCCTCCATACCAGAGGAATACGGATGATTATTTACCTAGACTACATACTCCTGATGGATCAGTCCTTAGTTCAGCTCAAATTCAATCTGAACACAACTATTAGGCTCCTTCAAAATCTCAGCTTTGTAATCAACTCATCAAAATCACAACTGATTCCAACACAACAGATTGTTTTCTTGGGGTTCCTCATAAACTCAGTCACGGCTTCCCTCAGCCTTCCATTAACAAAACGTACCAAGATTCGGGAAGATTCTCAGAAGAGAAAGAATATCTCTTCGCCAATTGGCCAGGATAGTGGGACTTCTATCTTTGTGAATTCAGGCCATCTTTCCAGGTCCCCTTCATTACCGTGCATTACAGGGATTGAAAGCGTCTCATCTCCGGAGAGGACTGACTTATTCAGAGGCAATCTCCTTATCTCAGGAAACCAAGCCAGAACTCCAGTGGTGGATAGACCACATGGAAGTTTGGAGTGGGCCAGCAATATTTGCCACATCACCAGACATGGTAATAGAATCAGATGCCAGTCTGGGATGGGGAGAATCAATGGGAGGCATATGGCCAGAGGAAGAATTCTCTCTCCATATGAATTGCCTGGAACTCCTGGCAGGTTATTTTGCAGTCAAATCTCTCACCAGGGACAAAGTGCGTTGTTCCATTCTCCTGAGAATGGACAACATATCAGCAGTCCAGTACATCAATTGTTTGGGAGGCATTTGATCGAAAGCCCTCTCAGAAATAGCAAAGGACTTTTGGCATTACAGCCTGCAGAAACAGTTCTCGGGAACTGCAGAATATATCCCAGGGATCAAAAACAATGTTGTGGACTGGAACTCCAGAAACTTTGCCGACAATACAGATTGGAAATTGGATTGGAACCTTTTTCTAGCCCTAATGAAAATATGGAATCTTGCAATCTAGATCTTTTTGCCTCTCGACTAACTGACCAACTGACGAGATATGTCAGTTGGACACTGGACCCAGGAGCAATAGCAATAAACGCTTTTTTCCAGGACTGGACGAAGGATCTTCCATATGCATTATCTCCGTTTATAATGATCCCCAGAGTAGCAGCTCAGGAAAGACATCAAATTGCATCTTTGGTGCTAGTGACTCTGATATGGAAATCTCAAGCATGGTTCCCAGCTCTGATGGAGCTATCTTGGGATCACCCAATAAAATCACCAACATTCCCTTCAATACTTCTAGATCATCAAGGCTCTCCTCATCCGTTAGTTCTCCAGGGCCATCTTTCTCTCATGGCCTGGAGGATTTCTAGGGACGTTGGAAAAACATACACCTATCAAAGAAAGCTACTAACTTCATTCAACAAGCCTGGTCTATAAGTACAACCAAGGCATATCGATCGGCTTGGAACCAATGGAATCCTTGGTGTATGGAGAAACATCTCGATCCCTTGGGGCAGAACTTACCTACATCTTGAACTTCTTAGCCGAACTTTCCCAGTCGGGTCTAGCTTATCGCACAATCAACTCTTTTAGGTCAGCAATTTCTGATGGACATATCACCAGTGACAGGAAACCAGTCGGTGAACATTCGTGGGTATGTAAATTAATGAAGGGTATTCGCCTTTCTAAACCTCCAGAACCCAGATTTTTGGATCTCTGGGATGTCAACATAGTCTTACATTTTCTCTCTCAATGGCAAGCTAATCATTTCTTATCCTGGAAATAATTATCAGCGAAATTGGCTATTCTTTTATGCCTCATATCTTGCAAAAGAGTTTCTGATGTTAGAGCCCTTGATTTATCAGCCGGGGTCTTCACTCCAGAAGGTGTTATTTGCACCATTTCCAGACGGACCAAAACTAAATCAGGTTAGTATCTTATCCTGCTTTCCCAGAGCATCCAAAGTTATGTGTAGTCAGATGTATCAAAGCATACGAGGACATGACACTTGATGTCAGACCCGCAGGTGAGAATCAACATCTTATTGCCCTACAGACACCTTTTAAAGCAGTTTCATCTCCTTCTATTGCTAGATGGGTTTAATGGATCATGACAGAGGCAGGTATTGAAATTCGTGGCTTTTGGGCACATTCCACCAGAGGGGCAATGGCATCTAAGGCCATCTAGGTAGGTGGTAGATTGGAGGACATTATGAATTCAACGTATTGGTCATCGGAATCAACTTTCAAAACATTTTATTTTAAACCAATATTGGAGGCTGAAACTCTTGTTATCAGTAAGCTTTAAACGTGCATAATTCTCGCTTTCAGTCCTGACATAGAATGAAAAATTTCCTAGCTAACGAGAAGGAAAGTTTCAGTACTATTAAGGACAAGTAGGCGAGGATTATCCCACACAGGCAACTTTTATTCTTAAAGTACCTCTCCCTCCCATAGGCTAAAATACCTATGTTTATTCAGTAAGTAATATAAAAATATATCTCTATTATTGTATTCCTATAGTTAACCTTTCTTCTTTCATGAATATGTAATGTTTTTATTCAAAACTGATAAATTGTTATCTTTCTTTGAAATGGTTTTATTGTAATACATTATATTATTTTAAGAACCTGGTAATGTGGTTCATATTTTTCTCAATCTACGCAGGGAACAATCAAGGATTGGATTAGGATCATCATCAAGTTTAGCTTCCTCAAGTGAAGAAGACAGAACAGGAAGCGACGTCAAATGCTTATATATGTTGATCCGGACTTTGATTGGACTGTGTTTGGACTCTCATACCCAGAGCCTCATGGCACATGTAGTTTTTCATAGAGTTTTTTTTACTTTAAATCTGCTGTTTAATAAAGTGAAGAAAGTTATGCCTAATCCTCACCTCCTTGTCCTTAATAGAATTGACTTTCCTTCTCGTTATCTAGGAAATTTTTCATTATGGTCAGTGCGTCTCATCACCCTGCCAGTGTCTGTGCGTTGATCTTGCAAAGTGGAGGTGCGTTCCAATCGGTGACAAGCACACTGAACTTTATAGACCGCTAGTTAAAACAGTGTGTCTATCGGTGAAACGCACAGCAGTGACCTTACAGGATTTATAGTTAATTTATTTTTCTTTTGTTTAAGGTAGTACACTGTGGTAGTTTGCTGTCCAGTGTCACCCCTGACACACATCATAGTAATAAATGAGGTAGTGTGCACCTGGGGCATGTCACTTTAAACATACTTTGTTCACACAGGACAGAGGAGCACTATCAAATACATTCATATTTTGGTGTCTAGAATGGGCTCGACCTTCTGCACTAGGTTTACTTGGATAATACTAGGTGTCACTACACAAAGTAGTACGTGTTATATGTAACTATTATTCATTGATAGTAGCATACTATGTTTTATACATAACATTCCGGCAGCACCATTCTTTTTGGTTTCACCAGCTGATCCACCGGTACATTGGCAGAAGTGGAAGAAAGTTTTCAAACATTATGCCAAGGTATGTGGAACCTTGTTCAGTGCAAAAAGGAAGATGTTTTTGTTAATGCACTGTCCAGGTACACAAGGGCAGGAAATGTTTGAAAATTTAATTTTTCAGACTTACCTGATTGTGATGATGCAGGCCTTAATGAATATGAAATATGTATTAAAAAAACTTGATCTACCTTACTTGCCCAAAGCGAACACAGTACGTGTGTGCTATCAATTTGGGGGAAAAAAATGCAGTGTGAATCAGTAGAGCAGTATATAACTGAAATGCGGAGACTAGCATCACTTGCATGCTTGGAAGCTCTTATGAAGAACAATTAACAGATCAATTTATGTTGGGGTGCTCACTGGAGAAGGCAAAGGAAAATACGTGGCAGATGGACAATCCTTGTTTGGGTGAATTGCTAGTGACTTCAAACATTAATGAACATTCTAAGAAGTGTGTATATGTTCTTTGTAGTGTCAACTTAGTAACAAACAAACCTGATAAAGAAGAGTGTTGTTATCAAAAATTTACTGAGCAGTACAATAGAGAATAAAGCTACAAAAAGTAAAGGGAGTATGAAATCAGTAAAAAAAATTACAGGAAAGTGTTACATGTGTGGGAATATTATACACATGGCCAATAATAAAGAATGCCCGACTTGGAAGATTATTTGCAAAAACTGGGGGAAAAGACATCACCTTGCCAGGTGTTGTAGGACAAAAAGTGATACAAAGAAAGTAAGAGAGGTTGAATGTGACTATGAAACGTGATGTAGAAATGGTGAGTGAAGATCAGATTTTGCAAATGAAATGTGGGTCCTCGAATGGTCCGATCGAAACAATATTGGTGAATTGGTTAAAATTCTGTTTGATTCTGGGGCAAAAATAACTCTGATACCAAAAACATTTTACGACCAACATTTGAGAGGGAAGGTCAAGTTGATGAAGCCAGATGTAAAACCTAAAGTGTATGGTGGAGAACCAATTACACTGCTAGGGTACTTCTGGGGAAGCATTGAATTTAAAGAACACATTATACCTGCAAAGATTTATATTTCTGTAAGACTCGCTGATCAGTTGGTTTCATCAGCGTGACCTATATGTGTATCTGGATCCAAATGAAGATCCACCTGGCAAACTTAAAGATATTCCCAAAGTTAAATATGTGTTAGAGGATGGGAGTAGGTGGGTGAACAAATTCCCTGATGTATTAAGTACAGATTTAGGTGTCTCAAGAATTATGTGCATGAGATCAGACTTACCTAATGCTCAACCAAAAATGAGGTGTCCTGTTAATAGTGAAAGAAAATATTAAGGAAGAGATTGATAAATTGTTTAAAAACTGTATAATTCAGGACGTTGAGGCATCGGAATGGCTAGCACCAATGGTAATGGCACGGAAAGCTAACGGAAAGGCCAGACTGTGTGTTGACCTGATAGAAATAAATAAGTCTATGATTGTGGACCATTATCCCCTTCCAAATATTAGTGAAATGTTATGCTCACTCAGTGGTGCCAAACATTTCTCAACACTTGATCTAACATCAGCATACCATCAGATAAGGTTGCACCCCTCTTCCCAAGAACTCACCGCCTTTGTTACAAAGTTTGGCACATTCAAATTTCTTAGGATGCCTTTTGGCCTGATATCAGCAGCCTCTGTTTTTCAGAGAGCAATGGAAAAGATATTGAAAGGAATAAAAGGGGTTAAGGTATACCAAGATGATCTTCTGGTGTTTGGGGTTGATTTGAATAAACATGGTCAGAGGTTGGAGGAAGTTTTGAGCAGGCTAAAGACAAGTGATATGGGTTGAAATCTGAAAAGTGTAAAATCAATGTGTTAAGGATAGAATATTTAGGTCATGAAATTTCTGAAATGGGCGTTTGACCAAGAGCTGGATTAGTTGATACTATTGAGAATCTGCCTGTCCCAGAGAACAAAGAAGAGTCGGTGACATTTCTGGGAATGGCAGAATTTTACAATATGTTTGTGTCCAAATGCGCAGAAAGAACGGGGTGCATGAGAATGATGTTGAACAAAGGGAAAGAAGTTAACTGGAGTGAACAGTGTGAGAGAGAATTTCAAGAATAGTCTGCAGAAAGCATCCAACTTGGGAAGCTTTGATACGAAAGAAAAGACTGTTAATGACTGATGCCAGTTCTAAGGGACTGGGTGCTGTTGTGATGCAGAAATTGAAAGGGAAAAGTAGGACAATACCTTTCATATTGAGAAGTCCGAAGGGAACTGAATGTAACTATTCGGTTGTGGATAAAGAGGCACTAGGAATATACTGGACAGTTAGCAAATTAAGGAAATTTCTGTGGGGACGCAAGTTCAAAATAATAACTGACCACAAAGCCCCTCAAGGCAGTATTTATGAAAAAATGAATTGATATGGTATCATATAGGATTTCAAAATGGGTCGTAGCTCTACAAACGTTTGAGTATGAAGTTTCTTACATGCCAGGAGTGGTGAATGTACAAGTGGATTGTCTCTCAAGATTATGTGGAGAACATGATCTCAAAGATATAGAAGATTGGGACAATGTAGATGAAGATTACTTTGCTGGTGAAGATTTAGATGAAGAGGTGAAGGTGTGTCTGATAACGATTGCAGTAATTCAGGAGTCGGAGTGGAAGGGTAATAAAGGATGATAAATTACAGAAAGTAATGGAAATGATACCAAGTGGATATGGTACTAGACAAAACTGTGAAGGTGACTTGTTAGCTGATCTGCAAGTTAGAAATGAGTTGGCTGTCATGGATGGAGTATTGGTGAGGGTCAGCAAATTGATTCCACCTTATAGTTTAAGAAAGAAATTAGTAGACCATGACCGTGCCAATCACATGGGTATTTCTAAAACCAAAGAGCGGGTTGGAGCTACTTACTGGTGGCCAGCAACAGATGTCACAATAGAGAGAGAGGTGAGAGATTGTCAGATGTGTGCCCAATCTGACAAAACTTTAAACTGCAGGATGCAACCAATGGTTATAAGGGGAAAAAACTTCAGGGCCTTGGGTTCACATAGCTTTAGATATACTAGGTCCAGTCAGATTAAAATCAGCTGATCGCTAGTTCATAGTGTGCACTGACATGTACTCGAGGTGGCCGGAGGTTTAGGTAGTGAACTCTTTAGAGTCAAAAGACGTAATTTGCTTTCTTGAGGAACTGATTGAGAGGGAGAGCTTTCCTTCTTCTATCCTCACGGATAATGTGTTCAATTTACCTCTGAATCAGTGGAATCTTTCTTGAGGAATAGAGGCATCATGCATAAACAAGCATTTGCAATGCAACGGGTCTCGCATTTCTCCAAGTTAGAGCTATTAGCAGTTGTAAACTCCCAACAGGACTTTATTTGCCTCATTAAATGAAAAGAAAAAAAAATAGCGCGATCGCTGTGCTAAACAAGCGAGATCGAGCTGTGAAAAAAAAGAGAAAAAGTAGCCCACAAATTGGACGGAAAACAGCGAGCCTCGTTTGTTTTCAGTACTTGGTCGCTGCGCTCGAGGAGAGCTAACCACCGGAAAAGGCATGACATATGCATGCCTTCCACTAATGAAAGCAAGCAGATTTTAAAAGGCAAGCCCACGAACCAATGAAAGACACTGACGTGACATGGACGGGGCTCTGAGCCCTTTTCTAACTACTACAGCGTCTCGCAATCGCATGCTACGCAGGCTCGACCCTAAAAAGCGCTGTTGTACCATTCTTAATCCAATGGGGTGATTGAGTGTTTCATCAAGCGACTGAAAGAGTGTTTACAACTAGCTCAAGTACAAGGAGTGGAGTTGGAATGTGTAATCAGGAGGAAAGTACGCAAGTTTTGGATGACACCACATTCCACCAATGGGGTAACATCCTTTCAGTTGTTCAGATGTAGGTTGCCAAGTAGTGAGGTTGCACCTGGATGGATACAGGAGAAAAGAAAGGAAATTGATGATCATGTAGATAATATAGAATGGTGGAGAGAAAGAGAAAATAAAATAAAGAAACAAAAGAATGATACATTATGATGTAGGTAAAGCTGTAAAAGAAAACACTGTGAGCGTGGGTAATTGGGTAACAATAAGGTCTCCAAGGCCTGAGAAGAAATCTTCTAAGTTTAGAGGATTTTTTAGTCATAAAGGTATTTAGAAATGCAGTGAAAACAAGTGATCACGGAATTTGGAACCTTCACAGCGTAGCAAAATGCGAATTCATTGATCCAAGCACTAGTACTTTGCCAGAGTTTAAAGTGGGTAGTGAGGTCAGCTTTAGAACAAAGAAATGTAAGGACGCCAGTGCATTTACAGGACTATGTGTAATTTTATCTAATTGCTGGTATTATTTATTGAGCAATGTATAGGCATGTGTAATATATCATAGTTCATGTTCAATGTTCCATAAAGTAATTAATACATTTAGGTTATGCTGTGGGAACGTATGGTGAGGGAGGTGCTGTGGTAACCAGATACAGAGCTTACTGTGTCCATGGAAACTGGGTAACTGTAGGAAAGTATCCTCTTTTTGGCATGGTTATCCCCACTTTTTGCCTGCTCTCAGTGTGTTTTAACTGTGTTCACTGGGATCCTGCTAAACAGGACCCCAGTGACTGTGCTCTCTCCCTCTAAATGTGGTTGCTTAGTACTGAGCACACCCCAGAATTGGCATACTGGTGCCCACATATAAGTCCCTAGTATATGGTACGTCGGTAATCAGGGCATTGGGGCACCAGGGGTTCCCCATGGGCTGCATCATGCATTATGCCACCCATGGGAGCCCATGCAAAATGTCTGCATGCCTGCCATTGCAGCCTGCGTGTAAAGGTGCATGCACCCTTTCACTACAGGTCACTGCAAGTCACCCCTATGGTAGGCCTGTGGAATCGCATTTTACAGTTCTTAGGTATGCTATGCCTTGTGGCCACTGTGATACACAATGAGAATCTCTGCACAGGCCTATCATTAAGTAAAGAGGCCTACAAATGTAATTCGCTACTGCTAGGAACGCATTATGTTGCAAGGCTTGCTCTCTGAACAGCCATCATGAAATATCATCGTCATTGCATGCTAGCTGAAGCAATCTCCCTTCTGGAAAGTACCAGTCTGAGTACGTGATGTTCTCAAGTTCTGTCACAAGATGGACCATGTGATATTAGGCACGTAGGCCACTTTGTGTAAAATCCTTTTCTATGCTTTTTGTTACTATATATGGTATGATAGGAAAAACTACCTTCAGCCATAATGGAGAAGTAGTCATACGTCAATGCCAAAGAACCAATAAGACGTTGAATTATGTTTGTGGTTTAATACTATAAAAGATCGTGTATTACTTCCTTGTATTAGGCTGTTCGTGTACACTAGTACAGAGCATCCTCCATGTACATGTCTTTCTATTCTATCCCTAATAAATTCATTATGTTTATCTAGAAGAGCTGGCTAACGGTCGTTTGTATCCTGAATGGGTGCTGAATAATTAGGCTTCTACAGGCCCTCCTAGCCCAGAGGGCAGGTTGCAGGTACCTGTGTGTGAGGGGAACATGCATGAGCAGAGATGCCCCTACAAACTCCAGCTCCATTACAATGGACTTCGTAAGTGCTGGGAAGCCATTTTACCCGTGTACTGGACACAGGTCACCACATGTGTCGGGCTACATAATGGTAACTTCGAACCTGGGCATGTTTGGTGTCAAACATGTCGAAATCATACCCCAATACTGTTGACAGTATTGGTTGTATGATTCCATGCACTATGGGGGCTCATTAGAGGACCCCCAGCATTACTTCTACTAGTCTTCTGGGGTTTGGCTGGCAGCCCGCGCTGCTGCCACCCTTCAGACAGGTTTCTGCCCTTCTGCTGCTTCACCAGCTTGGGCAGAGGAAGATAGAACAAAGGTTTTCCTGTGAGAGATTTCTCCCTCGGAAATAGGTGTTACATGGCTTGGGAGAGGTAGCCTCCCAAAGCTACCGGTTTGCTTTGGAGGGCACCTTCTTACATAAACCCATTTGCACCAGTCCAGAGACTTCCCGTCCCTGCTCTGGTGCGAAACTGGACAATTGAAAGGGGAGTGACGACTCCCCTATCCATCACATACTTTCAACAGTATTGGACTATGATTCCGACATGTTTGATACCAAACATGTCCAGGTTCAGAGTTACCATTATGTAGATGGACATAGGTAGTGACCTATGTCCATTACACGCGTAAAATGGCATCCCCGCAGTCACACAGTCCAGGAAAATGGATCTGGAGTTTGTAGGGGCACGTCTGCTAGTGCAGGGGAGCCTTCGCACACAGGTACCTGCACCCAGCCCTCTGGGCTGAGAGAGCCTTCCATAGAGGCGACTTACAGTGACCAGGTGCAGTGACCTGTAGTGAAAAAGGGTGGATACACCCGTTTCGCGCGGGCTGCAATGGCAGGCCTGTAGAACCCTTCGCATGGGCTCCCTATAGGTGGCAGAATAACTGCTGCAGCCAATAGGGATCCTCTGGAACTCCAATGCCCTGAGTACCTAGGTACCATGTACTAGGGACTTACCTGGGGGGACCAGTATACCAATTGTGGGAAGAAAAAAGTACAGTTTTCATTAAAGAGCAAAGATACTGGGGTCCTTGTTAGCAGGATCCCAGTAGACAAAGTCAAACATACTGACAAAAGGCAGAAAATGGGGGTAACCATGCCAAGAAAGAGGGTACCTTCTTGCAGTAGTTATCAACATCCTCCTCTCTGACAGTAAGGAGCCTATCCCTACCCCTGTCAGAGAAAGAGAGCCAAGGGATAGCAGCCCACTGTCTCTGGGGGACCACCTGTACTTTATAAGTCCTCTCCAGAGCAGAAACCACTTATGGGTGTCATCCCCCACCTTGTGGTGGGGGGGGAAATCAGCTTTACTAAGGGTTCCGAAATCAGGAGTGTTCTCTGACCCTAGGCTCCCTGAAACCAAAGTTGCTGCTGCCACCATAGGTCACTAACCCCAACGACTGCCTATCTCTTTCTACTGCCAAGGCCTCCATATCTAGGGCTAGCTGTTGCTATTGCAGCCTCAGCTTGGCCTCCTCCAGTCTCTGTTTCCTGACCTCCCTGTCTACGGAGTCTTCTTCTGAAGTTGAGCAGCATGTACCCTCAGATACCGAGGTGATATGTGAGTGTCCAGAGGAGGATCTGTCCCTAATTTTACAAACCTTCTGGACTAGTCCTCTGGGTACAAAGGGGGACCTACTAACATGGCTTCCCCTCAAACTACCTGTAGTGTTCCTGGCTGCACTATGGGGTTTACTGGGGACCCTGTGGTCCTCTGAGGGACCCTCCTGACCTTCCTCAGTGTCCAGATCTTCTCTTTTGAACACTGGGGGATAGTCTACATCCTCCTCCCCCTCCTCCTGGCCACCAGGTTGGTCCTGGTCATCCTGGAAGAGAAGGCCTAGGAGCAGACAGTTGGTAGGGTTCCTCCCTGTCTTCAGGTTCCACTTTTTGCACTTCTACCTCAACTCCTGAAAGGTGAGGCTCACATAAGGAGCGTCCATAGCCTGACATGTGCTTTGTCCTGAAGACATGTTTTTGTTAGAGTGGTGTATGGTGTGCCTAACCTCCCTAACTTCTAGTCTCTCTCTGAGAGAAGTTTGGAGCAAGGGCTATGCCTAGACCCCTCTCTTACCCAAACCCAAGAGACTGTTTCCTGAAACTAGGTATAAGTGTAGATCCCTAGCTAGTAAGTGGTCTTTCCTGTGGAAAGTACCCAGTGACAGAGTGGTAAAGCAATTCCAAGTGTTTATATCACCGCTGCACCACAATGTAGGAAGCTGGCCTGGTGTGCGGTGGGTAGCCAAGGTACTTACACCTTATATCTGATATACCCTCTTAGTGAAGTGTAGGCAGTGTCTAGAAGCCAGGCTCTCTAGAGGTAGCTGTGGATGAGCAGCCAAGGCTTATCTAGGAGACATGCAAAGCTCATGCAATACCACACTTAGTAATCACACACATGAAAGGAAAAATTCAGGCCCTCATTTTGAGATTGGCAGTAAAAAACGTGTACCATCGCCGCGATGGCCACCAAAAGACCTACGCCGCGGCTATCAGCCATCTGCTGTATTATGACCACAGCCAGATTTCCACCAGAAGAATTGCGGAAATCCGGCTGTGGCCATGCCGGCGGATGGCAGTAAGGTGGTGCTGCTGCCACTAGCAGCGCCACACCAGTAGTCTGCCGCAAGGCGTATTATGACAAATAATATGGCCTGGTGGTGTTCTGCTGGCGGGCGTGCTGGTGGCAGCAGTGCCCCATCCCGTCTCCAGCCGGAGAACTCCCTGAACACAAGTCGGTTCTCGACAGGGGAGGTGGTGAGGGGCGTTGTGTGCATGGATGCGGGTGTGTGTGCATGTATGGAGGTGTGAGTGCGTGTATGTTGTGTTATGTGAATGCGTGTATGTATGAAAGTGTGCAGATGTGTGTGAATGAATTTATGCATGTGTGCATGCATGTGGGAATGGGTGTGTGTATGCGTGTGTGAAGGGGTGGTCGTGAATGTAGGGGGGTGGGTTTTTTTTGGAGAGGTGGAAGGGGTCGGGGGGCTAACTGGAGCGAGGTGGGAGACCCCTATCAGTGACAGGGATTTCCTTCCCTGTCACTGATTGTGCCTACCGCCATGGTTTTTGTGGCATTAAGGAAGCCATGGAAACCATAGCGGTAAGCGGGGCTGGAGATGGATATATCCAGCCTGGCGGCTGTTGCCGTGGCGGTCAGTGTGGTACATTGGCGGGTTGGCTTCATAATATGTCATAATATGGCGGTAAGTACCACCAGCCTGTTGACAGTACTTACTGCCATACTAACACCGACCGCCGGGGTCGTAATGACCCCCTCAGTGTTACAAACATAAAGGTACTTTGTAATTGTGATAGTAATAGTATTTATACAGCGCTTACTACCCCGGACGTGGCATCAAAGCATTTTTCGGCAAGTAGCTCGCTACTCTGGAACCCGAAAGGAATTAGTGGTGGATTAGTGTAGGGAAATATGAGTAGTTTTAGTATTATTTTATGAGTTAATTTGAGCCGCAGATATGCAAGTTTGTTAGTTGGATTGACTGGAATAATGGAGGGGTGGAGGAGGGAAGAATCCAGAAGTGTTAATTGGGAGTTTATATTAATAGGATTTAGGCTTGGGATGAGTAAAGGGGGGATGGAGGAGGGAAGAGTCTGTGGAAAGGTTTAAGGAGATCATAGTAGCAGGAGGGGTTTTGGATGAGTTAAAGGTGAGATACATGAGGGAGAATTTAGTAGGGTTGCTTGGGAGATCGTTGTAGTAAACTGAAGTTTGGGTGAGTAAGATGTGGAAGAGGAGGGAAGAGCTTCGGCAGGGTTATTTAGGAGTTGAAAGTAGTAGAATGGATTTGGGATGAGTGGGAATGGGAGATAGATTGACAGAGACATGACATATGGTGATGGGTAGACAAAGTAAAGCTTACAAGAGTAAAAATATTATTTTTTATTTATATTTTTTTTATATATATATATAGACAAACATTTTTGATCATTTCTATTTAATTTATTTCTTTATTATTAATATATATATTGATTTATTAGAATTGTATTTATAGATTTTATTTTATTTTTTTCTCTAGTACAGTAGGACTAGAGTAATAAATAGATATGTAAGTACATAGTAAGGGAATATGTCCAAGAAATATATTATAATATAAGAGGAAAAGTAGTATTGTATAAACACAGACTTTCAAGATTTGTAATATTTGAAGTTAATAAGTGTACTTTTCTAACATTTACTTATCTTTACTCTATTTGTGAATAGTCAGATACCTATGATAATAAACATTTGATCAGTGTGATATAAAATAAGAGCAGGGATTCATAAGTATCTAATATAACAACTTATCTCCGAGCTATGCAATGGCCTATGAACATGTTAAGCATAGAATAACTTATATGGAAAATGTCACTTACCCAGTGTACATCTGTTCGTGGCATGTTGCGCTGCAGATTCACATGCTGTGCTGTGCACTGTTCCTGCCATCTAGTGTTGGGCTCGGAGTGTTACAAGTTGTTTTTCTTCGAAGAAGTCTTTTCGAGTCACGGGACCTCCCTTTCAGCTCCATTGCGCATGGGCGTCGACTCCATCTTAGATTGTTTTCCCCGCAAAGGGTGAGGTAGGAGTTGGTGAAGTAAGGATACTATAGGTGCCCATGCAATGGAGTGTACCTATATGTACATATGGTGTAGTAAAGGAATATTTATTTACATATTTACAAATTATAATTTTTATGCAACTAAAACGCCTACAGGCTCCCGGGGAGGTGGGAGGGCTCATGTGAATCTGCAGTGCAACATGCCACGAACAGATGTACACTGGGTAAGTGACATTTTCCGTTCGATGGCCTGTGTAGCTGCAGATACACATGCTGTGCATAGACTACATAGCAGTAATCTCCCCAAAAGCGGTGGTTAGCCTGTAGGAGTTGAAGTTGTCTGAAATAATGTTCTTAGTACAGCCTGTCCTACTGTGGCTTGTTGTGCTGCTAACACATCTACACAGTAATGCTTAGTAAATGTATGAGGCGTAGACCAAGTGGCTGCCTTACAAATTTCTGTCATTGGTATATTACCAAGAAAAGCCATTGTGGCACCTTTCTTTCTAGTGTAGTGTGCCCTTGGAGTAATGGGTAATTCTCTTTTAGCTTTTAGGTAACAGGTTTGTATGCATTTGACTATCCATCTGGCAATGCCCTGTTTGGATATAGGGTTACCTGCATGTGGTTTTTGGAAAGCTATGAACAATTGTTTTGTTTTACGAAATTGTTTTGTTCTGTCAATGTAATACATTAGCGCTCTTTTTATGTCTAACGTATGTAATGCCCTTTCTGCTACTGAGTCTGGCTGTGGGAAGAAGACTGGGAGTTCTACCGTTTGGTTTGGATGAAACGTGATATGACTTTTGGTAAGAATTGTGGATTTGTACAGAGAACCACCTTATGTTTATGTATTTGTATAAAGGGTTCTTGAATAGTAAGCGCTTGTATTTCGCTAACTCTTCTAAGTGAAGTGAAGTGATGGCTATTAGAAAGGCTACTTTCCAAGTTAAAAATTGGATTGGACAAGAATGCATGGGTTCAAATGGTGGGCCCGTGAGTCGTGTTAATACAATATTAAGATTCCACGAAGGCACTGGTGGTGTCCTTGGGGGTATGATTCTTTTTAGTCCTTCCATAAAGGCTTTAATAACTGGGATTCTAAAAAGCGATTTTGTATGTTTAATCTGCAGATATTGCAGTGAGATGTATTTTAATGGAAGAGAAGGCCAGATTGGATTTTTGTAAGTGTAGTAAGTAACTTAAATTGTTTTGTGTGGAGACGTCTAGTGGCGTAATCTGATTAGCCTGGCAGTAACAAACAAATCTTTTCCATTTGTTAGCGCAACAATGTCTGGTTGTGGGTTTTCTTGCTTGTTTAATGACCTCCATACACTCTTTAGAAAGGTTTAGATATCCAAATTCAGGAGCCAGATTGCTAGGTTGAGCGATGCTGGATTTGGGTGTCTGATCTATTGTTTGTTTTGTGTTAACAGATCTGGTCTGTTTGGTAGTTTGATGTGGGGTACCACAGATAGGTCCAACAGTGTGGTGTACCACGGTTGGCGAGCCCACATTGGTGCTATAAGTATCAGTTTGAGTTTGTTTTGACTCAGTTTGTTGACCAGATAAGGAATGAGCGGGAGAGGGGGGAAAGCGTAAGCAAATATCCCTGACCAGCTGATCCATAGAGCATTGCCCTTGGATTGAGGGTGTGGGTACTTGGACGCAAAGTTTTGGCATTTTGCGTTTTCTTTTGTTGCAAATAGATCTATGTTTGGTGTCCCCCAGTGGTAGAAGTGATCTTGTAGAATCTGGGGATGTATTTCCCATTCGTGAGTTTGCTGTTGATCTCGACTGAGATTGTCGGCCAACTGATTTTGAATGCCTGGTATGTATTGTGCTATCAGGCGAATGTTGTTGTGAATTGCCCAATGCCAAATTTTGTGTGCTCAGAGACACAGCTGTGACGAGTGTGTCCCCCCGTTTGCTTAGATAATACATTGTTGTCATATTGTCTGTCTTGACAAGAATGTGTTTGTGGGCTAGAAGTGGCTGAAACGCTTTTAATGCTAGAAATACCGCTAGCAGTTCCAAGTGATTTATGTGGAGTAGTTTTTGTTGATTGTCCCATTGACCTTGTATGCTGTGATTGTTGAGGTATGCTCCCCACCCAATCATGGAAGCGTCTGTTGTGATAATGGCGTGAGGCACGGAGTCTTGCAAAGGCCGCCCTTTGTTTAAATTTACAGGGTTCCACCATTGAAGCGAAGAGTGTGTTTGGCGGTCTATCAACACTAGATCTTGGAGTTGACCCTGTGTCCATTGTTTTGCTAGGCACTGCTGTAAGGGCCCCATGTGTAGTCTTGCGTTTGGGACAATAGCTATGCATGAGGACATCATGCCTAGTAGTTTCATCACAAACCTTACCGTGTATTGTTGGTTTGGTTGCATGCTTGATCTTGCATTTTGAAACGACTGAACTCTTTGTGGACTTGGAGTGGCAATTGCTCTTTGTGTGTTGAGTGTTGCTCCAAAGTATTGTTGTATTTGGGATGGTTGTAGATGTGATTTTTGGTAATTTATAGAAAACTCTAGTTTGTGTAGAGTATCTATGACGTATTGCATGTGAAATTGACATTGTTGCTGAGTGTTGGCTTTTATTAGCCAATCGTCTAAATATGGGAATACGTGCATCTGCTGTCTTCTTATATGAGCTGCTACTAAGGCTAGGCATTTTGTAAATACTCTGGGGGCTGTTGTTATTCCAACGGTAGCACTTTGAATTGTTAATGTTTGCCTTGTATTACAAACCTGAGGTATTTCCTGTGAGATGGATGTATGGGTATGTGAAAATACGCATCCTTGAGATCCAGTTTTGTGATGTATTCCCTTTTTTTTTAGTAAGGGAACAACGTCCTGAAGTGTTACCATGTGGAAATGATCTGATTTAAGGAAGAGATTCAGTGTTCTGAGATCTAAGATAGGCCTTAGTGTTTTGTCATTTTTTGGAATAAGGAAATACAGGGAGTAAACGCCTGTTCTCTTCTGGTGATAGGGTACTAGCTCTATGGCTTGTTTTTGTAGCAGTGCATGGACCTTTATTTGTAATAGGTCTAAGTGTTGTTGAGACAATCTGTGCGGTTTTGGTGGAACATCTGGAGGGAATGTTGTGAATTCTATGCAATAACCATGTTGGATAATTGATAGGACCCACGTGTCTGTGGTAATGTGTGTCCAATTGTGGTAGTATTTGGTTAGCCTCCCCCCCACTGGTGACAAGTGTTGGGGGAAGTGTGACATTGAAGTCACTGTTTGCTAGGGCTTGGTTTGGAGGGCTGGAATTTCCCTCTTCCTCTTGGGAAATTGTCCTCTGTAGGAACCACAAAACCACCCCTCTTGGGTACTTCGCCTACTTGTTTGGGAGGTGGATGGTTCAGATGTCGGTTGTCGAAACCCTCCTCTAAACTGTGGTTTCCTAAATGTGCCTCTGTATTGTGAGGAGTAGAGCGCGACCATGGCTTTGGCCGTGTCCGTGTCTTTTTTCATTTTCTCGATTGCGGTATCCACCTCCCAAACAACTGATGTTGATTAAACGGCATATTCAGTACCGCCTGTTGTATTTCTGGTTTAAATCCAGAACTTCGCAGCCATGCATGCCTTTGAATTGTTACAGCTGTGTTGACAGTCCGTGCAGCTGTATCTGCAGAGTCTAGGGAAGACCGTATTTGGTTGTTTGATATGGCCTGTCCCTCTTCAACCACTTGTTGGGCACGTTTTTGGTGTTCCTTGGGCAAATGCTGGATGATGTCTTGCATTTCGTCCCAGTGTGCCCTGTCGTAGAGTGTAAATAGGGCGTGCAAGTTTGCAATTCGCCATTGATTGGCTGCTTGTAATGCCACTCTTTTCCCCGCTGCGTCGAACTTCCGACTCTCTCTATCAGGGGGTGGGGCATCCCCTGATGATTGTGAATTCGCCCTTTTTCTTGCAGCCCCTACAACCACTGAGTCCTGAGGGAGCTGTTGAGTTATAAACACTGGGTCTGACGGGGCGGTTTATATTTCTTTTCGACCCTTGGCATGATGGTCCTCCCTTTTACAGGCTCTTGGAAGACCTGTTGTGCGTGTTTGAGCATGCCCGGTAGCATTGGTAAAGATTGGTAGGATGCATGCGTGGATGCCAGAGTGTTGAACAGGAAGTCATCCTCCACTGGTTCAGAGTGCATTGTTACGTTGTGGAACGTAGCTGCCCTGGCTAGTACTTGCGTATATGCTGTACTGTCCTCTGGTGGTGAAGGCTTGGTTGGATAACACTCTGGGCTGTTGTCCGATATAGGTGGGTCGTATAGATCCCAGGGATCCGCATCATCTTGAGTCATCCCAGTATGTGTGGGTGACTGTGCCATCGGTGTACCCACTGGTGACAAGTGTGGTGATTGCAGTGGGGATGGTTGTGGTGAGAACTGTGGTGGTGGTGATTTATCTCTAACCACTTTGGCCTTCGGTTGCATTTCAGTCTCTTGAAAAGCTAATTTTCTTTTAGATTTGAGTGGAGGGATGGTTTGTATCTTCCCTGTGTCCTTCTGGATTTCTAACCTTTGTTGTGTTTGGTCATGTTCTTCTAAATCCAGATCTTGCTCAAACCTGTGCTTTTCTTTGAGCTGCATAGAAAGCCCTTGTTCTTCAGTGTAGGAAGAGCGTTTCGGCTCCAAAGCCGTTTTTTTCGGTACCGAAATTCCCAGTGAAATTGTCTTTTTCGGCTCCGATAAGCTCTTTCGAGGCTTTCCCGACTCTATTACTCTATGCCGACTTTTTTTGGTGCCGGATTCTCGACTGGAGTCGGAAGTCTTCGGCAAATCTTTGGCTTTTTTCAGTGCCAATGTTATTTGGTCACATTCTTTTCTGTGGGTAGAGCCATGGCCTGCTCGTGGTGGCGTCCCCGTGGCCTTGAGTGTGGGACAGGGCAGGTGTACTCACTGTTTGCCGCGTTGAAGGTCGATCACCGTCGGATTAATCGGAGTCCGATTCTTGGATGGAAATTCTCATTTCCTCTTCCTCAACGTCGAGATGTTGTTTCGGCTTCAACGCCATTTGTAGTCGTCTTGCGCGTCGATCCCTTAAGGTCTTCTTGGATCGAAACGCTCTGCAAGCTTCACAAGTATCCTCTCTGTGTTCGGGCGACAAACACAGGTTACAGACCCGATGCTGGTCTGTATAAGGATACTTGGCGTGACACTTAGGACAGAAACGGAAGGGGGTCGGGTCCATTAGTCTACGACGACGGGTGTGTTCGGGCCGACCAGGCCTAGTTGGAATGCGGAAGCCCCAAAGGCCCGCCGAAGCGGTCTTGATGTCGGTGCCGATGCGATAAACTAAACCGGTGCCGAACGTAAACAATACCAACGATTTTTCGATTCTTTTCTAAGTTTCCCGATTCGAAATACGGAACGAAGAGGAAGAAAATAAGTTACTTATCTGTAACTGTAGTTCTCCAGTATTGGAATCTTTCATAGATTCACATGCTTGAATCATTCCCTGTTGTCGAGATGGGAGTCCCCGGTACAATTTACACAAGTAGTGTCAAGATATATTAACAAAGGAAAGGCCCTAGGCCTCTTCAATTTAACAGTCTATCAGAGTCATTTTGTGAAAAGGACCAAACTTGAGCATCCACCAATCAGGCAACAGCACCCTCTAGAATCCTCCTGAGAGAAGCTCCAGCACCTCAGATTTTCCAAGCACAAGTGCGTACAATATAGGAAAAAAAGAGAGAGAGAGATGTGAAGTGAGCTTCTGCGGGGAGGCGGGTGGGTCGCATGTGAATCTATGAAAGATTCCAATACTGGAGAACTACAGTTACAGGTAAGTAACTTATTTTCTTACTCCAGTATTGGAACTTTCATAGATTCACATGCTTGAATCAGAGTAGAGAGCAGTAGCTATGCACATTGTAGTATAATAACATATTTGATCGAAAACACCTTGATAAATGAAACCTCATATTCCTGCATATAAATCTATGTAACTATAAAGGTATACACCTATATATATAACATTATATATATACGTACACATATAGATATCCAGAATGACAGAGCAAAAAGTATCCCAAAACACGTATGTAATATGAATACTATCCTTAAAATGACCACTTATCTGTCTATCACAATGTTGTCTTACTCGTTTACTTTTTTTTTTTTTTTTTACTGTGTAAGCGAATATAAGGGATATAAACAATGTGCATACCTGTTCTAGGATGGAGGGCTGGAGAAGAGATGGATCACCTTCACCTGAAGAGATTCCTGAGAACCGCTTGACCCACTGCTACCTCTCCCTGAGATACAGATTCCAAGCAGTAGTGTTTTGTGAATGTATGACAGCTCCTTCATGTTGCTGCTCTACATATGTCTTGTAGTGAAACTCCGGCGAACAGCGCCGCTGACGATGAGACTGCCCTCGTGGAGTGAGCATGTACAGGTGAGTGCAGAGGTTTGCCCGCTGCTTGATGGCAGAAGAGAATGGCCGAGGTGATCCATCTGGAAATACTCTGCTTGGAGAGTGGATGTCCTTTCCTAGGAGCACTGTATGCTACGAATAGCTGATTAGAGCGTCAAAGATCTAGTCCTGTCCAAATAGAATTGAACACATCTTTTAACGTCTAAGGAGTGTAATGCCCTCTCAGCCGGAGTAGATGGATGAGGAAAAAAGGATTTGATGACTAAAGGTTCATTGATGTGAAAGTCTGAAGGAACCTTTGGAATAAAATGCGGGTTAGTGTGCATTATCAGTCTGTCGTGTTTAAGCTGTAGGAATGGCTCTTGAATGGAGAGAGCTTGCACCTCACTGACTCGCCTAGCTGATGTGAGAGCTACCAATAAAGCAACCTTCCATGAAAGGAACTTGAGAGAAGCACGATGGATCGGCTCAAACGGATGTTTCATCAGGTGTGCTAAGACGATATTTAGTTTCCACGAAGGAGGTGGTGGTCTGAAAGGAGGGAAAACTCTTAAAAGCCCCTTCAAGAACCTCTTAATCAGACGAGAGGAGTAGAGGGAGGGTGAAGCATCCGAACGTCTGTATGCAGCTATCGCTGCTAGGTGAACTTTAATGGAAGAATATGCCAGGCCAGCTTGAGCTAGCTGCAGTAGGTACGGTAATATTTCCTCTGGTAGTGAGACTAATGGGTCAATCTGTCGTTGATGACACCAGACACAGAATCGTCTCCATTTACAATAATAAGTTTTATTAGTGCTATCCGCTCTGGCTTTTGACAAAATATCCCTACACTCCTGTGGGATATTCAAATGTGCGAACTCCCTGTGGTCAGGAGCCATGCTGATAAACGCATCGACTTCGGATCCGGGTGCCAAACCTGGCCTTTGTTCATTGTTAACAATTGGGGTAATGGCTCCAGCGGAATGTGAGGCTTGATTGACAGAAGAAGAAGCTCCACGAACCAATGCTGACGCGGCAAGTATGGAGCTATTAATATCAGAGTGCACGGCTCTGCTTTCATCTTCGTGAGGACCCGTGGGATCAACGGAATTGGAGGAAAGGCGTAAGCAAAGATGTCTGACCAGACTATCGAAAACACATTCCCCCAAGATCCCTTCTGGTGATGCCAACTTGCGAAGAACTGGCATTTGGCGTTGTGCTTGTTTGCAAACAGGTCTACTGTTGGTGTTCCCCACTGGGAAAAAATGTGGTCCACTATCGACTGGTCTAGCTCACACTCGTGGCAGCTTGACTTCTGCCTGCTGAGTGCATCTGCTGTCTTGTTGTTTATTCCCGGCAAGTGTACCGCTGATAGTGTGATGCCTTGCTGCGAGGTCCAATTCCAAATTGTTTGGGCTTCTCTGGAGAGAGTGAGCGATCTTGTGCCTCCTTGTTTGTTGAGGTAATGCATCGTGGTGGTGTTGTCTGTCCTTATTACCACTTGCGATCCTGAGATCTTGGGAAGAAACACCTGTAAGGCCAGGTGCACTGCTCTGAGCTCCAGCCAATTGATATGCATTGATGCCAGATGCGGTGGCCATTTGCCACTTATTTGCAGATCCTGAAGCACAGCTCCCCAGCCTTCCAGGGATGCATCCGTCGTTATGGTCCACAGAGCTGGCTGCTGTAGAAACAAAATGCTGATTGATAGATGATGGCTTAGAGACCACCATCTCAGAGCCCTGAGCATTGTTGGAGTTATATGTATCTGATCCTCGAAAGTGCCTGACACTTAGAGCCATTGACAATTCAGTTGCTCCTGTAAGGGGTGCATCTTTAGACAGCATAGAGGAACTAGAGGTATGCATGAAGACATCATGCCCAACAGACTTGAACAGACGGACAGTAACCTTGCTTCTTTTCTGTATGGAACCTGTTAGAGTCAGTAAACTTTGTTGCCTCTCTAATGTGGGACATGCCATGGTGGATTGTGTGTCCAGTTTGCCCCTAGAAAGGTAATATTGTGTGCTGGCAGAGGCTTGGATTTCTCCCAATTGATGGTGAGTCCGAGGTTGGTTAGCAAGGAAATGCACTTTTTTGTTGGTCTGTGCGCTCCTGCGTAGGTCTTTGCCTTTATGAGCCAATTGTCTAAGTATGGAAACATTTGGTGTTTTCTCCTTCTGAGAAAGGCTGTGATTGGTGCTATACATTTGGTAAATATTCTGGGAGCTGATTTCAGTCCGAAAGGAAGGACACGGAATTGAAATGGCTGCCGGCTACGGTGAATCTCAGGTATTTTCTGTGGGCAGGGTGGATGTCTATGTGGAAGTATGCGTCTTTCAGGTCTAGCGTAGACATAAAATCTCCCTGGTTGAGACGCAGGAGGACGTCTTGTAGGCTGATCATACGGAACGATTGCTTTTTAAAGTAGGCATTTAGCTCCCTTAAATCGAGGATCGGCCTCCAATCCTTCCACTTTTTCCAAATGAGGAAGAACCTGGAATAAAATCCTGTTCCCCGCTGGGCTCGAGGTACCTTCTCTATAGCTCCTTTGAGAAGCATTTTGTCGATCTCCTTTTTGAGTTGTTGAGGGTATCTTGAAGGAGTCCTGCGGGAGGGGGGTTGGAGGGAGGTAGTTGTGTAAATTCTAAAGTATGGCCCAGTTTCACTAATTGTAGGACCCACTTGTCTGATGTGATGGCTTGCCATTGTTTGAGGAATAGAGATATCCTCCCGCCCAGAATGAAAGGAGGAGAATTGGACGTAGCCGGAGCCTCGGATGCATCAGGCTCTACGAGCCGAATCTTTGGCCGGGCGGTTTGAGCGTCCACGACCTTCAGGTCTACCATAGGCTGGTTGTGGCGGCTGCCTCTGTGAGTAGTATTGGCGATATTGTTGGGAAGAGAAAGGATAGGTGGAATATCTGTGCTGTTGATATCCTCCTCTGTATGAGGGTTGGCCACGCCCTCTAGGTCGAAAGGAAGACTTTAGATATTGCAGGGTCCCTAGTGACCTTGCTGTGTCTATGTCCGATTTGATGGATTGTAAGGCGTCATCAATGTGTTTCCCAAATAACGCCTGGCCATCAAAAGGTAAGTCCAAGATTTTATTTTGCACCTCTGGACGGAAAGAGGTAGCTTTAAGCCAACCTTGCCTTCTAAGCACTGCTGCACCGGCGAGCTGTCGGAAAGCAGTGGTTGCTATGTCCATTGCACAGACGATAAGTTCTGCAGACGTGCGTTGACCCTCCTGTACAGTTTTGTTTGCCTCTGATCTTGTATCTTCCGGCAACTGGCTAATATAAGGTGCAATGTCCGCCCAAAGTTGCCTATCAAACCTAGCCAGTATACCCAAAGAGTTGGCAGCTCTTACCACTACGCTAGCCATAGAGGAAAATCTTTTACCTATATTATCTAGCCGTCTACCCTCTTTGTCTGGGGGTGCGGAAATCGGGGCAGAAGGATTCTTAGATCTACTTTGTGCTGCCTGAGCTACCACCGAATCCGGAGGAGGGTGTCCAGTTAGACATGTTGGTGCATCGTCCGGTGCTTTGTATTTCTTATCTAAACGAGGCAGTACTGCAGTAACTGTAGCCGGATTATGCATGACTTTAAGACCCTCTTCCCACAGGTAGTTAACCATCGGGATAGATCGCACGGATTTCTGAAAAGGCTCCTTAAAGTCGTAAAGGAAACAGTCTGTTTGCTTGGTTGGCATTTGTAAAGAAATGGCTCCCTGTTGCAGTTACCCCCCACTTTTTGCCCGATACTGATGCTGACTTGACTGAGAAGTGTGCTGGGACCCTGCTAACCAGGCCCCAGCACCAGTGTTCTTTCACCTAAAATGTACTTTTGATTCCACAATTGGCACACCCTGGCATCCAGGTAAGTCCCTTGTAACTGGTACCCCTGGTACCAAGGGCCCTGATGCCAGGGAAGGTCTCTAAGGGCTGCAGCATACCTTATGCCACCCTGGGGACCCCTCACTCAGCACAGACACACTGCTTGCCAGCTTGTGTGTGCTGATGAGAACAAAACGAGTAAGTCGACATGGCACTCCCCTCAGGTGCCATGCCAACCTCACACTGCCTATGCAGTATAGATAAGTCACCCCTCTAGTAGGCCTTACAGCCCTAAGGTAGGGTGCACTATACCATAGGTGAGGGCACCAGTGCATGAGCACTATGCCCCTACAGTGTCTAAGCAAAACCTTAGACATTGTAAGTGCATGTAGGAAGTTGGCTCTGTATGTGCTATTTCAAAGTAAGGAATAGCATGCACAGAGTCCAAGGGTTCCCCTTAGAGGTAAGATAGTGGCAAAAAGAGATAATACTAATGCTCTATTTTGTGGTAGTGTGGTCGAGCAGTAGGCTTATCCAAGGAGTAGTGTTAAGCATTTGTTGTACATACACATAGACAATAAATGAGGTACACACACTCAGAGACAAATCCAGCCAATAGGTTTTTGTATAGAAAAATATCTTTTCTTAGTTTATTTTAAGAACCACAGGTTCAAATTCTACATGTAATATCTCATTCGAAAGGTATTGCAGGTAAGTACTTTAGGAACTTCAAATCATCAAAATTGCATGTATACTTTTCAAGTTATTCACAAATAGCTGTTTTAAAAGTGGACACTTAGTGCAATTTTCACAGTTCCTAGGGGAGGTAAGTATTTGTTAGGTTAACCAGGTAAGTAAGACACTTACAGGGCTCAGTTCTTGGTCCAAGGTAGCCCACCGTTGGGGGTTCAGAGCAACCCCAAAGTCACCACACCAGCAGCTCAGGGCCGGTCAGGTGCAGAGTTCAAAGTGGTGCCCAAAACACATAGGCTAGAATGGAGAGAAGGGGGTGCCCCGGTTCCGGTCTGCTTGCAGGTAAGTACCCGCGTCTTCGGAGGGCAGACCAGGGGGGTTTTGTAGGGCACCGGGGGGGACACAAGCCCACACAGAAATTTCACCCTCAGCGGCGCGGGGGCGGCCGGGTGCAGTGTAGAAACAAGCGTCGGGTTCGCAATGTTAGTCTATGAGAGATCTCGGGATCTCTTCAGCGCTGCAGGCAGGCAAGGGGGGGGTTCCTCGGGGAAACCTCCACTTGGGCAAGGGAGAGGGACTCCTGGGGGTCACTTCTCCAGTGAAAGTCCGGTCCTTCAGGTCCTGGGGGCTGCGGGTGCAGGGTCTCTCCCAGGTGTCGGGATTTTGGATTCAAAGAGTCGCGGTCAGGGGAAGCCTCGGGATTCCCTCTGCAGGCGGCGCTGTGGGGGCTCAGGGGGGACAGGTTTTGGTACTCACAGTATCAGAGTAGTCCTGGGGTCCCTCCTGAGGTGTCGGGTCTCCACCAGCCGAGTCGGGGTCGCCGGGTGCAGTGTTGCAAGTCTCACGCTTCTTGCGGGGAGCTTGCAGGGTTCTTTAAAGCTGCTGGAAACAAAGTTGCAGCTTTTCTTGGAGCAGGTCCGCTGTCCTCGGGAGTTTCTTGTCTTTTCGAAGCAGGGGCAGTCCTCAGAGGATGTCGAGGTCGCTGGTCCCTTTGGAAGGCGTCGCTGGAGCAGGATCTTTGGAAGGCAGGAGACAGGCCGGTGAGTTTATGGAGCCAAGGCAGTTGTCGTCTTCTGGTCTTCCTCTGCAGGGGTTTTTCAGCTAGGCAGTCCTTCTTCTTGTAGTTGCAGGAATCTAATTTTCTAGGGTTCAGGGTAGCCCTTAAATACTAAATTTAAGGGCGTGTTTAGGTCTGGGGGGTTAGTAGCCAATGGCTACTAGCCCTGAGGGTGGGTACACCCTCTTTGTGCCTCCTCCCAAGGGGAGGGGGTCACAATCCTAACCCTATTGGGGGAATCCTCCATCTGCAAGATGGAGGATTTCTAAAAGTCAGAGTCACCTCAGCTCAGGACACCTTAGGGGCTGTCCTGACTGGCCAGTGACTCCTCCTTGTAGCTTTCTTTGTTCCCTCCAGCCTTGCCGCCAAAAGTGGGGGCCGTGGCCGGAGGGGGCGGGCAACTCCACTAAGCTGGAGTGCCCTGCTGGGCTGTGACAAAGGGGTGAGCCTTTGAGGCTCACCGCCAGGTGTTACAGCTCCTGCCTGGGGGAGGTGTTAGCATCTCCACCCAGTGCAGGCTTTGTTACTGGCCTCAGAGTGACAAAGGCACTCTCCCCATGGGGCCAGCAACATGTCTCTGGTGTGGCAGGCTGCTGGAACTAGTCAGCCTACACAGACAGTCGGTTAAGTTTCAGGGGGCACCTCTAAGGTGCCCTCTGGGGTGTGTTTTGCAATAAAATGTACACTGGCATTAGTGTGCATTTATTGTGCTGAGAAGTTTGATACCAAACTTCCCAGTTTTCAGTGTAGCCATTATGGTGCTGTGGAGTTCGTGTAAAACAGACTCCCAGACCATATACTCTTATGGCTACCCTGCACTTACAATGTCTAAGGTTTTGTTTAGACACTGTAGGGGCACAGTGCTCATGCACTGGTACCCTCACCTATGGTATAGTGCACCCTGCCTTAGGGCTGTAAGGCCTGCTAGAGGGGTGTCTTACCTATACTGCATAGGCAGTGAGAGGCTGGCATGGCACCCTGAGGGGAGTGCCATGTCGACTTACCCATTTTGTTCTCACTAGCACACACAGGCTTGTAAGCAGTGTGTCTGTGCTGAGTGAGGGGTCTCTAGGGTGGCATAAGACATGCTGCAGCCCTTAGAGACCTTCCTTGGCATCAGGGCCCTTGGTACTAGAAGTACCAGTTACAAGGGACTTATCTGAATGCCAGGGTGTGCCAATTGTGGATACAATGGTACATTTTAGGTGAAGGAACACTGGTGCTGGGGCCTGGTTAGCAGGGTCCCAGCACTCTTCTCAGTCAAGTCAGCATCAGTATCAGGCAAAAAGTGGGGGGTAACTGCAACAGGGAGCCATTTCTTTACACAAGCCCCCCCCAGCCCACAGGCCAGGAGACTCAGCCCAAGCTGGGAGAGTCTTCCTAGTCTGTCAGGCGAGGAAGAGTAGGAGAAATAGGCTGGTTAGTTGCAGGGCCTACTCTGCCTTACATCCTTCTGTTCAGGTCATTCCCTTTGGGGAACTGACCTACTTCCACAGTGATAGGACCTAGTCTGAATTGCCTCTTGTCTGCCTCTTCAATGTCTCCACCCATTCTTTCTATTTTGGTCTTAGAGGTATCCACCTCTGCTAACCTTATCTTGGCCAGGGTTACCCCTAGCTTACCCAGAGAGGTTACCCAGAGCTGGAGTAACCCCACCATGACTAATAGGGTCAGGGGGCCTAACTTGCTATTTGGCATGGGGTCAGACCACCATGCTAAGGATAGTGCAGCCATAAAGGCTAACACCCAGCAGAGGCCACTGACAGCTGTCAGTGCCCAGAACCACACCTTTAGCTCTTCACCTAAAAGGGAAGGGGCTAAGTTACAGGCCTCTTTGGGTTCAGGTTGCCGGTCTGCTGTATTAGAGTGGGGGGTTACCACATCTTGTAGTAAACACCCTTCTTCCACTCTTTCTTCTGTTAGCTGAGGAGCCACCCACTCAGGTTTAACAGTTGCCTGACTAGCCAGGACTTCTTGTGGGTCAGGTTGGACTTTATCAGGGCCATTTTTGGAGTTCTCCCCTACTGGAGTAGAATCTCCTTGGCTTGCTGTAACCTTGGCTAAAGGTTGTCCACCCTTCCTACTCTGTTTTCTTTTCTTCTTCTTCTGGGGCCTGCTTGCATTTACTGCAGAGGCAGGACTTCCAGAATCCTTGGGAGAGGACTGGCACTGGACCAGTTCCTCTCTTGGGCTCTGACTAACCTCTGGGTAGTCATTTCCAAGGAGACAATCAAGGGGGAGGTCTGTACTGACTACTACCCTTCTCCAGCTAAGAGTGCCACCCACTTCTTTGGGCACTAAAGCCACAGGCCTCTTAGTGACCCTGTCTAGGCTAACTCTTACCCTGGCAGTCTCACCTGGGATGTACTGGTTTGAGAGCACCAGCCTGTCATGCACAATAGTGTGACTGGCACAAGTGTCTCTCAGGGCAGTGGTTGGGATTCCATTCACCAGTAGGTGGTGGAAGTGTCTACTTCCCTCTGGAATCTCCAACTCACCTGTTGGGCCCTGTTTCCAGTTGAAGGCTAGGAAGACCTCCTCATCTGAGGAGTCATCTCCCATGGCTACACTGGTTACCCCTGGAATTTTGTTCTGGGGTTTGTTTTTGGGACAAGAAGTGTCCTTGGTGTGGTGCCCAGACTGTTTACAGTTGTGGCACCATGCCTTAGTGGCATCCCAGTTCTTACCCTGGTACCCACCCTTGTTTTGGGTGGTGTCTTGGGGCCCACCCACCTGTTCTGGTTTTTGGGGGCCTACAGAGGACTCTTTTTCTTTGTTTCTAGTGTCACCCACTTTCTCCTGGGGAGTTTTTGTAACCCCTTTCTTTTGGTCACCCCCAGTGGAAGTTTTGGTTACCCTAGTCTTGACCCAGTGGTCTGCCTTCTTTCCCAATTCTTGGGGAGAAATTGGACCTAGGTCTACCAGATACTGATGCAACTTTTCATTGAAGCAGTTACTTAAAATGTGTTCTTTCATAAACAAATTATAAAGCCCAACATAGTCACACACTTCATTTCCAGTTAACCAACCATCTAGTGTTTTTACTGAGTAGTCTACAAAATCAACCCAGGTCTGGCTCGAGGATTTTTGAGCCCCCCTGAATCTAATTCTATACTCCTCAGTGGAGAATCCAAAGCCCTCAATCAGGGTACCCTTCATGAGGTCATAAGATTCTGCATCTTTTCCAGAGAGTGTGAGGAGTCTATCCCTACACTTTCCAGTGAACATTTCCCAAAGGAGAGCACCCCAGTGAGATCTGTTCACTTTTCTGGTTACACAAGCCCTCTCAAAAGCTGTGAACCATTTGGTGATGTCATCACCAGCTTCATATTTTGTTACAATCCCTTTGGGGATTTTTAGGATGTCAGGAGAATCTCTGACCCTATTTAAGTTGCTGCCACCATCGATGGGACCTAGGCCCATCTCTTTCCTTTCCCTTTCTATGGCTAGGAGCTGCTTTTCCAAAGCCAATCTTTTGACCATCCTGGCTAACAGGGGGTCATCTTCACTGAGAGCATCCTCAGTGATTTCAGAAATGCTGGACCCTCCTGTGAGGGAAGCAACATTTCTGACTATCATTTTTGGAGACAGGGCTTGAGAGGCCCTGGTCTCCCTATTTAGGACTGGAAGGGGGGAATTGCCCTCCAAGTCACTAATTTCTTCCTCTGTGAAGTCATCCTCAGAGGGGTTGGCTTTTTCAAACTCTGCCAACAGCTCCTGGAGCTGAATTTTGGTAGGTCTGGAGCCAATGGTTATTTTCTTTATATTACAGAGAGACCTTAGCTCCCTCATCTTAAGATGGAGGTAAGGTGTGGTGTCGAGTTCCACCACATTCATCTCTGTATCAGACATTATTTTGCTAAAAGTTGGAAGGCTTTTTAAAGAATCTAAAACTGTTTCTAGAATCTAATTTCAAACTTTTAACAAACTTTTAAACTCTAAAAAGAAATGCTAAACAGGATCTAACACAAGGCCCTAGCAGGACTTTTAAGAATTTAGAAAAATTTCAAATTGCAAAAATCAATCTCTAATGACAATTTTGGAATTTGTCGTGTGATCAGGTATTGGCTGAGTAGTCCAGCAAATGCAAAGTCTTGTACCCCACCGCTGATCCACCAATGTAGGAAGTTGGCTCTGTATGTGCTATTTCAAAGTAAGGAATAGCATGCACAGAGTCCAAGGGTTCCCCTTAGAGGTAAGATAGTGGCAAAAAGAGATAATACTAATGCTCTATTTTGTGGTAGTGTGGTCGAGCAGTAGGCTTATCCAAGGAGTAGTGTTAAGCATTTGTTGTACATACACATAGACAATAAATGAGGTACACACACTCAGAGACAAATCCAGCCAATAGGTTTTTGTATAGAAAAATATCTTTTCTTAGTTTATTTTAAGAACCACAGGTTCAAATTCTACATGTAATATCTCATTCGAAAGGTATTGCAGGTAAGTACTTTAGGAACTTCAAATCATCAAAATTGCATGTATACTTTTCAAGTTATTCACAAATAGCTGTTTTAAAAGTGGACACTTAGTGCAATTTTCACAGTTCCTAGGGGAGGTAAGTATTTGTTAGGTTAACCAGGTAAGTAAGACACTTACAGGGCTCAGTTCTTGGTCCAAGGTAGCCCACCGTTGGGGGTTCAGAGCAACCCCAAAGTCACCACACCAGCAGCTCAGGGCCGGTCAGGTGCAGAGTTCAAAGTGGTGCCCAAAACACATAGGCTAGAATGGAGAGAAGGGGGTGCCCCGGTTCCGGTCTGCTTGCAGGTAAGTACCCGCGTCTTCGGAGGGCAGACCAGGGGGGTTTTGTAGGGCACCGGGGGGGACACAAGCCCACACAGAAATTTCACCCTCAGCGGCGCGGGGGCGGCCGGGTGCAGTGTAGAAACAAGCGTCGGGTTCGCAATGTTAGTCTATGAGAGATCTCGGGATCTCTTCAGCGCTGCAGGCAGGCAAGGGGGGGGTTCCTCGGGGAAACCTCCACTTGGGCAAGGGAGAGGGACTCCTGGGGGTCACTTCTCCAGTGAAAGTCCGGTCCTTCAGGTCCTGGGGGCTGCGGGTGCAGGGTCTCTCCCAGGTGTCGGGATTTTGGATTCAAAGAGTCGCGGTCAGGGGAAGCCTCGGGATTCCCTCTGCAGGCGGCGCTGTGGGGGCTCAGGGGGGACAGGTTTTGGTACTCACAGTATCAGAGTAGTCCTGGGGTCCCTCCTGAGGTGTCGGGTCTCCACCAGCCGAGTCGGGGTCGCCGGGTGCAGTGTTGCAAGTCTCACGCTTCTTGCGGGGAGCTTGCAGGGTTCTTTAAAGCTGCTGGAAACAAAGTTGCAGCTTTTCTTGGAGCAGGTCCGCTGTCCTCGGGAGTTTCTTGTCTTTTCGAAGCAGGGGCAGTCCTCAGAGGATGTCGAGGTCGCTGGTCCCTTTGGAAGGCGTCGCTGGAGCAGGATCTTTGGAAGGCAGGAGACAGGCCGGTGAGTTTCTGGAGCCAAGGCAGTTGTCGTCTTCTGGTCTTCCGCTGCAGGGGTTTTCAGCTGGGCAGTCCTTCTTCTTGTAGTTGCAGGAATCTGATTTTCTAGGGTTCAGGGTAGCCCTTAAATACTAAATTTAAGGGCGTGTTTAGGTCTGGGGGGTTAGTAGCCAATGGCTACTAGCCCTGAGGGTGGGTACACCCTCTTTGTGCCTCCTCCCAAGGGGAGGGGGTCACAATCCTAACCCTATTGGGGGAATCCTCCATCTGCAAGATGGAGGATTTCTAAAAGTAAGAGTCACTTCAGCTCAGGACACCTTAGGGGCTGTCCTGACTGGCCAGTGACTCCTCCTTGTAGCTTTCTTTGTTCCCTCCAGCCTTGCCGCCAAAAGTGGGGGCCGTGGCCGGAGGGGGCGGGCAACTCCACTAAGCTGGAGTGCCCTGCTGGGCTGTGACAAAGGGGTGAGCCTTTGAGGCTCACCGCCAGGTGTTACTGCTCCTGCCTGGGGGAGGTGTTAGCATCTCCACCCAGTGCAGGCTTTGTTACTGGCCTCAGAGTGACAAAGGCACTCTCCCCATGGGGCCAGCAACATGTCTCTGGTGTGGCAGGCTGCTGGAACTAGTCAGCCTACACAGACAGTCGGTTAAGTTTCAGGGGGCACCTCTAAAGTGCCCTCTGGGGTGTGTTTTGCAATAAAATGTACACTGGCATTAGTGTGCATTTATTGTGCTGAGAAGTTTGATACCAAACTTCCCAGTTTTCAGTGTAGCCATTATGGTGCTGTGGAGTTCGTGTAAAACAGACTCCCAGACCATATACTCTTATGGCTACCCTGCACTTTACAATGTCTAAGGTTTTGTTTAGACACTGTAGGGGCACAGTGCTCATGCACTGGTACCCTCACCTATGGTATAGTGCACCCTGCCTTAGGGCTGTAAGGCCTGCTAGAGGGGTGTCTTACCTATACTGCATAGGCAGTGAGAGGCTGGCATGGCACCCTGAGGGGAGTGCCATGTCGACTTACCCATTTTGTTCTCACTAGCACACACAGGCTTGTAAGCAGTGTGTCTGTGCTGAGTGAGGGGTCTCTAGGGTGGCATAAGACATGCTGCAGCCCTTAGAGACCTTCCTTGGCATCAGGGCCCTTGGTACTAGAAGTACCAGTTACAAGGGACTTATCTGAATGCCAGGGTGTGCCAATTGTGGATACAATGGTACATTTTAGGTGAAGGAACACTGGTGCTGGGGCCTGGTTAGCAGGGTCCCAGCACTCTTCTCAGTCAAGTCAGCATCAGTATCAGGCAAAAAGTGGGGGGTAACTGCAACAGGGAGCCATTTCTTTACAGCAGGGTAGCCATAAGAGTATATGGTCTGGGAGTCTGTCAAAAACGAACTCCACAGCTCCATAATGGCTACACTGAATACTGGGAAGTTTGGTATCAAACTTCTCAGAATAATAAACCCACACTGATGCCAGTGTTGGATTTATTAAAAAATGCACACAGAGGGCATCTTAGAGATACCCCCTGTATTTTACCCAATTGTTCAGTGCAGGACTGACTGGTCTGTGCCAGCCTGCTGCTGAGAGACGAGTGTCTGACCTCATGCGGTGAGAGCCTTTGTGCTCTCTGAGGACAGAAACAAAGCCTGCTCTGGGTGGAGGTGCTTCACACCTCCCCCCTGCAGGAACTGTAACACCTAGCAGTGAGCTTCAAAGGCTCAAGCTTCGTGTTACAATGCCCCAGGGCACTCCAGCTAGTGGAGATGCCCGCCCTCGGGCCACGGCCCCCACTTTTGGCGGCAAGGCCGGAGAAAATAATGAGAAAAACAAGGAGGAGTCACTGACCAGTCAGGACAGCCCCTAAGGTGTCCTGAGCTGAAGTGACTCTAACTTTTAGAAATCCTCCATCTTGCAGATGGAGGATTCCCCCAATAGGATTGGGGATGTGACCCCCTCCCCTTGGGAGGAGGCACAAAGAGGGTGTACTCACCCTCAGGGCTAGTAGCCATTGGCTACTAACCCCCCAGACCTAAACACGCCCTTAAATTTAGTATTTAAGGGCTTCCCTGAACCTAAGAATTGAGATTCCTGCAACTTACTGAAGAATTAGACTGCTGAGCTGAAAACCCCTGCAGAAGAAGAAAGAAGACACCAACTGCTTTGGCCCCAGTCCTACCGGTCTGTCTCCTGCCTTCTAAAGAACCCTGCTCCAGCGACGCTTTCTCCAGGACCAGCGACCTCTGAATCCTCAGAGGACTGCCCTGCTTCCAAGAGACCAAGAAACTCCCGAGGACAGCGGTACTGCTCCAAAAAAGACTGCAACTTTGTTTCGAAGGAGCAGATTTAAAGACCCCTGCAACTCCCCGCAAGAAGCGTGAGACTTGCAACACTGCACCCGGCGACCCCGACTGGACTGGTGGAGAACCAACACCTCAGGGAGGACCCTCCGGGGACTCCGAGTCCGTGAGTAACCAAAGTTGTCCCCCCTGAACCCCCACAGCGACGCCTGCAGAGGGAATCCCGAGGCTCCCCCTGACCGCGACTGCCTGAACTCCATTTCCCGACGGCTGGAAAAGACCCTGCACCCGCAGCCCCCAGCACCTAAAGGAACGGAACTCCTGTGCAGGAGTGACCCCCAGGAAGCCCTCTCCCTTGCCCAGGTGGTGGCTACCCCGAGGAGCCCCCCCCTGGCCTGCCTGCAACGCTGAAGAGATCCCTTGATCTCTCATTGATTTCCATTGAAAACCCGACGCTTGTTTCTACACTGCACCCGGCCGCCCCAGTGCCGCTGAGGGTGTACTTTTTGGGGGGACTTGTGTCCCCCCCGGTGCCCTACAAAACCCCCCTGGTCTGCCCTCCGAAGACGCGGGTACTTACCTGCTAGCAGACCGGAACCGGGGCACCCCCTTCTCTCCATTGAAGCCTATGCGTTTTGGGCACCTCTTTGACCTCTGCACCTGACCGGCCCTGAGCTGCTGGTGTGGTAACTTTGGGGTTGCTCTGAACCCCCAATGGTGGGCTACCTTGGACCCAAACCTGAGACTTGTAAGTGATTTACTTACCTGACAAAACTTACCTCCCCCAGGAACTGTGAAAATTGCACTAAGTGTCCACTTTTAAAACAGCTTATTGTGTTTTATATAAAAAGTATACATGCTAATGTAATGATTTAAAGTTCCTGAAGGACTTACCTGCAATACCTTTCAAATGAGATATTACATGTAGAATTTGAACCTGTGGTTCTTAAAATAAACTAAGAAAAATATATTTTTCTATAACAAAACCTATTGGCTGGATTTGTCTCTGAGTGTGCGTTCCTCATTTATTGCCTGTGTGTATGTACAACAAATGCTTAACACTACTCCTTTGATAAGCCTACTGCTCGACCACACTACCACAAAATAGAGCATTAGTATTATCTCTTTTTGCCACTATCTTACCTCTAAGGGGAACCCTTGGACTCTGTGCATACTATTCCTTACTTTGAAATAGTGCATACAGAGCCAACTTCCTACAGCATTGATAAAGCAAAACGTTTGGCAGCTCTTTCTAGAAGATTGTGAAACCCTCCTATGTCTTCTGGTGGGGACTCCACCTTAGATTGAGAAGGAGAAGGAGGAGCAAGGATGATGTATTCGTCCCACTCGGAGTCAGTGTCCAGGAGCTCCCCTTCTTCCTGATCTCCCTCTGAGATGTCCGTATCCTGAGGAAGTGTCATATCAGGAGTAGCCACATTCGTGAGAGGTAAGGAAGTTGGCCTCTGATATGGAGTGATAACCCCAGAGACGGGCAATGGGGGAGGTTGTTCTTCTTGAGGGGGAAACTGCCTGCTGTAATCAGCCAACATCGCTCTGAGGTCAGTCAATAGGAGGACGGAATATATGCTCCCTGTTAGTATTGCTGTTGTTCTGTATAAAATTGGGGGTCATAGGCTTCCTCATACTCCTCCTCTTCCTGATACTTTACGTTCAGTTGGGATGAACTGTGGGCTGTTCCAAATGGCCCCTCATCATCTGAGTCTTCGTCTCCCTCTAAAAGGTGCACTGGAACAAGGGAGGACACCTTACTAGGTGATGTATGAGTCAGCGTCAGCTTTTCCACACTTTTTTGATGTTTCTCCCTCGTCGACGGTGTCGTTGATGGCGCATACATAGACTTCGTCATGGACGGTGTCGTAGACACTGGGCGCATGGAGATTTAAAATAGAAGAAAGTCTCGTCGACGGTAGGGCTGACACTGACATCAGCGCCGTCGCCGATGACGATGTGTAGACGGTCGTCGACGCTGATGTCGTAGCTGCAGTTCTCATCGACGGTGGGGTACCTGTCCTCATTGACGTTGTCGCCGGCGGAGCAGTCGACGGTGGAAGCGCAGAACTGGATGTCGTCGTCGGAAAAGTACTCACTGGCGGTACTGTCGACGATGAATCCGTCGTCGACTGCTTTTTTCCCCCAGTTACAGAGGATAGCTTCTTAAAAGGCACAGATGGTGGTACAGAGGAAGATTTTCTGTGCCACTCTGAACTGGTAGAATGACTACTCCCCTCTTTCCTGGAAACTGTCTTAGGGGAGGAAGATGGGCTGCGGCCCTTATAAGACCCTGAAGCAGTCTTTTTGTGGGCTTTTCTTAAGAGTTAAGAGGGAGATCTTGAGCCTGATCCCGCCCTCTTTGATGATCTCTTGAATGTTGAAGATTCATCACTCTCAGAATCAGAAACTGGATTTTTTCTGTGTTTTAGTTTCTGCAGCCATATCAATAATAATCTGCCTTCCCTGTCCTTTAATGTTTTAGAGGAAAAGGTACAACAAATCTTACAGTCTTTAGCTGAATGGTCTGGGTAGAAGCAGTAAATGCAGTCCTGGTGAGGGTCTTCAGAATGAAGCCTTTTCTTTCCACAAGTCTTGCAGTCTCTGAAAAGACCCTTCTTCTCCTTGTCAGACATAGTTGGAAAATAGTTGACAAACCAAGTTAGATAAGTTTCTCTGAGAGGAATTGTTGAAAAGGTGTGAAGAAAGAGCAGAGCTCTGAGGAGACTCTCTAGCATGACGTGCGTTAGAAAATCTGAGGTGCTGGAGCTTCTCTCAGGAGGATTCTAGAGGGTGCTATCGCCTGATTGGTGGACACTCAAGTTTGGTCCTTTTCACAAAATGACTCTGATAGACTGTTAAATTGAAGAGGCCTAGGGCCTTTCCTTTGCTAATATATCTTGACACTACTTGTGTAAATTGTACCGGGGACTCCCATCTCGACGACGGGGAATGATTCAAGCATGTGAATCTATGAAAGTTCCAATACTGGAGTAACACGTCCTAACCCGATGGCAGAAAGAAAACAATCTAAGATGGAGTCGACGCCCATGCGCAATGGAGCCGAAAGGGAGGAGCCACTCTGTCCCGTGACTCGAAAAGACTTCTTAGAAGAAAAACAACTTATATATATATATATATACACACACACACACACACATATATGTACTTACACATACATATTTAAACCATGAGTAAATATACATTAGTTAAACAGGTTTAAATAGTATGTGTGTAGTTTATTGTTATGACATAGTAGCAATACATATTTTCTAAAGAACTATATATAACTAGAAAATACACATAATCAGATACAAATATCAACACAGGCATATGCAGTCCATAGCTGTTTGGATATGGTGCTTATGAAGGAAAGAGCCAACTCTTGAGTAGTCTTCTGAAGACAAGATAGTTATCTGTGGATCTTATAGTTGTGGGTAATGAATTCCATAGTTTGGCTGCTTGAAAGGAGACAGATGTACCACCTATAGTCTTTTTCTTGTATGGTGGTGTTCTAAGGTGGGGTGCCAATCTTGAACTGAGGTTTCTTTGTTGAATGTATTTGGTTATTTTGTTTCTGATAAAAAGCGGTCTTGTTCCATGGATAGCTTTGTGGGTGATACAAAGCATCTTCTGGCAACAGGTAGCAACAGGAAACCAGTGTAGTGCTCTCAAGGCAGTGGAGATGTGGGCTTGTGGCTTTTAATGTAAAAGTAGCCTGGCTGCGGAGTTCTGAATATGTTGTCGTTTTTTCATAATAGATAGAGATGATCCACGGTAGAGGCCATTGGCATAATCCAGTTTGGATAGTACAAGCGAGATAGTAGCCTGCACCTTGTGTGGAAATTCGAGGTGGGTGAAGATGCGTCGTAGAGTCTTCAAGGTGATGAAGCTTGTTCGTGCCAGTGTGTCCACTTGGGTATTCATTGTTAACTTGGAGTCCATGGTGATTCCAAGGTTTTTAACTTCCTTGCATAACTGAGGAGGTGGTCCAAGATAGTCAGGCCAGGCGCACAGTGGGTCATAATTTTTCCAGTCACCATATGAGTATTTCTGTTTTGGAGACATTTAGTTTGAGATGGCTCCAAGACATCCACTGATCAACGGCTCTTAGGCAACTGAAGATTAGTGAGTTTTCAATGTTTTGGGGGCATTCTAGTTTTAGTAGTAATTGTGTGTCATCTGCACAGTTGTAGAATGTGAAAGGAAAATCATTGATCAGTTCTGGTAATGATATCATGTAGATGTTTAAAAGCAAAGATGAGATGATTGATCCTTGGGGGACCCCTGCTTTTCTGAGGTAGGGTTTGGACGAGAAGGGGGTAGAATAGATATTAGTTCTTTTTTGAAGGTAGGATGTAATCCAGTCGAGAGCAGTCCCTTCTGTGCCTGCTTCGTGGAGTCTTTGAATTAGGGTGTCATGGTCAACCATATCAAAGGCAGCCGAGAGGTCCAAGAGAAGTAGTGCAGCAACTCCATTGCGGTAGACTGTGTTTGTCAAATCATCCCAGTTTGCTATAAATGCCGATTCAGTGCCGGGTCAGAGAAGGAATTTGCTGGCCTCTGGAAGAAGCCTGAGATTTTGACAGCTTTAGGTTGTCTGGGAATTCAAGAGCTTCGCCTCATCTACCCTTCAGATGATTGAGGGCTGCAAAGAGCCACCATCATGTTAAGCTCTTAGGCACCACATACACAAGGAATGTAGGTCACAGAGCAACATTTGCCCTACAGCAGTCAGAACACAGCTTAAATCTTCCGGATTTACAAACTGACTAATTCTATTTTCTGGCAAAGAGAATGGAAAAGAGAGTGAAAAATACAACAGCCTGCCAAGTTCTGATAATCACAGTGTTGGAAACAGCAAAAAACAGAAGCGGACATCACCACTGGCATGTTACCTACCAGACTGGCAACTAGTGTTGCAGCGACTCCCCATCGTGCCAGAAGAGTGAATTGCTTTTAAAACCTTTTACCGTGTGCTGTGGGAAAGAGTTAGAATGATCTTGTGTTTAAGGATAAGTGGTTGGGTGTTAAGACCTATTGAGACACCACTCACTAGATGAGACCTATCAGGACATCTGTCACTAGTTGAGATCACCTGAAAGTCAATGGACCCTTTCTAATGTTACTGAAGAATTGGCTCGACTTGACACCATTTACTCAGTAAGACCTACTGTGACCCAATTACCCTGCCCCTTTTTGTCTACATGTCAGGCATATCCATACTATCTCAGAAAAGTTAACTGCTGAAGTCAACTCTGTGTTCCTATCAACTGGACAATCAAATATAGCGTTTTAAAATGGGAGTCCAGCAAAACATTTAGGAAAAAAAAAAACGGCACAAAAGATGTGGGCGTTTCTTAAATGTATACGCTGAGGAGCATTAGCTGAATTCAGTGATGGTCTTTTATTCACATGAATTGGTTTCCTAGAAATTTAATCATCTTTATAGAATGAGGTGTTTAAATTGATGCGCAGACACAGGTTTGTGTATTTTCAGTTTTATTAAAACCATGCATTGCCATACAATGACCACTCCAGGTTTGTTGTCAATGTGAAGCAAACAGAGATACAAAACAAGCTGTTCAAATATAACAAAATTAACAAACTTTGGTTCAAACCAAAGTCTACGTACATGACTGGCGGAAAATTCTGAGTTTTCAAGGGTTTAGTCTTCACGGAAGAGATCCTGTAACAAAAAAAAAAAGCCATTTGTTCAAGTTATTTGCATGTACATTTAATTTCATTTAACTGTGTCATATTAGGTCCTGCCCCATCTTTATTGCGATATTTGAGAGCAGAGGCACACTAGTGTGATCAGACTACTGCTGATAGATTAATTTAGTGACCGACTGGTGCTTTTTAGGGAGTCCACCCACATTTCATCAAACAAAAGTAATTGGTCTATTACATCTGGACGAGAGGGAGTCAGTGGAGCTTGGATGGACAGCAATCAGAAAGCCCCCTGCTGGAGGTAAATGAATAACAAGGTAATGAAAGTATTTCACCCTGCCTCAATTGTTGAGGTGCTCCACCCTTTCCCAGTATCATGACCAAGTGATTTGGGAGCCCATTTTTTTTAAAGCAAAATGACGCTGGTCCCACACACCAAATCAAGTCACCTCATGTGGCTCCTAAATAGATATTATAATACTATAAGGTTGTCAGCGCTGCATGGTCAGTGCTTTACAATATTGATACTGAAAAGAAAATAATTAATGGGGGTACTATTTTTTATTTCAGTCCTTGTACATTATCACCCTCAGATTACATACTGCAGAATCGTATACAACTGAATCGATTTAAAACATTTAGTTTTTATTTTTGTATATCGTTACGATAGGGAGATGGGTACTTCAGAGCACTTGGCGAATGGAAAAAGTGGGCTGAGGAGGTCTAAGACTTATAGCACTTGCTCAAGGTCATGAGCTTTGAGGAAGAGTTGCGTTTTCTGATAATTTGGGAAGATTTGAGTTTCTCCCCCAGGTGATGAGGCGGAGGTAAAGAGTTCCAAATACATTTTAATTTATGGAAAAGACACTGTATTCCATTTTTGGATGGGCGTTTTAAGACGGCTTGTTTTGAATCAGCAGTTTCAGAAACAGTTATTAGCTGTATATTTTTGCACAGAACCCACCAAGCTCTTCTGGCTCAAACTCCATTTCTACTTGAGTTCTGGAAACTCCTCTTCAGACACAAGTGAATTGTGAGACATGAGCTCCGAAGATCGACATAAAGCATTACTGGATCCCTGAGCTTTAGGCCTCTATCTTGAGCATGAGGCGTGGGATCCTAGGGCATGATGCATAACTCTACCTTTGGGAATAGGGTGTGGAGCCACTGGCTATTGTGGATAGAGGGGTAAGGCGTTTAATCCTGGGGTACAAGATATAGATGCTTACGGTCCTGGGGTGAAAGTGGTTGAGGACACGGATATAACTTAAGACTTACGATCTTGGCGTGCAGAGCGCTGAAACTTCAAATCACGGGTTTTCCGAATCTTCATCATCTGAACAACAGCTAACCATAATAGAGTAGTCTGGTTCAGGCTCTGGGGGCTCAGAGCTCTGGGGCATTTCCTGTACAGCCTCCAAAGGCTGTTGTGCTGACTGCAGCGGCTCAGCAGCTTGTGGCACAATCTCTACAGGCTTCGAGCACTGTGGTGCAGGCTGTGCAGGGGCAGGCCGCGGTGGTGCAGGCTCTTCTGGCTCAACGATATAACAGTCGTCATCACTGTCTTCCAATACCAGAGGTTGGACAGCTGGAGGTGTGGGATCTGGGTCTTTCGAAGTCTGTGATTCCAAATCTTGAAGTGCAGCTTTACCGAGGTTGTTGGTTTTCTCTGGATCCGGCCTCCAGTTGTTGCGGAATTCTGTGTGCTTCATTTCATAAAATTTATAAGCAGAACTATGTTTCTCATTCAAAAACCTGTGGAGCAAACAAAATGAAAAATGTTTAGCTACAAAAAGCTATATATATATATATATATATATATATATATATATATATATATATATATAATTTCGCAGAAGGGCAGGAAGAAGACTGTTGGAGAAGCATGTCAACCTAAGTGAGAGTGAGTGAGTGGTATATGGTGCACATCAGGCACGTAAGCTGATCAAGTGATTCTGACACTGCTAAAGCCATCCCTGCATGTCGAGGGATATTTTGCTGGACTGATTAATTCATGCGTGTGAACCTTTGTGCAGACAACCCTGGTGTATGGGACAGGGACACCCTTGCACAAATGATCTTTATTTTCTGGGTGACGCTTACCTCAACTCATTCCTTCACAACATGAGCCCAGCATGTCAGGGAGTCCTGCTTATTTAGTTAACCTCTGCACCTTTTAAAGAATTCATGCTCTTCATTAACCTACCATAAGTTCGCCTGAACACTCGACTATGAAGAAAGGAGAGGTTTCTCATTAAAATGAGAGCAGGCTATGGCCCTTACTCTCTACGTTTACTGAAACCAAAATAAAATCATTCCATCTTTAGAAAAAAATTACAAGCTTTGGCAAAGTCAAAATGTCTTACCTTCTAAATGTTGCCTTTGCCAATGCTATGGAGCATCGGACAAAATAAATCTTTTAGGCGACACTGTGCACCATTGCCAAAAAATAAAAGAAAAAAGGGGAGATAATGTGAACTTGCACATGCTTCACAAGATGCTGCGACCATTGTGTATGTGGCTGCATGCGTGATGACACGTGCATGCGTTCAACACACATGCGCACATATGAATTGAAGCAGTAGGTGTTTTTTTTTTTTTTTGGTTCAAAGATGGTACATGCCAGCTGGAGTAGTAAATTTAAGAAAATATTTTCTACTTCCGCATTTATGAAAATACAGTGACGCAGTAGTAAATGGCAGCTGCCAAGCCCCCAAGACAACTGAAAAACAAGATTGGGTTGGAATGGGACAGGTGGGGGAGTAACACACAAACTAGTGTGGAAGAATTCAATGCTGAGGGGTGGGGGGGCAGCAGTGGGAAGGAGAGGAGAACACGTTTAAAATGATGAAATAACCTGGTGGGAGAGAGGAAGAAAGTGGAGGCGAGACAGAGGGACCCGGGACATGTAGAGGAAGAGGAGGCAAGACAGAGGGACCCGGGACATGTAGAGGAAGAGGAGGCAAGACAGAGTGACCCGGGACATGTAGAAGAAGAGGAGGCAAGACAGAGGGACCCGGGACATGTAGAGGAAGAGGAGGCAAGACAGAGGGACCCGGGACATGTAGAAGAAGAGGAGGCAAGACAGAGGGACCCGGGACATGTAGAAGAAGGAGGCAAGACAGAGGGACCCGGGACATGTAGAAGAAGAGGAGGCAAGACAGAGGGACCCGGGACATGTAGAAGAAGAGGAGGCAAGACAGAGGGACCCGGGACATGTAGAGGAAGAGGAGGCAAGACAGAGGGACTCAGGAGATGTAGAGGAAGAGGAGGCAAGACAGAGGGACCCGGGACATGTAGAAGAAGAGGAGGCAAGACAGAGGGACCCGGGACATGTAGAGGAAGAGGAGGCAAGACAGAGGGACTCGGGAGATGTAGAGGAAGAGGAGGCAAGACAGAGGGACCCGGGACATGTAGAAGAAGAGGAGGCACGACAGAGGGACCCGGGACATGTAGAGGAAGAGGAGGCAAGACAGAGGGACCCGGGACATGTAGAGGAAGAGGAGGCAAGACAGAGTTACTCGGGACATGTAGGCAAGATAGAGGGGCCCGGGACATGTAGAGGAAGAGGAGACAAGACAGAGGGACCTAGGACATGTAGAAGAAGAACAGGCAAGACAGAGCGGCCAGGGACGTGTACAGGAGGCTAGACAGAGGGACCCGGGAAATGTAGAGGAAGAGGAGGTAAGACAGAGGGACCCGGGACATGTAGAGGAAGAGGAGGCAAGACAGATGGACCCGGGGGCATGTAGAGGAAGAGGAGACAAGACAGAGGGACATGTACAGGATGAGGTGGCAAGACAGAGGGACCCAGGACATGTAGGCCAGACAGAGGGACCCTGGACACGTAGAGGAAGAGGAGGCAAGACAGAGTGACGTGGGACATGTAGAGGAAGAGGAGGCAAGACAGAGGGACCCGGGACATGTAGAAGAAGAGGAGGCAAGACAGAGGGACCCGGGACATGTAGAGGAAGAGGAGTCAAGACAGAGGGACACGGGACATGTAGAGGAAGAGGAGGCAAGACAGAGGCACCCGGAACATGTAGAGGAAGAGGAGGTAAGACAGAGGGACCCGGGACATGTAGAGGAAGAGGAGGCAAGACAGAGGGACCCAGGACATGTAGAGAAAGAGGAGGCAAGACAGAGGGACCCGGGACATGTAGAGGAAGAGGAGGCAAGACAGAGGGACCCGGGACATGTAGAGGAAGAGGAGGTAAGACAGAGGGACCCGGGACATGTACAGGAGGCTAGACAGAGGGACCCGGGACATGTAGAGGAAGAGGAGACAAGACAGAGGACCCGGGACATGTAGAGGAAGACGAGGCAAGACAGAGGGACCCGGGACATGTACAGGAGGCTAGACAGAGGGACCCGGGACACGTAGAGGAAGAGGAGGCAAGACAGAGGACCTGGGACATGTAGAGGAAGACGAGGCAAGACAGAGTGACCGAGGGCATGTAGAGGAAGAGGAGGAAAGACAGAGGGACCTGGGACATGTAGAGGAAGAGGAGGCAAGACAGAGGGACCCGGGACATGTACAGGAGGCTAGACAGAGGGACCCGGGACATGTACAGGAAGAGGAGACAAGACAGAGGACCCGGGACATGTAGAGGAAGACGAGGCAAGACAGAGTGACCGAGGGCATGTAGAGGAAGAGGAGGAAAGACAGAGGGACCTGGGACATGTAGAAGAAGAGGAGGCAAGACAGAGGGACCCGGGACATGTAGATGAGGGGGATTAGCAGAATGTGTGGGAGAGCGCAAGAAAACATGGGCACTCCCACGGAATAATAAAAGAAAAGTTACTTCACACTGTAGATGTGAGAGAGCAAGAAAACATATAGACCCTCATGAAGTGCTAAAGGAAAAAGGGAGCTGCCTGAATGCGAGCAGTGAAAGGACTCAAGTTATCCAATCAAAAGGATGGTATAGAGGCTGTGCTCCACTGGAGGGACAAACACAAGAAGAGGAAGGGAAGGTATTGAATAAGAAGCAAGAATGAGAGTGACAAGAAAGCCATCCAATAGTATGCGATGGGATAGAGCTCTGAGCCCACTGTACGTTTCTGGTATTGTCCACAAAAGGTCTGTTTGACAAAAGGCAGCTAAATGCTGTCTGTAGGCTAGACCAACCAAATTAACGTGTTTAAAACTCATCTTTGCACTGGTCTCCCGAGTACGGCAAAATATTTTCGCCCCAGTGATAGGTTTTTCCCCTGCTCCACCATCAAGAATTCCATATAGGCATATAAAATGATGATAAACCGGAAAACACATGCCAGTCCACCTGACAGTCTGGATGCACCAGCACCGTGAAAGACCATGAAAACCAAGGAAGTTCCTCGGAATGCCCATGAAGAGCCCCCCCACATACTGGGAGAAAGCTCTCAGCACCTCGCACAGACTTGTATTGTACTGGCAACATAACCCCACTTTAGAACGACACAGTCTGTACTCATATGGTGGTGGTAATTCCATCATGCTGAAAAGACTAGGGACTAGGTGCAACTGTTGCCACAGGATCCTTCCCTTAGGTGGCTGATAAACATGGGTCAATCTATGTTTATCTAAGGCATACCTTCTGGTTATATCACCGACTTCCTGAACATCTGCCAACAATGCCTATGTTTTGGGCATCTAACAATAAGAATAATGCCAGACATGTTCAACATCTAACGCCGAAAAGACGGAACACAGTTCGTAACTTGAGTCCCATACATATAACCATAAACATTCTTTGGCAAAGCAGCTAACGGTTAGCAGCGCTATGCACCATCTTGCCTTAAGAGAATGTTCACCTTCATTTCTTATATAATTGCAAACTAAGGGAAAAGTGTTTATCTTGAAGCTACTGACTACATTCCCAACCAGCTTTAGTGGGTGCTAAATGAAGCTGCTGGCTGACTTAAGGAGTGGGACCATGTTTCAGCAACTTAACTTAAGCTATGCTGGTTATTAGTGTGTAGAAAAGTGCAAAGTGCTCAAGATTGCTCTCATCTTCGTAAAATCAGAATGATGAAATGTAACTAAGTGGTAAGGAGAAACAAATAGATTTCTTGTCAGTTGGCAATAACCATTTAGAAAGTACGGATTTCTTGAAGACATTTCTCATTTGGGAATACTCTTTCTTTAAAATTAGTACAAAATGTACATTAATCAAGAAATGCCATCTTGCCAGCTTTATCTACAAGAAAGTGCCTTCCCCTCTCCATGCCATATAACTGTATTTGCAAACCCGATTTGCCTAAGGTCATCCATCAAGACACACACACACTGGTCTCCCTCCCACCTGAACATACCTTCTGTTGAATATGGATTAGTTACTTACCTGTAAATCCTAGTTCTCTTCCAGGGGTATCCTCATCAAAGTCATAAACATTGAATATTCCCGCCCTTGTGCGGGGACCCCGGAGCATATATATATAAAATACATACATATTATCATGTGTAAAACAGCAATGCAGGCTATAATCATAAATAGGCTAAAATGCTTTATTTCTATGCAAGTTTTTTTTTTTTTTTTTTTTATATTATAAAATCACAATAGATCATAAATATCTACCTAAGCCCCAAAAACTGGACTTAGGGAAGTAAACAGCAGTAAATATCAGAGAAAAATAGAAAAAACCACATTGAAAAACAATGAAGCATTCTTAGCCAATAGGCTGCATGCAGGTTAACACAGGAGAACCATAAAAACTTTGGCACCGTGCCTTTAAGACCCTGAGCACCTCCAGTATCCCACCATGCCTCAGGGGTGAAGGGAAGGTGACAGTTGGTTCACAGTTAGGTCAGTACTTTTTTACGGTGACAATCTGTGTAACTGATCAGAAAGATAATCTGTCCTGCACTTCTAGGAGACTTAAGTCCGGGGAGGAGGGTGGGTTGTTTATGACTTTGATGAGGATACCCCTGGAAGAGAACTAGGATTTACAGGTAAGTAACTAATCCTTCTCTTCCAGGGGATCCTCATCAATAGTCATAAACATTGAATAGATTAGCAAGCCCATCCCTAAACTCTGCGGACTGTCCGAAAGAAGTGCAGGAAAGAATACATATTCATGCAAATAGATTTCTAAGAGAGGCCTGCCCCACCTGGGCATCCGCTCTTGCATCCGAGTCTAAACAGTAATGCTTAGTAAAGGTATGCACAGACTTCCATGTAGCAGCCTTACAAATCTCGGAAATTGGTACATTGTTAAGGAGGGCAGCAGTAGCCGCTTTTCCCCTTGTGGAATGCGCTTTTGGCCTAGCCAGTAATTGCTTATTAGCCAGTTGGTAAGTGTTAACAATACAAGACACAATCCATCTTGATATAGTTCGTTTAGACGCTGCCTCTCCTGTTCTTAAATGACCATAATTCAGAAACAAATGGTTAGAATGTCTAATCGGTTTTGTTTTGTCCAAATAGAATTTCAGCACTCTTTTTAAGTCTAAAGAATGCAATGCTTTCTCAGCCGGAGTCTCCGGATTGGGAAAGAAAGTCGGTAAAGATATAGTCTGATTGATATGGAATTCTGACACCACCTTCGGAAGGAAAGATGGGTGAGTTCGCAGAACCACTCTATTATCGTGAAAAACCGTGTACGGTTCTCTGCAAGACAGAGCCTGAATTTCGCTGACCCTCCTCGCTGAAGTAATGGCCACCAAAAAAGCCGTCTTCCACGTAAGGTGCTGTAAAGAGGCCTTGTGGATATGTAAAGAAATGGCTCCCTGTTGCAGTTACCCCCCACTTTTTGCCTGATACTGATGCTGACTTGACTGAGAAGAGTGCTGGGACCCTGCTAACCAGGCCCCAGCACCAGTGTTCCTTCACCTAAAATGTACCATTGTATCCACAATTGGCACACCCTGGCATTCAGATAAGTCCCTTGTAACTGGTACTTCTAGTACCAAGGGCCCTGATGCCAAGGAAGGTCTCTAAGGGCGGCAGCATGTCTTATGCCACCCTAGAGACCCCTCACTCAGCACAGACACACTGCTTACAAGCCTGTGTGTGCTAGTGAGAACAAAATGAGTAAGTCGACATGGCACTCCCCTCAGGGTGCCATGCCAGCCTCTCACTGCCTATGCAGTATAAGTAAGACACCCCTCTAGCAGGCCTTACAGCCCTAAGGCAGGGTGCACTATACCATAGGCGAGGGTACCAGTGCATGAGCATGGTACCCCTACAGTGTCTAAACAAAACCTTAGACATTGTAAGTGCAGGGTAGCCATAAGAGTATATGGTCTGGGAGTCTGTCAAACACGAACTCCACAGCACCATAATGGCTACACTGAAAACTGGGAAGTTTGGTATCAAACTTCTCAGCACAATAAATGCACACTGATGCCAGTGTACATTTTATTGTAAAATACACCACAGAGGGCACCTTAGAGGTGCCCCCTGAAACTTAACCGACTGTCTGTGTAGGCTGACTAGTTCCAGCAGCCTGCCACACCAGAGACATGTTGCTGGCCCCATGGGGAGAGTGCCTTTGTCACTCTGAGGCCAGTAACAAAGCCTGCACTGGGTGGAGATGCTAACACCTCCCCCAGGCAGGAGCTGTAACACCTGGCGGTGAGCCTCAAAGGCTCACCCCTTTGTCACAGCCCAGCAGGGCACTCCAGCTTAGTGGAGTTGCCCGCCCCCTCCGGCCACGGCCCCCACTTTTGGCGGCAAGGCTGGAGGGAACAAAGAAAGCAACAAGGAGGAGTCACTGGCCAGTCAGGACAGCCCCTAAGGTGTCCTGAGCTGAGGTGACTCTGACTTTTAGAAATCCTCCATCTTGCAGATGGAGGATTCCCCCAATAGGGTTAGGATTGTGACCCCCTCCCCTTGGGAGGAGGCACAAAGAGGGTGTACCCACCCTCAGGGCTAGTAGCCATTGGCTACTAACCCCCCAGACCTAAACACGCCCTTAAATTTAGTATTTAAGGGCTACCCTGAACCCTAGAAAATTAGATTCCTGCAACTACAAGAAGAAGGACTGCCTAGCTGAAAAACCCCTGCAGAGGAAGACCAGAAGACGACAACTGCCTTGGCTCCAGAAACTCACCGGCCTGTCTCCTGCCTTCCAAAGATCCTGCTCCAGCGACGCCTTCCAAAGGGACCAGCGACCTCGACATCCTCTGAGGACTGCCCCTGCTTCGAAAAGACAAGAAACTCCCGAGGACAGCGGACCTGCTCCAAGAAAAGCTGCAACTTTGTTTCCAGCAGCTTTAAAGAACCCTGCAAGCTCCCCGCAAAAGGCGTGAGACTTGCAACACTGCACCCGGCGACCCCGACTCGGCTGGTGGCGATCCAACACCTCAGGAGGGACCCCAGGACTACTCTGATACTGTGAGTACCAAAACCTGTCCCCCCTGAGCCCCCACAGCGCCGCCTGCAGAGGGAATCCCGAGGCTTCCCCTGACCGCGACTCTTTGAACCTAAAGTCCCGACGCCTGGGAGAGACCCTGCACCCGCAGCCCCCAGGACCTGAAGGACCGGACTTTCACTGGAGAAGTGACCCCCAGGAGTCCCTCTCCCTTGCCCAAGTGGAGGTTTCCCCGAGGAACCCCCCCCTTGCCTGCCTGCAGCGCTGAAGAGATCCCTTGATCTCTCATTGACTTCCATTGCGAACCCGACGCTTGTTCTAACACTGCACCCGGCCGCCCCCGCGCCGCTGAGGGTGAAATTTCTGTGTGGGCTTGTGTCCCCCCCGGTGCCCTACAAAACCCCCCTGGTCTGCCCTCCGAAGACGCGGGTACTTACCTGCTGGCAGACTGGAACCGGGGCACCCCCTTCTCTCCATTATAGCCTATGCGTTTTGGGCACCACTTGGAACTCTGCACCTGACCGGCCCTGAGCTGCTGGTGTGGTGACTTTGGGGTTGCTCTGAACCCCCAACGGTGGGCTACCTTGGACCAAGAACTGAACCCTGTAAGTGTCTTACTTACCTGGTAAAACTAACAAAAACTTACCTCCCCCAGGAACTGTGAAAATTGCACTAAGTGTCCACTTTTGAAATAGCTATTTGTGAATAACTTGAAAAGTATACATGCAATTGAAATGATTCAAAGTTCCTAATGTACTTACCTGCAATACCTTTCAAACAAGATATTACATGTTAAATTTGAACCTGTGGTTCTTAAAATAAACTAAGAAAAGATATTTTTCTATAACAAAACCTATTGGCTGGATTTGTCTCTGAGTGTGTGTACCTCATTTATTGTCTCTGTGTATGTACAACAAATGCTTAACACTACTCCTTGGATAAGCCTACTGCTCGACCACACTACCACAAAATAGAGCATTAGTATTATCTATTTTTACCACTATTTTACCTCTAAGGGGAACCCTTGGACTCTGTGCATGCTATTCCTTACTTTGAAATAGCACATACAGAGCCAACTTCCTACATTGGTGACAGCGGTGGGATACAAGACTTTGCATTTGCTGGACTACTCAGCCAATACCTGATCACACGACAAATTCCAAAATTGTCATTAGAAATTCATTTTTGCAATTTGAAATTTTTCTAAATTCTTAAAAGTCCTGCTAGGGCCTTGTGTGTTAGGTCCCTGTTTAGCATTGTCTTTTAGAGTTTAAAAGTTTGTTAAAGGTTTGAAATTAGATTCTAGAAACAGTTTTAGATTCTTTAAAAAGTCTTCCAACTTTTAGCAAAATAATGTCTGATACAGAGATGAATGTGGTGGAACTCGACACCACACCTTACCTCCATCTTAAGATGAGGGAGCTAAGGTCTCTCTGTAATATAAAGAAAATAACCATTGGCTCCAGACCTACCAAAATTCAGCTCCAGGAGCTGTTGGCAGAGTTTGAAAAAGCCAACCCCTCTGAGGATGACTTCACAGAGGAAGAAATTAGTGACTTGGAGGGCAATTCCCCCCTTCCAGTCCTAAATAGGGAGACCAGGGCCTCTCAAGCCCTGTCTCCAAAAATGATAGTCAGAAATGTTGCTTCCCTCACAGGAGGGTCCAGCATTTCTGAAATCACTGAGGATGCTCTCAGTGAGGATGACCCCCTGTTAGCCAGGATGGTCAAAAGATTGGCTTTGGAAAAGCAGCTCCTAGCCATAGAAAGGGAAAGAAAAGAGATGGGCCTAGGTCCCATCAATGGTGGCAGCAACTTAAATAGGGTCAGAGATTCTCCTGACATCCTAAAAATCCCCAAAGGGATTGTAACAAAATATGAAGATGGTGATGACATCACCAAATGGTTCACAGCTTTTGAGAGGGCTTGTGTAACCAGAAAAGTGAACAGATCTCACTGGGGTGCTCTCCTTTGGGAAATGTTCACTGGAAAGTGTAGGGATAGACTCCTCACACTCTCTGGAAAAGATGCAGAATCTTATGACCTCATGAAGGGTACCCTGATTGAGGGCTTTGGATTCTCCACTGAGGAGTATAGAATTAGGTTCAGGGGGGCTCAAAAATCCTCGAGCCAGACCTGGGTTGATTTTGTAGACTACTCAGTAAAAACACTAGATGGTTGGTTAACTGGAAATGAAGTGTGTGACTATGTTGGGCTTTATAATTTGTTTATGAAAGAACACATTTTAAGTAACTGCTTCAATGAAAAGTTGCATCAGTATCTGGTAGACCTAGGTCCAATTTCTCCCCAAGAATTGGGAAAGAAGGCAGACCACTGGGTCAAGACTAGGGTAACCAAAACTTCCACTGGGGGTGACCAAAAGAAAGGGGTTACAAAAACTCCCCAGGAGAAAGTGGGTAACACTAGAAACAAAGAAAAAGAGTCCTCTGTAGGCCCCCAAAAACCAGAACAGGTGGGTGGGCCCCAAGACACAACCCAAAACAAAGGTGGGTACCAGGGTAAGAACTGGGATGCCACTAAGGCATGGTGCCACAACTGTAAACAGTCTGGGCACCACACCAAGGACACTTCTTGTCCCAAAAACAAACCCCAGAACAAAATTCCTGGGGTAACCAGTGTAGCCATGGGAGATGACTCCTCAGATGAGGAGGTCTTCCTAGCCTTCAACTGGAAACAGGGCCCAACAGGTGAGTTGGAGATTCCAGAGGGAAGTAGACACTTCCACCACCTACTGGTGAATGGAATCCCAACCACTGCCCTGAGAGACACTTGTGCCAGTCACACTATTGTGCATGACAGGCTGGTGCTCTCAAACCAGTACATCCCAGGTGAGACTGCCAGGGTAAGAGTTAGCCTAGACAGGGTCACTAAGAGGCCTGTGGCTTTAGTGCCCATAGAAGTGGGTGGCACTCTTAGCTGGAGAAGGGTAGTAGTCAGTACAGACCTCCCCCTTGATTGTCTCCTTGGAAATGACTACCCAGAGGTTAGTCAGAGCTCAAGAGAGGAACTGGTCCAGTGCCAGTCCTCTCCCAAGGATTCTGGAAGTCCTGCCTCTGCAGTAAATGCAAGCAGGCCCCAGAAGAAGAAGAAAAGAAAACAGAGTAGGAGGGGTGGACAACCTTTAGCCAAGGTTACAGCAAGCCAAGGAGATTCTGCTCCAGTAGGGGAGAACTCCAAAAATGGCCCTGATAAAGTCCAACCTGACCCACAAGAAGTCCTGGCTAGTCAGGCAACTGTTAAACCTGAGTGGGTGGCTCCTCAGCTAACAGAAGAAAGAGTGGAAGAAGGGTGTTTACTACAAGATGTGGTAACCCCCCACTCCAATACAGCAGACAGGCAACCTGAACCCAAAGAAGCCTGTAACTTAGCCCCTTCCCTTTTAGGTGAAGAGCTAAAGGTGTGGTTCTGGGCACTGACAGCTGTCAGTGGCCTCTGCTGGGTGTTAGCCTTTATGGCTGCACTATCCTTAGCATGGTGGTCTGACCCCATGCCAAATAGCAAGTTAGGCCCCCTGACCCTATTGGTCATGGTGGGGTTACTCCAGCTCTGGGTAACCTCTCTGGGTAAGCTAGGGGTAACCCTGGCCAAGATAAGGTTAGCAGAGGTGGGTACCTCTAAGACCAAAATAGAAAGAATGGGTGGAGACATTGAAGAGGCAGACAAGAGGCAATTCAGACTAGGTCCTATCACTGTGGAAGTAGGTCAGTTCCCCAAAGGGAATGACCTGAACAGAAGGATGTAAGGCAGAGTAGGCCCTGCAACTAACCAGCCTATTTCTCCTACTCTTCCTCGCCTGACAGACTAGGAAGACTCTCCCAGCTTGGGCTGAGTCTCCTGGCCTGTGGGCTGGGGGGGGCTTGTGTAAAGAAATGGCTCCCTGTTGCAGTTACCCCCCACTTTTTGCCTGATACTGATGCTGACTTGACTGAGAAGAGTGCTGGGACCCTGCTAACCAGGCCCCAGCACCAGTGTTCCTTCACCTAAAATGTACCATTGTATCCACAATTGGCACACCCTGGCATTCAGATAAGTCCCTTGTAACTGGTACTTCTAGTACCAAGGGCCCTGATGCCAAGGAAGGTCTCTAAGGGCGGCAGCATGTCTTATGCCACCCTAGAGACCCCTCACTCAGCACAGACACACTGCTTACAAGCCTGTGTGTGCTAGTGAGAACAAAATGAGTAAGTCGACATGGCACTCCCCTCAGGGTGCCATGCCAGCCTCTCACTGCCTATGCAGTATAGGTAAGACACCCCTCTAGCAGGCCTTACAGCCCTAAGGCAGGGTGCACTATACCATAGGCGAGGGTACCAGTGCATGAGCATGGTACCCCTACAGTGTCTAAACAAAACCTTAGACATTGTAAGTGCAGGGTAGCCATAAGAGTATATGGTCTGGGAGTCTGTCAAACACGAACTCCACAGCACCATAATGGCTACACTGAAAACTGGGAAGTTTGGTATCAAACTTCTCAGCACAATAAATGCACACTGATGCCAGTGTACATTTTATTGTAAAATACACCACAGAGGGCACCTTAGAGGTGCCCCCTGAAACTTAACCGACTGTCTGTGTAGGCTGACTAGTTCCAGCAGCCTGCCACACCAGAGACATGTTGCTGGCCCCATGGGGAGAGTGCCTTTGTCACTCTGAGGCCAGTAACAAAGCCTGCACTGGGTGGAGATGCTAACACCTCCCCCAGGCAGGAGCTGTAACACCTGGCGGTGAGCCTCAAAGGCTCACCCCTTTGTCACAGCCCAGCAGGGCACTCCAGCTTAGTGGAGTTGCCCGCCCCCTCCGGCCACGGCCCCCACTTTTGGCGGCAAGGCTGGAGGGAACAAAGAAAGCAACAAGGAGGAGTCACTGGCCAGTCAGGACAGCCCCTAAGGTGTCCTGAGCTGAGGTGACTCTGACTTTTAGAAATCCTCCATCTTGCAGATGGACGATTCCCCCAATAGGGTTAGGATTGTGACCCCCTCCCCTTGGGAGGAGGCACAAAGAGGGTGTACCCACCCTCAGGGCTAGTAGCCATTGGCTACTAACCCCCCAGACCTAAACACGCCCTTAAATTTAGTATTTAAGGGCTACCCTGAACCCTAGAAAATTAGATTCCTGCAACTACAAGAAGAAGGACTGCCTAGCTGAAAAACCCCTGCAGAGGAAGACCAGAAGACGACAACTGCCTTGGCTCCAGAAACTCACCGGCCTGTCTCCTGCCTTCCAAAGATCCTGCTCCAGCGACGCCTTCCAAAGGGACCAGCGACCTCGACATCCTCTGAGGACTGCCCCTGCTTCGAAAAGACAAGAAACTCCAGAGGACAGCGGACCTGCTCCAAGAAAAGCTGCAACTTTGTTTCCAGCAGCTTTAAAGAACCCTGCAAGCTCCCCGCAAAAGGCGTGAGACTTGCAACACTGCACCCGGCGACCCCGACTCGGCTGGTGGCGATCCAACACCTCAGGAGGGACCCCAGGACTACTCTGATACTGTGAGTACCAAAACCTGTCCCCCCTGAGCCCCCACAGCGCCGCCTGCAGAGGGAATCCCGAGGCTTCCCCTGACCGCGACTCTTTGAACCTAAAGTCCCGACGCCTGGGAGAGACCCTGCACCCGCAGCCCCCAGGACCTGAAGGACCGGACTTTCACTGGAGAAGTGACCCCCAGGAGTCCCTCTCCCTTGCCCAAGTGGAGGTTTCCCCGAGGAACCCCCCCCTTGCCTGCCTGCAGCGCTGAAGAGATCCCTTGATCTCTCATTGACTTCCATTGCGAACCCAACGCTTGTTCTAACACTGCACCCGGCCGCCCCCGCGCCGCTGAGGGTGAAATTTCTGTGTGGGCTTGTGTCCCCCCCGGTGCCCTACAAAACCCCCCTGGTCTGCCCTCCGAAGACGCGGGTACTTACCTGCTGGCAGACTGGAACCGGGGCACCCCCTTCTCTCCATTATAGCCTATGCGTTTTGGGCACCACTTGGAACTCTGCACCTGACCGGCCCTGAGCTGCTGGTGTGGTGACTTTGGGGTTGCTCTGAACCCCCAACGGTGGGCTACCTTGGACCAAGAACTGAACCCTGTAAGTGTCTTACTTACCTGGTAAAACTAACAAAAACTTACCTCCCCCAGGAACTGTGAAAATTGCACTAAGTGTCCACTTTTGAAATAGCTATTTGTGAATAACTTGAAAAGTATACATGCAATTGAAATGATTCAAAGTTCCTAATGTACTTACCTGCAATACCTTTCAAACAAGATATTACATGTTAAATTTGAACCTGTGGTTCTTAAAATAAACTAAGAAAAGATATTTTTCTATAACAAAACCTATTGGCTGGATTTGTCTCTGAGTGTGTGTACCTCATTTATTGTCTCTGTGTATGTACAACAAATGCTTAACACTACTCCTTGGATAAGCCTACTGCTCGACCACACTACCACAAAATAGAGCATTAGTATTATCTATTTTTACCACTATTTTACCTCTAAGGGGAACCCTTGGACTCTGTGCATGCTATTCCTTACTTTGAAATAGCACATACAGAGCCAACTTCCTACAGGATAGGTTCAAAAGGAGGGCCCATAAGTTTTGACAGGACTACATTCAGTTCCCATGGAGGAGAAGGTCTCCGAATGGGAGGAAAAACCTTTTTCAAGCCTTCTAAAAAATCCTTGACTACAGGTATCGTAAAGAAGGATTCCTGAGAAGGCGACTTACGATACGCTGTAATTGCAGACAAATGAACCTTAATAGAAGATACCTGCAGACCAGACTTCGCCAGATGAAGTAAATAGGATAGTATGACGTCCTCCTGAGCTCGTATGGGATTTATACCTTGTTGAGAGCACCAGATGTAAAATCTCTTCCACTTAAAAGCGTAAGAACGCCGCGTGGAAGGTCGTTTTGACTCTTTCAAGATGCTCATGCACTCCTGTGAGAGCCCTAGGTGCCCATACTGTAGGAGTTCAGGAGCCATGCTGTCAAGCTCAGAGAGGGAAGGTTGGGATGTAGGATTCTGCCTTCCATTCTGCTCAGGAGATCCGGTCTGCACGGCAACCTCCTGTGAGGTCTTTCCGATAAGTTGAGTAGGTCCGTGTACCAGAATTGGCGGGGCCATTGTGGCGCTATCAGAATCATTCTGGTTCTGGAGTTGTAAAATTTGTTGATTACTGCCGGTATGAGGGGAATCGGTGGAAAGGCGTAGAGAAATGTCCCTGACCAGTTGATCAACAGGGCATTCCCTTGAGATCCCGGACGGCAGAACCTGGACGCGAAGTCTGGGCATTTCTTGTTTGTTTCGTCTGCAAAGAGATCCAACTGAGGTCGACCCCATTGACCGAAGATGTCCTCGACGACTTCGTGTAGCACCCAGTCGTGCGCGTCTTCCAGATGTCTCCTCAGGAAATCTGCCTCTACGTTTTGCTGACCTGGCAGGTGTACCGCTGTGATAGACATTCCCCTGGCCAGGAGCCAATGCCATATCGTTTGGGATTCTCGAGACAGAGGTAGTGATCTTGTTCCCCCCTGTTTGTTCAGGTAATACATTGTGGTTGTATTGTCTGTCTGAATTAGGATAGATTTCCCCTGAACCAATGGAGAGAAAGATTTGAGAGCCAGATGGACTGCTCTGAGTTCCAGTAGATTTATGTGATAGTTCTTTTCCTTGTCGGACCACAGACCCTGAGCTTGGAAGGAACCCAGATGAGCACCCCAACCCTGAAGAGACGCATCCGTTACCAGAGTGTCGACTGGAATTGTCTGGTGAAACGGAGAACCTATCGACAGGTGAGGTCTGTGCATCCACCATTGTAGTGATTGAAAAGCCACTGCTGGTAGTCGAACTCTGTCCTCCCAGTGACCAGTCTTTTGGCTCCAATTGTTCTCTAATGCCTCCTGAAGGGGCCTCATGCGTAGCCTGGCATTCGGGACAATGAAGATGCATGAAGCCATGGAGCCCAGAAGCGATGTCACCTGACGAGCTGTAGGTGCATCGGCTGTTAATAGATGTTGACACTTCCTGTGGATTGATAAAAGTCGTTCCTCCGAAGGATACACTCTTTGGAGCTCTGTGTTTAGTATCGCTCCCAGGTAGTGGAGGTTTTGTGTTGGAATCAAGGTTGACTTGTCGTGGTTGATTTGAAGACCTAGAGACTCGAAAGTTCTTAGAACGATATCTCGATGTTTTCTCGCCTGATCCGGAGATGAGGCCTTCACTAGCCAGTCGTCCAGGTAGGGGTAGACGAATATTTTTTGTCTTCGAAGGTGTGCCGCTACCACTGCTACACATTTTGAAAAGACTCGGGGTGCAGACTTCAGGCCGAATGGAAGGACTCTGAATTGGTAGTGCTGTGACGCTATCTGGAAACGTAAAAATTTCCGATGTTTGGTTGCTATTGGGATGTGAAAATATGCATCCTGTAGGTCGATGGAGCACATCCAGTCTCCCTGATGCAGTTGCGGGACAATCTGGTGAAGGGCTAGCATCCTGAACTTTTGTTTTCTTATGTACTTGTTCAGGAGCCGTAAGTCCAGAATTGGTCTGAAGAGGCCCTGTTGACCTTTTTTCGCCACCAGAAAGTAACGGGAGTACACCCCTTTTCCTTTTTGTGCCGGAGGAACCTTTTCTACAGCTTTCTTTTGTAGGAGTGCGAGAACTTCCTTGCGTAGCAGGCTGAGATGAGAAGGAAAACACCTTGCTGGCGGCAAGTGTGGAGGAGGTTTTTTGAAAAGGAGAGAATAGCCATGTTCGACAATATTGAGCACCCATTTGTCTTTTGTGATTGAGTGCCACTCGCGAAGATGATGCGTAACACTTCCCCCCACCGGAGTGGTGCACAGTGCTGAGGGAAGCAATGCCTCATTGCTTTGATGGTGTCTTTGCTGTAGACTGTTGAGGTCTACTTGACCCTCTGTCTCTTGTGGGTCTACGTGCCTGAAACAGGGGACGTCCCTGTCGTTGTTGTGGCCTTTGAGACCAGTGAGGGGTTTGAACCCTCTGCTGGAATGGTCGTCTGTCATACGGCCTGTACCTCCGCCTGAAGTCTTTTTTACGTTCCAGGCCCACTGCCCTCATCGTGTCGACTTCCGTTTTCATTCGGGCCATCTCTTCATCCGCGTGGGTACCGAACAACGAACTCCCGCTGAATGGGAGGTTCAAAATGCGCTGCTGTGCTTCCTGTTTCAGACCCGTGAGCCGTAGCCAGGAAGACCTCCTAGCGCAGATTCCGTGCGCATACCCATGCGCAGCCAAATCCACCCCGTCCGCCGCCGCGCTGATGACCTGGTTAGATACTAGGCCCCCTTCCTGCAAGATTTCCTGGAAGTCCTGTCTATCTTCCCTGGGCAACTTTTCTGTAAATCTGTGGAGTGAGTCCCACAGAGAGCGGTCATATCTGCCCAGAAGTGCTGAGGCGCTGGAGACCTTCATAGCAGATGCCGCCGTACCGCACATCTTTCTCCCCAGAGAGTCTAGGTGTCTGCTCTCCTTATCCGGGGGGACTGTGGAAGATGATGCCACAGAGTGTGTTTTTCTAGCTGCGGCTAAGATCACAGAGTCCGGTGGCGGATCCTTCCGCAGGAATAAAGGATCTTGTTCCGGAGCTTTGTATTTCTTTTGAATCCTAGCCGGGGCAGACTTGAGAGTGGCTGGAGACAGAAAAGTGTCCATAGTCGGTTGCAGCAAACCCGGTACTAGTAGCAGCAGTTTTCTCGAGACTGATCTGTGTTGTAGGGTCTCAAAGATAACCGAGGATGAGGTGGCCGGCTCCGGTACCTCAATATTTAGCTTCTGCGCTCCCCTTAGAAGAACCTCATTAAAAGTGGTGATATCATCCACCGGGGAAAACCTAGCAGGTGGAGAATCTGTGAGTGTGGGGGAGTAGCGCCCCACAGACGATCCTGAAGAAGACCAAGAAGGTGATCTTCTGCGTGGTGTTCGTGACCTGGTTCTCCTTCGGGAACGGGACCTGCTCCGAGAGGCTGTAGCAGAGTGTGCAGGTCTTGTGGTCGGCTGACGAGAAGCAGAACGAGCCCGTCCTGCTCTAGCTGTAGGCGATGGCGTTCTCGGTAATGAGGCAGTAGGAGAATACATCCTCGAGTATTGTGAATCCGGGGATGCTGTGATGGGAGAAACATGCCCCGATGCTCTGGAATGGGATGATGCACTCCTTATAGAGACCACCGGTGAGGGAGCTTTGTCCGCTGGCTCTACTGCCTGTGACACAGCTGAAGGTTGTGTCGACGTCGATTGCATCCTCGACGTCGAAGGTTGCGATGGCTGGTCTGCTCTCGACGTCGAAGGTCTTGACGTCGGAGGTCTTGCCGTCGAGTGTCTTGACGCCGATCGCCTATCGCGGGACCTGGACCTACTCGCCGTCGTGTGTCTCGACGTTGAGTGGCGAGTGGTCGACGGCGGATGTTCATGCCGTCGAGGTGTTTTTGGTGTCGTGTCCTTCGACGCCAAGGGGTGAGACGTTCTCAACGGCGAACGGGAGCGCCGGAGATGACTCGACGCCGAACGGCGGCCTGCCGTCGACGGAGATGTACCCCTGTGTCCATGCTTCGACGTTTTGTCCCTCGACGTCGGTCTGGTCGCCGTCGACGGCGATCTATGCCGGTGAGACGGTGGTGCCGATGACGTCGATGGAGAACAAACAGGTACAATCCTACCTGTCGACGTCGATCGGGCCATTCCTTCTGCTGTAGGTCTGGGAAGTGAAGAGGATGTTGACTTTTTCCTCTCCTGAAGCCCATGTAGCCTGATCTTCTCTCTGTCTTTGAGAGTCCTCCTTGACATGTTCTTACAATACTTGCAGGTGTCAGGACAGTGACTCTGTGGCAGGCAGACAATACACAGAGAGTGTGGGTCTGACTGGGCTTTCTTCTTCCCACAAGAGGGACATTTTACAAAAAGAGATGGCATTTTTCTGTCAGAAAAAACCTTCCTAGCTCAGACAAAGATGTTACTTGTCGAGTGAAAAGTGAAAAAACGCTTTTTTAAAGAATTTTTCTGAGGAAAACTCAGAAAAACTGAGAGCTCAATGCTCCAGGATCCTCTCAGAAGAAGCCGGAAAAAAGAACTGACCTAACTGTGAACCAACTGTCACCTTCCCTTCACCCCTGAGGCATGGTGGGATACTGGAGGTGCTCAGGGTCTTAAAGGCACGGTGCCAAAGTTTTTATGGTTCTCCTGTGTTAACCTGCATGCAGCCTATTGGCTAAGAATGCTTCATTGTTTTTCAATGTGTTTTTTTCTATTTTTCTCTGATATTTACTGCTGTTTACTTCCCTAAGTCCAGTTTTTGGGGCTTAGGTAGATATTTATGATCTATTGTGATTTTATAATATAAAAAAAAAAAAAAAAAAAACTTGCATAGAAATAAAGCATTTTAGCCTATTTATGATTATAGCCTGCATTGCTGTTTTACACATGATAATATGTATGTATTTTATATATATATGCTCCGGGGTCCCCGCACAAGGGCGGGAATATTCAATGTTTATGACTATTGATGAGGATCCCCTGGAAGAGAACCACTCTGTCCTAAAATGTCACCACAGGGAGTGGGGTGGGCAATGCATAGGGGGCTGGAGTGGAGCAGCACATTTGCCTGGCACAAGAAGATTGTCTTTAATACTCACCAGAACTCTGGGTTTTTGGAGAGCAGGTTTAAATCAAAGCCGCCTTCAATACTGGGCCCAACTTCAACAACAAACCGAGCCAGATTTTCTGCAGTTTCTTTGATTCTGGCATCAACTGTGAGAAATGGCAAAATATATATGTCAACATTTCTAAACAACATATATGTATATTAATTATTACCGTCCTCCAAAAGGTAACTGCAGAACTTACGCTTAAAACAAAATACAATGGAAATCCAGGCCTAGCATTCACCCTGAAAAAGCTTCAAGCTGGTCTTGGCTTTACACAGTTAACTTTTTGCAGTTTCCAGATTCTGATAGCCAACCATTAAAACTAAAATGCTGGCTCTTACCTACACTAGTACAACCTACTAAATGTACAGAAGAATGAGTTACTTACCTTCGGTAACGACTTTTCTGGTGGATACATTAGCTACCTGTGGATTCCTCACTCATTGAATTCTCCCCCTTGCGCCAGCATTCAACGGAAATCTTCTTCCTAGCTTCCGCACGTCGACGAGGACGTCACAATTGCCCACGCGACGCCGTCTGACGTCATACAGGCAATAAGAGGTCCTCGCCGACGTGCCAACGTCAGTACCAACATTTTTTACGTGCCTCTGAGACGAATAGGCCATTGAAACAATCAATCATGTAACAATATTTATTAACATTAAAAGATAAAAACATCATTCCAAAATGTCAATTTTTTTTATTTTTTTTTTTAGAACATAAATATATACATTATATCTGAAGGCCCTCAAATACCAAGAGGAGCACACCCAAGGATAGCTTGGTAAGACCAGACAGGCAACGGGGAGGCGGGAGGGACCGTGAGGAATCCACAGGTAGCTAATGTATCCACCAGAAAAGTTGTTACCGAAGGTAAGTAACTCGTTCTTCTGATGGATACAACTACCTGTGGATTCCTCACTCATTGAATAGAGTCCCAAAGCAGTACCGCACTCGGTGGAGGGTGCCTGAATGGTCAAACCAAGAAATCCTGCAGCACTGACCATGCAAAATGGCCATCCCTCCTAACCTCCGAATCCAAGCAGTAATGCTTCGCAAAAGTGTGGAGGGATGACCAAGTTGCGGCCTTGCAAATGTCAACCACAGGAACACCCCTAGCCAAGGCCGAAGAGGCCGACTTAGCTCTGGTGGAATGAGCTCTTATTCCATCAGGGGGTTCTTTCTTTGCCAGAGAATAACACAGCTTAATGCAAAGAATGACCCACCTGGAGAGTGTTCTCTTGTGGACTGCCCTTCCTCTCCTCTTTCCCACGTACCCGATGAAGAGTTGATCCTCCAACCTAAACTCCTTTGTTCTGTCCACGTAGAAGCTCAGCGCTCATCTCGGTTCTAAACGATGCAGTCTTTCAACCTCTTTCGAAGGATGAGGTGGAAGATAAAAAGAGGAAAGGGTAAGGCCCAGGACCATAGCCGCAGAGCTTCTCTGCAGAGAAGGTACGACCCTACTCCTCCCTGTTTGTTTATATACCATATCGCAGTAGTATTGTCCGTCAGGACCTGAAACGACTGACTGCGAATGGAAGGGAGGAAGGCCTTGAGAGCCAAACGTATCGCCCGCAACTAACAGATTTTATATGAAACATCTGTTCCACTGGAGACCAATGACCTTTGACCTCCAGGTCCCCCAGATGAGCTCCCCACCCTAGAGTGGAAGCATCCGTTATTACTGTGGTCACTGGCGGAGGTTGTGAAAACGGTCTTCCTTGAGAAAGATTGCCGTCCGCAATCCACCATCTTAGATCCGCTGCAGCGTCCCTGGAGATCTTTACTGATCCCCCAAGATCCCCTTTGTGTTGAGACCACTGCTTCCGGAGGCACCACTGAAGAGCCCTCATGTGCCAGCGAGCGTGAGTGACCAACAGAATGCAAGAAGTGAACAGACCGAGCAGACGCAGGACCTTGAGGACTGGAATGACCGCTCCACTTTGAAACATTGGAACCAACGCCTGAATGTCCTGAATCTGCTGAGGCGGAGCAAAGGTGCGATTCAATGTTGTATCCAGTACTGCCCCTATGAACAGGAGGCGCTGAGAGGGCTCTAGGTGAGATTTGGGCACATTCACAGAAAAACCCAGGTCGAACAACAACTGGGTTGTCGACTGTAGGTGACGCAGCACGAGCTCCGGAGACTTGGCTTTTATCAACCAGTCGTCCAGGTAAGGAAATACCGCTATCCCCTTCCTTCTGAGCTCTGCCGCAACCACCGCTATCACCTTTGTGAAGACTCGAGGTGCTGAAGTAAGACCAAACGGGAGGACCGCAAACTGATAGTGCTGCGACCCCACCACAAACCGGAGATACTTCCTGTGCGTCTTGAGTATCGGGATATGAAAGTAAGCATCCTGCAAGTCGACAGACACCATCCAATCTCCATTGTTCAACGCCAAAAGCACCTGAGCTAGGGTCAGCATCTTGAACTTCTCCTGTTTGAGAAACCAATTCAAGATCCTCAGGTCCAGGATTGGCCTCAAACGACCATCCTTCTTGGGGATCAGGACGTATCTTGAGTAACAACCCTGACCCCTCTCCTGCTCTGGAACCAACTCCACTGCACCCTTTGAAAGGAGGACTTGAACCTCCTGTTCTAGTAACAGGAGATGCTCTTCTGAACAGCAGGAAGGGCGGGCGGGATGGGGGGAGGAAACTCCCGAAAGGGAAGGGCATACATAGCCTTTCCCCACAATGCTGGTGACCCAGGAGTCTGATGTTATAACCTCCCACTTGCGGAGAAAGTTCAATAACCCCCCCCCCCCCCCTACAGGAGTGGTATGAGAAGGAATTGCTGGAAGACTAAGGCTGCTTCCCATGCTGCACCCCTCCAGAGGAAGAGGAAGAGGCAGAGTGCTGCTGGACGGCTCCCCTGGTTCGGATCCTACCCCTCCCCCTGTACGATCTGTAGGAGAGAGCAGTGGAGGGTTGTTGCTGAAATCTGCCTCGAAAGGAGGAGGATGAACCACGACCAAACCCCCTAAATCTTCTAAAGAGTCTGGACGAACCAGAAGAGGAGGCCTGCAAGCCTAAAGACTTCGCCGTGGCCCTACTCTCCTTAAACCTTTCTAGGGCAGAGTCCGTCTTGGAGCCAAATAGTTTATCCCCATCGAAGGGAAGATCCAACAGGGCTGACTGGACATCCGACGAGAAACCAGAGCTACGAAGCCAGGCTTGCCTCCTTGTAGTAACAGCAGTACCCATAGCCCTGGCTACAGAGTCAGTCGTATCCAGCCCAGACTGGATCACTTGGGTCGCCGCAGCTTGAGCATCTGAGACCAGGCTCAACACCTCCTGAGGCACCTCAGCATGAGACGACTTTATTTAATCCATCAGGGCATAGATGAATCTTCCCAAAATACATGTAGCATTAGTACGTTTTAAAGCCATGCTGCATGAAGAAAAAGCCTTTTTGGAAGAATGATCCATCTTCTTTGAGTCTCAGTCTGAAGGCACACCCGGAAAAGAACCTGGGGCAGACTGGGATGAACATGAAGCCTGAACCACCAGGCTCTCAGGGGTTGGGTGCCTGGACAGAAAGTCTGGGTCCGCAGGAGCCACTCGATATCTGCGAGCCACCGATCTATTAACTGCCGAAGGTGACACCGGCTTCTTCCATATTTCCAGGATTGGATCTAACAGCACCTCATTAAAAGGCAGAAGTGGCTCTGCAACCGTTGAAGCAGGATGTAATACTTCTGTTAAAATATTAGGCTTAGGCTCAGACACCGGCAAAGGAAGGTCCAAAAAATCAGCTGCTTTCTTTATAACTGAGTGGAATGAAGCAGCCTCCTCTGTATACTCTCCAGGCGATGTTAAGTCCCATTCTGGAGAGGTGTCCAAACCACTAGCTGTATCTAAACCATGGAGGTCCCCCAGAGGTTCCTCAATCTCTCCTTCCTCCAATGCCTGCTTATGATATTCCTGCTCCTCAAGAAGGCGAAGAGCAAGCCTCCTCGAATGCAACCTGGCCTCAATTCTAGGCGTCGACATGGCTTCAGCAGACGTCGAAGCTTAGCGCCGATCCTCGGATCCATCTGACGCCGGATCCATCGGCGCCGTGGACTTCTTCGGCGCCGTATGAGGCAGAGGGCGGACAGGAGAAAGCCTGCAGATCTACTCGGCGTCACCGACTGTGAAGCGGACGCCATAGGAGCCGGCGCCGAGCTAACACTTCCCATAGGAAGGAAGGGCATGAAAGGTGCCGGTCGTAACGGAGCCGGAGCACCCATCTTGAAGGCCAAGGGGCCAGAAGGACCAGCTGGTTCACCACCTGGAGCCATCTGCTGAAAGATAGCAAACATCACATTCAAAAATGCAGAACTGTCGGCTCCTGGGGCCGGGAAAGCCGGATACTGAGGAGCCTGGGCTCGAGGTGACATCGGCGCCGGCCCCGGCGTCTGAGAAGCTGGTGAGAATTCCTGACGCTGAGGAACCTCAAACACAGATGATGGATTCACAGGCGACGTCGGCGAAGCTGGTGAAGCTGGTGATGCAAGAGGCGTCTGCGGCTGTGGAGAGATGGTGGTGCTAACTTCCCATGTTTTTCGGCGTCGAGCTGAAGGCGGGATCGAACGCGATCTCTCCCTACTCGACCGGCGCCGAGATTCACGGCGACGCTGGGAGTCACGATGACGCCAAATGGGACTTCGGAGAGGATGACTTGCGTCGATGCCGCTTTTCTTTTTTCTTGGACTTTGCCAAAAAGAGCTTTGCCTCTCGCTCCTTTAACGCCTTCGGATTCATCCGTTGACAAGAGTCACATTTGTCAACGTCGTGGTCGGAGCTGAGACACCACAAACAGTCTGTATGTGGGTCCGTCACCGACATTTTGCCTCCGCACTCATTGCAGGGCTTAAAACCAGACTTTCTTTGAGACATTCTTTCTTTCTCAAAGAAAGAAACAGTAACAATAACTGTAACTACGCAGAGTAGCAACAGTAGCTCCCTCGAAGAATAACCATCGTTAGAATGGCACGGAAAAAAGGGAACTGATGGCACGTCGGCGAGGACCTCTTATTGCCTGAATGACGTCAGACGGTGTCGCGTGGGCAATTGTGACGTCCTCGTCGACGTACGGAAGCTAGGAAGAAGATTTCCGTTGAATGCTGGCGCAAGGGGGAGAATTCAATGAGTGAGGAATCCACAGGTAGTTGTATCCATCAGAATGTTGTGATACAAGAGACTTCCTCTGAAGATTAACAATCTATAAAAATAACTGCCTGGCCCAGATTGGACTTGCAAAGCTTTCACTACTTTCAGGGAGGTCAAGGTGTCGTCAGCGTGAAAGTAAAGCAAATAACAGCTCAATCCAGGATATCAACGTGATGCCTCTTCTTGTAAAAGCACAATCTACAATATCAGTTTTGACCAAATTTCTCAGTTACCTGAGGTAACTATTACTTGTTAATTTCAGTTTAATATATATATATTATATATATATATATATATATATATATATATACACACACACACACACATACATATACATACATATATATATATATATTTATTTTTTTCACTGAACAAAACAAAGATTACAGAGACATAGTTGGGTTCTGAATTTACTTGTACAAAACCACAAAAATTCAGCAGCTATAGTCAGAGTTACTTCAAGTAACTATAACTCGCGCCCTTGTCAAGCACATTTTTCTTATCAATAATTGTATTGCAAATGTTGCAGTCATAATATCAAAGATGCCATACAAGATGCAGTCAATTATATAATAGGCGGAGTAATTAGCTGTACATTGCAAAGGCGCAAATTATAGTTACCTTAGCTATAACTGCTGAATTTCTATGTTTTGTATGAGTAAATTCAGAACCTAACTACAACGTCCCTATAACCTTTGTTTTTTTCCCAGTGAATTTCTATGTTTGTTTTAAATGTAAATTAATTTTAATTACTATATGTTATTCCAACCCCGACGCACACAGCCATGTAGCCAAGCCCTTATAACCACCCAACCCTGCACCACGCACAGCCTTTGGCCTTGTGCAGCAGAGGTTGTCCACAGGGCCTGTCGCTGTCAAGGCATCTGTGAGTGGGTGCATGAGTATCTAAGTGGGTCTGAAAGTGGATGTGTGAGTCTATGAGTAGGTCTGAGTGGGTGCGTGAGTGTCTGAGTGGGTGTGCGAGTCGGCGCATGAGTGAGTGCATGTATAATCAAATAAATTAGTGTATGAATTTAAAAAAAAAGTTTTTTTGCATATTCGCAAATATCTTTGAATATTCGAGGATATCCTCGAATATTCAAGGATATCACGCATGGTGAAGAAAAATCGTTTTAAACCCATAATTTGATCCTAAAACACCCCTATATCACACCACTGGGTTCAGGGTACCTTTACCTAAACCCTTATGCCACTTATTTCTATTTTCAGACCGAAGACCCTCTCCAATAACATAAAACGGCAGCCACAAGTTTCTAGTCAGGTTGTGGCTAGCCAATTACAGCACTTCTACTTGCGCGTGCATTTGTGAAAATTCGCAAATGTTCACGATTTATGCACAAAGGATCCGCACCCCAAGATACACAAATGTATTTTCTCTTTAATATCTCAGAAACTACTGAACAGATTTACACCAGATAAGCGAAAGCGTGATCTGCGTATTGAAAGCTGTCTTTCTGCCGAATTTCGTGTCATTCCGTCCAACGATTTAGGCTGTAGTTATGTCTAAATGTCCTATGGGAATTAACAAGGTAAACACAACTTTTTTGACCCTCCCTTTTTCTCGAACCCCGCTTGACAGAGATCACCCTGAAACTTTTCATGCACAACAAGACTCACTGGGGCACTTTTTTTTTGTAGAAACTTTCGTGAAGATTTGTCAAATGGTTCCAAAGATACAGGCAAGTAAAAAAACACTTTTTCTATGGAAACATGGTCCTAACTATAACAACCTAGTGACGACTGCCACTATGTAATGAATAGATATATATTTGTACTCTCTGAATAAAGTTGAGATTAAGGAGTCAGATAGAGACAGGTTGTTATACCTATTAAGGAAACTGTGTAGCAGAAGCGCAGTAATGCCTTTGCTGCATTCTAAATTTTCTTAAAATGTCATGAACACTAATAATCTGAAAAACATTTTGGCCCTTACTGAAGCTAACTTGTTCCTGTTGATGTTTCTCTACCCCTTAATCCCCAGGCTCACATTGAAAGTGCTTCCTTGTCATGCATGCTAGTTCTTCCATATGCTCACTTGCCTTTCAGTTGTGTGCTGTGCACTCGTTTGTTGCTTTCTCTATATCACCCCGCTGCCCCGTCCTACATGTATCCTATGATGTATTGTGCTGCTACCTCTACACGCTGTGTTCCCTGAACTCTTGTCAAGCTTTTGCAGCTTCTGACACTGGCAGACTTCTGCTTTCATATGCATGACTTCGGGGCTCCCAAAACGGAGCACAGCCAATTAAGCAGGAAATAAACAAGCAGGCAAAAGGTCTCGCCTAGGCGGGGTATAGACTTTGTCAATGTGTTTAGCCATGTTGTACAGCAGAATGGACAACGGAAGGACAAATGGGTAGGGGCAAGCAACACAGACAATGCGAGTAGCAAGAGAGTGGGAGGATCACAGAGGGTGGAGAAGTACATGAGGGTGCTGGCTGAAGAAGATACGTGCTGGTAGATTGCTTAACCACAAAGAAAAAAGAAGCACCTACAAAATGAGCAGCAGGAGGACACAAGTAATCCCTTCATGCTCAAAGGGCGGGAAAAATACACGAAGAGGAAGGGAGCTTAGAGCACCTGACCAATAAGAAGCTAACAAATAAGAATGAAAATGAAGCCAAACAATGAGACGCAATGGGCAGCCTCTAAGTCCACTGTTAGAAAACTGTATGTCTTAGGCGAGACCTACAAATGGCAGTGGAATCTGAACAACCCTTGATGATCACAAAGGAAAAGCTTTCCAGGTAAACCATTATTAGCAAACCCAAGAGTTAATTGGTGTCCAATTGGGATCCTTGTGTTGTCTGCTGGCACCAGGCTTATTAATGCCCACTAATCATTAAGCATAGGTGTGTTGGTCTTTTCCTAATCGTGCAAGAGAAATGGGAGTAGTTACTGGAATGCCCGCTGTTTGAAAGGTGTCCCTAGTGAAAGTAAACAAAAACAGCCAGAATGGAGAAGTAAGAGATAAGCAACATGCTTATCAAAACTGTCCAGCATCCCTTCAGTCTGCACAGCGATGAAACAAGACTGAGCTGTGGGAGGAAGAAGTCAATTTGCCACAAAGGCTTCTGAGACCAGATCTCACTCTAAGGCCAGTGTTGAACCAAGGGAGGACGCGGCACATATGAAACTTAAGGAGTCAGACATTCAACAGTAAAAACCTATGCACGTGATGTCCCACTTACACTGACAAATACTCTTAAAATGAAAACAATAACTATACCACATACCATCTGAGAACTGCAGCTGAAGCGCCGACTCTGGCTTCACAGGAGTTTTTCGGGTCATGTTTTTCAGCTTTTTTACCTTGGCGGGAGGCCTTTGCTTTCGAGCGGAACTTTTAACGCTGACTTGCACCTCTTTCGGCGAAGGCTCTTTGAGCTCAGTCTGCGTCCCTATGGTTGTTCTGGTCATTCTTTTCTTCTTCGAGGTAGCAATGTCTCGAGCTAGTTTCTTCTTCACTGCTCCGATTTTACTTGCAAGGATTATGACTCTCACCGAGTAATTTGCGAGCTCGTCAGCTGACCTCAAGTATTTTTGCCATTCTAATACCTTTGACCTATAATTTTTATATTATACAAGAAAATAAAGAGTTGGATTTTTCAGATAGGCATACATTTATAGAACTATGTACATACATCATTTATTCAGTGAGCATTCAGGAAAAAATACATTATGAATGTTGCCTCCAAACGATAAAGTTACCTTTAAGTATTCAAACGATATTTGCCTATTTTCAGTCTGTGACACTGTTGAGATAAGAAACCGCTGCAAAGAACGGTTAAAACCAAAGCTGTGCCTCACTAACTTTAGCATCCATACTTATTGTGCAGGTTTAGAACACCAAAAAATCTATCAGAGAGAAGAGGGGGGAACCCACAACTTCCAAGTAGTAATCTGAAAATAAGATTATCAAAAATCTAATTGAGGTGGATCTGTGCCAGAATGAAGAATATATTCATGAGATTATGTCAACTAACATTACACGTGCAAGAGCCGCAAAACAATTACTTTGGGAAGAAAACTCATCTAAAAATCCTAATGGATACCAACCCTGATCTTTATCTTGGCCACAATGCTATGAAAATCTAAACCGGTGCTAACTGAACCATGCGACAGCCCTCGAATACACACAACTCCAACTCTACGCTAACCCATCCTGGTTTGTACCTTGTCCTTTTTAAACAATCATTCCCTCTTGTATGCCACATTGCTTTCTTTACGGCCATAAAAAATGATTTCAGCATTATTTTATTTTTGTTAATGTTACCACAATATTATGTGTCTGAGTACATTTCTTCGCAATGGTTTCTTCGAACTGGCATTTATGCATCAAAGGGTCCTTGTAGGGGACACCAACCGATGAGCTGCACTTTTACTGCAGCAGTTCAAAGCAGGGACACTATCTCATCAGAGCTCTTCAAATGCCCAGCCAACCTTTAGTATCGTTAGCCACAGAAAAGAGCCCCCACTGCGAGTATTAACATGGGCCCCCGAGGGAGGTGCATAAACGTTCTATCACTGGACCGTGCTGCACCACAAAGGCTCGCCGGGCCACCTGGGCCACCGCCTCCAACTCGTCTCTTCAGTTACACCAAAGTGAATCCAGCTGAACTGAAAGATCAGAGCAAGCTTAAAGAGACTACCAGCAGCACAATGATGGGATGTGAGCAGCTCACGGTTTCCAGTGTGGAGGGTTTGCTACACCTTGGCAGTGAGGTGCAAACTAACTGCCTCAATAAGAATATTATAGTAGGTAGGAACCAGCTTTGCACCTCACTGCAAAAAAGCAGTGCATGCATGGGACAACAGATCTCCATCCCAGCATTAGCTTGGGATAGTGTAGGAAGTTGGCTCTGTATGTGCTATTTCAAAGTAAGGAATAGCATGCACAGAGTCCAAGGGTTCCCCTTAGAGGTAAAATAGTGGTAAAAATAGATAATACTAATGCTCTATTTTGTGGTAGTGTGGTCGAGCAGTAGGCTTATCCAAGGAGTAGTGTTAAGCACTTGTTGCACATACACATAGACAATAAATGAGGTACACACACTCAGAGACAAATCCAGCCAATAGGTTTTTACATAGAAAAATATCTTTTCTTAGTTTATTTTAAGAACCACAGGTTCAAATTCTACATGTAATATCTCATTCGAAAGGTATTGCAGGTAAGTACTTTAGGAACTTCAAATCATCAAAATTGCATGTATACTTTTCAAGTTATTCACAAATAGCTGTTTTAAAAGTGGACACTTAGTGCAATTTTCACAGTTCCTAGGGGAGGTAAGTATTTGTTAGGTTAACCAGGTAAGTAAGACACTTACAGGGCTTAGTTCTTGGTCCAAGGTAGCCCACCGTTGGGGGTTCAGAGCAACCCCAAAGTCACCACACCAGCAGCTCAGGGCCGGTCAGGTGCAGAGTTCAAAGTGGTGCCCAAAACACATAGGCTAGAATGGAGAGAAGGGGGTGCCCCGGTTCCGGTCTGCTTGCAGGTAAGTACCCGCGTCTTCGGAGGGCAGACCAGGGGGGTTTTGTAGGGCACCGGGGGGGACACAGGTCCACACAGAAATTTCACCCTCAGCGGCGTGGGGCGGCCGGGTGCAGTGTAGAAACAAGCGTCGGGTTCGCAATGTTAGTTTATGAGAGATCTCGGGATCTCTTCAGCGCTGCAGGCAGGCAAGGGGGGGATTCCTCGGGGAAACCTCCACTTGGGCAAGGGAGAGGGACTCCTGGGGGTCACTTCTCCAGTGAAAGTCCGGTCCTTCAGGTCCTGGGGGCTGCGGGTGCAGGGTCTCTCCCAGGCGTCGGGACTTTAGGTTCAAAGAGTCGCGGTCAGGGGAAGCCTCGGGATTCCCTCTGCAGGCGGCGCTGTGGGGGCTCAGGGGGGACAGGTTTTGGTACTCACAGTATCAGAGTAGTCCTGGGGTCCCTCCTGAGGTGTTGGATCGCCACCAGCCGAGTCGGGGTCGCCGGGTGCAGTGTTGCAAGTCTCACGCTTCTTGCGGGGAGCTTGCAGGGTTCTTTAAAGCTGCTGGAAACAAAGTTGCAGCTTTTCTTGGAGCAGGTCCGCTGTCCTCGGGAGTTTCTTGTCTTTTCGAAGCAGGGGCAGTCCTCAGAGGATGTCGAGGTCGCTGGTCCCTTTGGAAGGCGTCGCTGGAGCAGGATCTTTGGAAGGCAGGAGACAGGCCGGTGAGTTTCTGGAGCCAAGGCAGTTGTCGTCTTCTGGTCTTCCTCTGCAGGGGTTTTCAGCTAGGCAGTCCTTCTTCTTGTAGTTGCAGGAATCTAATTTTCTAGGGTTCAGGGTAGCCCTTAAATACTAAATTTAAGGGCGTGTTTAGGTCTGGGGGGTTAGTAGCCAATGGCTACTAGCCCTGAGGGTGGGTACACCCTCTTTGTGCCCCCTCCCAAGGGGAGGGGGTCACAATCCTAACCCTATTGGGGGAATCCTCCATCTGCAAGATGGAGGATTTCTAAAAGTCAGAGTCACCTCAGCTCAGGACACCTTAGGGGCTGTCCTGACTGGCCAGTGACTCCTCCTTGTTGCTTTCTTTGTTCCCTCCAGCCTTGCCGCCAAAAGTGGGGGCCGTGGCCGGAGGGGGCGGGCAACTCCACTAAGCTGGAGTGCCCTGCTGGGCTGTGACAAAGGGGTGAGCCTTTGAGGCTCACCGCCAGGTGTTACAGCTCCTGCCTGGGGGAGGTGTTAGCATCTCCACCCAGTGCAGGCTTTGTTACTGGCCTCAGAGTGACAAAGGCACTCTCCCCATGGGGCCAGCAACATGTCTCTAGTGTGGCAGGCTGCTGGAACCAGTCAGCCTACACAGATAGTCGGATAGGTTTCAGGGGGCACCTCTAAGGTGCCCTCTGGGGTGTATTTTACAATAAAATGTACACTGGCATCAGTGTGCATTTATTGTGCTGAGAAGTTTGATACCAAACTTCCCAGTTTTCAGTGTAGCCATTATGGTGCTGTGGAGTTCGTGTTTGACAGACTCCCAGACCATATACTCTTATGGCTACCCTGCACTTACAATGTCTAAGGTTTTGTTTAGACACTGTAGGGGTACCATGCTCATGCACTGGTACCCTCACCTATGGTATAGTGCACCCTGCCTTAGGGCTGTAAGGCCTGCTAGAGGGGTGTCTTACCTATACTGCATAGGCAGTGAGAGGCTGGCATGGCACCCTGAGGGGAGTGCCATGTCGACTTACTCGTTTTGTCCTCACTAGCACACACAAGCTGGCAAGCAGTGTGTCTGTGCTGAGTGAGAGGTCTCCAGGGTGGCATAAGACATGCTGCAGCCCTTAGAGACCTTCCTTGGCATCAGGGCCCTTGGTACTAGAAGTACCAGTTACAAGGGACTTATCTGGATGCCAGGGTCTGCCAATTGTGGATACAAAAGTACAGGTTAGGGAAAGAACACTGGTGCTGGGGCCTGGTTAGCAGGCCTCAGCACACTTTCAATTGTAAACATAGCATCAGCAAAGGCAAAAAGTCAGGGGGCAACCATGCCAAGGAGGCATTTCCTTACACAACCCCCCCCCAAACGAAAGAGGATGAGACTAACCTTTCCCAAGAGAGTCTTCATTTTCTAAGTGGAAGAACCTGGAAAGGCCATCATCATTTGTTTGGGACAAAACCGCCCCTATCCCATGTTCAGAGGCATCAGTCTGCACAATGAACTGCTTAGAATAATCTGGAGCTTTGAGAACTGGTGCTGAGCACATTGCTTGTTTCAGGGTGTCAAAGGCCTGTTGGCAGTCCACAGTCCAGTTCACTTTCTTGGGCATTTTCTTGGAGGTGAGCTCAGTGAGGGCTGTCACAATGGATCCATATCCCTTCACAAACCTCCTGTAGTACCCAGTCAAGCCAAGGAATGCCCTGACTTGAGTCTGGGTTTTTGGAGCTACCCAGTCCAGAATGGTCTGGATCTTGGGTTGGAGTGGCTGAACTTGGCCTCCACCTACAAGGTGGCCCAAGTAAACCACAGTTCCCTGCCCTATCTGGCATTTGGATGCCTTGATAGAGAGGCCTGCAGATTGCAGAGCCTTCAAAACCTTCTTCAGGTGGACCAGGTGATCCTGCCAGGTGGAGCTAAAGACAGCAATATCATCAAGATAAGCTGTGCTAAAGGACTCCAAGCCAGCAAGGACTTGATTCACCAACCTTTGGAAGGTGGCAGGGGCATTCTTTAAACCAAAGGGCATAACAGTAAACTGATAATGCCCATCAGGTGTGGAGAATGCTGTCTTTTCTTTTGCTCCAGGTGCCATTTTTATTTGCCAGTACCCTGCTGTCAAGTCAAAGGTACTTAGAAATTTGGCAGCACCTAACTTATCAATGAGCTCATCAGCTCTTGGAATTGGATGGGCATCTGTCTTGGTGACAGAGTTGAGCCCTCTGTAGTCCACACAAAACCTCATCTCTTTCTTTCCATCTTTGGTGTGAGGTTTGGGGACTAAGACCACTGGGCTAGCCCAGGGGCTGTCAGAGCGCTCAATCACTCCCAATTCCAGCATCTTGTGGACTTCCATCTTGATGCTTTCCTTAACATGGTCAGACTGTCTGAAGATTTTGTTCTTGACAGGCATGCTGTCTCCTGTGTCCACATCATGGGTACACAGGTGTGTCTGACCAGGGGTTAGGGAGAAAAGCTCAGGAAACTGTTGTAGGACTCTCCTACAATCAGCCTGCTGTTGGCCAGAGAGGGTGTCTGAGTAGATCACTCCATCTACTGTGCCATCTTTTGGGTCTGATGACAGAAGATCAGGGAGAGGTTCACTCTCTGCCTCCTGATCCTCATCTGTTACCATCAACAGATTCACATCAGCTCTGTCATGGAAGAGCTTAAGGCGGTTCACATGGATCACCCTCTTGGGGCTCCTGCTTGTGCCCAGGTCCACCAGGTAGGTGACCGGACTCTTCCTTTCTAGTACTGGGTAAGGGCCACTCCATTTGTCCTGGAGTGCCCTGGGAGCCACAGGCTCCAGAACCCAGACTTTCTGCCCTGGTTGGAACTCAACCAGTGCAGCCTTTTGGTCATACCAAAACTTCTGGAGTTGTTGGCTGGCCTCCAGGTTTTTGGTTGCCTTTTCCATGTACTCTGCCATTCTAGAGCGAAGGCCAAGTACATAGTCCACTATGTCCTGTTTAGGCTCATGGAGAGGTCTCTCCCAGCCTTCTTTAACAAGGGCAAGTGGTCCCCTTACAGGATGACCAAACAGAAGTTCAAAGGGTGAGAACCCTACTCCCTTCTGTGGTACCTCCCTGTAAGCGAAAAGCAGACATGGCAGGAGGACATCCCATCTCCTTTTGAGTTTTTCTGGGAGCCCCATGATCATGCCCTTTAATGTCTTGTTGAATCTCTCAACTAAGCCATTAGTTTGTGGATGGTAAGGGGTAGTGAATTTATAAGTCACTCCACACTCATTCCACATGTGCTTTAGGTATGCTGACATGAAGTTGGTACCTCTGTCAGACACCACCTCCTTAGGGAAACCCACTCTGGTAAAGATACCAATGAGGGCCTTGGCTACTGCAGGGGCAGTAGTCGACCTAAGGGGAATAGCTTCAGGATATCTGGTAGCATGATCCACTACTACCAGGATATACATATTTCCTGAGGCTGTGGGAGGTTCCAGTGGACCAACTATGTCCACACCCACTCTTTCAAAGGGCACCCCCACCACTGGAAGTGGAATGAGGGGGGCCTTTGGATGCCCACCTGTCTTACCACTGGCTTGACAGGTGGGGCAGGAGAGGCAAAACTCCTTAACTATGCTGGACATATTGGGCCAGTAGAAGTGGTTGACTAACCTCTCCCACGTCTTGGTTTGTCCCAAATGTCCAGCAAGGGGAATGTCATGGGCCAATGTTAGGATGAACTCTCTGAACAGCTGAGGCACTACCACTCTCCTAGTGGCACCAGGTTTGGGGTCTCTGGCCTCAGTGTACAGGAGCCCATCTTCCCAATAGACCCTATGTGTTCCATTTTTCTTGCCTTTGGACTCTTCAGCAGCTTGCTGCCTAAGGCCTTCAAGAGAGGGACAGGTTTCTTGTCCCTTACACAGCTCTTCCCTTGAGGGTCCCCCTGGGCCTAAGAGCTCAACCTGATAAGGTTCAAGCTCCAAAGGCCCAGTTCCCTCAGAGGGCAGAACTTCTTCCTGAGAAGAGAGGTTCCCTTTCTTTTGCTGTGTTGCAGTTGGTTTCCCAACTGACTTTCCTGTTCTCTTGGTAGGCTGGGCCATTTTTCCAGACTCCAGCTCTACTTTTTCACCCTGTGCCTTGCATTGTGCTCTTGTTTTCACACACACCAGTTCAGGGATACCCAGCATTGCTGCATGGGTTTTTAGCTCTACCTCAGCCCATGCTGAGGACTCCAGGTCATTTCCAAGCAGACAGTCCACTGGGATATTTGAGGAGACCACCACCTGTTTCAGGCCATTGACCCCTCCCCATTCTAAAGTAACCATTGCCATGGGATGTACTTTTCTCTGATTGTCAGCGTTGGTGACTGTGTAAGTTTTTCCAGTCAGGTATTGGCCAGGGGAAACCAGTTTCTCTGTCACCATGGTGACACTGGCACCTGTATCCCTCAGGCCCTCTATTCTAGTCCCATTAATTAAGAGTTGCTGTCTGTATTTTTGCATGTTAGGCGGCCAGACAGCTAGTGTGGCTAAATCCACCCCACTCTCAGAAACTAGAGTAGCTTCAGTGTGGACCCTGATTTGCTCTGGGCACACTGTTGATCCCACTTGGAGACTAGCCATACCAGTGTTACCTGGATGGGAGTTTGGAGTGGAACCTTTCTTGGGACAGGCCTTGTCTCCAGTTTGGTGTCCATGCTGTTTACAGCTATGACACCAGGCCTTTTTGGGATCAAAGTTTTTACCCTTGTACCCATTGTTTTGTGAAGAGGCTCTGGGCCCACCCTCCTGTGCAGGTTTTTAGGGGCCTGTAGAAGACTCTTTACTATTTTTAGTTTTGGTTGTCTCATCACCCTTCTGCTGGGGAGTCTTTGTGACCCCTTTCTTTTGGTCACCCCCTGTTGAAGTCTTGGACACCCTTGTCTTGACCCAATGGTCCGCCTTCTTTCCCAATTCTTGGGGAGAAATTGGTCCTAGGTCTACCAGATGCTGATGCAGTTTATCATTGAAACAATTACTTAACAGGTGTTCTTTCACAAATAAATTGTACAGCCCATCATAATTACTTACACCACTGCCTTGAATCCAACCATCTAGTGTTTTCACTGAGTAGTCAACAAAGTCAACCCAGGTCTGGCTCGAGGATTTTTGAGCCCCCCTGAACCTAATCCTGTACTCCTCAGTGGAGAATCCAAAGCCCTCAATCAGGGTACCCTTCATGAGGTCATAAGATTCTGCATCTTGTCCAGAGAGTGTGAGGAGTCTATCCCTACACTTTCCTGTGAACATTTCCCAAAGGAGAGCACCCCAGTGAGATCTGTTCACTTTTCTGGTTACACAAGCCCTCTCAAAAGCTGTGAACCATTTGGTGATGTCATCACCATCTTCATATTTAGTTACAATCCCTTTGGGGATTTTCAACATGTCAGGAGAATCTCTGACCCTATTTATGTTGCTGCCACCATTGATGGGTCCTAGGCCCATCTCTTGTCTTTCCCTCTCTATGGCTAGGATCTGTCTTTCCAAAGCCAATCTTTTGGCCATCCTGGCTAACTGGATGTCCTCTTCACTGGAGTTATCCTCAGTGATTTCAGAGTTGTTGGTCCCTCCTGTGAGGGAACCAGCATCTCTGACTATTATTTGTGGAGTCAGGGCTTGAGAAGCCCTGCTCTCCCTAAGTAGGACTGGAGGGGGGGAATTTCCCTCCAAGTCACTATCTTCATCCTCTGAGTTGCCATCCTCAGAGGGGTTGGCCTTTTCAAACTCTGCCAAAAGCTCCTGGAGCTGTACTTTGGTAGGTTTGGGGCCCATTGCTATTTTCTTTAGTTTACAGAGTGACCTTAGCTCTCTCATCTGTAGATGGAGGTAAGGTGTGGTGTCGAGTTCCACCACATTCACATCTGTGCTAGACATTATGCTTCTAAAAGTTGGAATACTTTTTAAGAAACTAAAACTGGTTCTAGAATCTAATTCAAACTTTTACCAAACTTTTAAACTCTAAAAGAAATGCTAAACAGGATCTAACACAAGGCCCTAGCAGGTCTTTTAAGAATTTAGAAAACTTTTCAAATTGCAAAAATCAATTTCTAATGACAATTTTGGAATTTGTCGTGTGATCAGGTATTGGCTGAGTAGTCCAGCAAATGCAAAGTCTTGTACCCCACCGCTGATCCACCAATGTAGGAAGTTGGCTCTGTATGTGCTATTTCAAAGTAAGGAATAGCATGCACAGAGTCCAAGGGTTCCCCTTAGAGGTAAAATAGTGGTAAAAATAGATAATACTAATGCTCTATTTTGTGGTAGTGTGGTCGAGCAGTAGGCTTATCCAAGGAGTAGTGTTAAGCACTTGTTGCACATACACATAGACAATAAATGAGGTACACACACTCAGAGACAAATCCAGCCAATAGGTTTTTACATAGAAAAATATCTTTTCTTAGTTTATTTTAAGAACCACAGGTTCAAATTCTACATGTAATATCTCATTCGAAAGGTATTGCAGGTAAGTACTTTAGGAACTTCAAATCATCAAAATTGCATGTATACTTTTCAAGTTATTCACAAATAGCTGTTTTAAAAGTGGACACTTAGTGCAATTTTCACAGTTCCTAGGGGAGGTAAGTATTTGTTAGGTTAACCAGGTAAGTAAGACACTTACAGGGCTTAGTTCTTGGTCCAAGGTAGCCCACCGTTGGGGGTTCAGAGCAACCCCAAAGTCACCACACCAGCAGCTCAGGGCCGGTCAGGTGCAGAGTTCAAAGTGGTGCCCAAAACACATAGGCTAGAATGGAGAGAAGGGGGTGCCCCGGTTCCGGTCTGCTTGCAGGTAAGTACCCGCGTCTTCGGAGGGCAGACCAGGGGGGTTTTGTAGGGCACCGGGGGGGACACAGGTCCACACAGAAATTTCACCCTCAGCGGCGCGGGGGCGGCCGGGTGCAGTGTAGAAACAAGCGTCGGGTTCGCAATGTTAGTTTATGAGAGATCTCGGGATCTCTTCAGCGCTGCAGGCAGGCAAGGGGGGGATTCCTCGGGGAAACCTCCACTTGGGCAAGGGAGAGGGACTCCTGGGGGTCACTTCTCCAGTGAAAGTCCGGTCCTTCAGGTCCTGGGGGCTGCGGGTGCAGGGTCTCTCCCAGGCGTCGGGACTTTAGGTTCAAAGAGTCGCGGTCAGGGGAAGCCTCGGGATTCCCTCTGCAGGCGGCGCTGTGGGGGCTCAGGGGGGACAGGTTTTGGTACTCACAGTATCAGAGTAGTCCTGGGGTCCCTCCTGAGGTGTTGGATCGCCACCAGCCGAGTCGGGGTCGCCGGGTGCAGTGTTGCAAGTCTCACGCTTCTTGCGGGGAGCTTGCAGGGTTCTTTAAAGCTGCTGGAAACAAAGTTGCAGCTTTTCTTGGAGCAGGTCCGCTGTCCTCGGGAGTTTCTTGTCTTTTCGAAGCAGGGGCAGTCCTCAGAGGATGTCGAGGTCGCTGGTCCCTTTGGAAGGCGTCGCTGGAGCAGGATCTTTGGAAGGCAGGAGACAGGCCGGTGAGTTTCTGGAGCCAAGGCAGTTGTCGTCTTCTGGTCTTCCTCTGCAGGGGTTTTCAGCTAGGCAGTCCTTCTTCTTGTAGTTGCAGGAATCTAATTTTCTAGGGTTCAGGGTAGCCCTTAAATACTAAATTTAAGGGCGTGTTTAGGTCTGGGGGGTTAGTAGCCAATGGCTACTAGCCCTGAGGGTGGGTACACCCTCTTTGTGCCCCCTCCCAAGGGGAGGGGGTCACAATCCTAACCCTATTGGGGGAATCCTCCATCTGCAAGATGGAGGATTTCTAAAAGTCAGAGTCACCTCAGCTCAGGACACCTTAGGGGCTGTCCTGACTGGCCAGTGACTCCTCCTTGTTGCTTTCTTTGTTCCCTCCAGCCTTGCCGCCAAAAGTGGGGGCCGTGGCCGGAGGGGGCGGGCAACTCCACTAAGCTGGAGTGCCCTGCTGGGCTGTGACAAAGGGGTGAGCCTTTGAGGCTCACCGCCAGGTGTTACAGCTCCTGCCTGGGGGAGGTGTTAGCATCTCCACCCAGTGCAGGCTTTGTTACTGGCCTCAGAGTGACAAAGGCACTCTCCCCATGGGGCCAGCAACATGTCTCTAGTGTGGCAGGCTGCTGGAACCAGTCAGCCTACACAGATAGTCGGATAGGTTTCAGGGGGCACCTCTAAGGTGCCCTCTGGGGTGTATTTTACAATAAAATGTACACTGGCATCAGTGTGCATTTATTGTGCTGAGAAGTTTGATACCAAACTTCCCAGTTTTCAGTGTAGCCATTATGGTGCTGTGGAGTTCGTGTTTGACAGACTCCCAGACCATATACTCTTATGGCTACCCTGCACTTACAATGTCTAAGGTTTTGTTTAGACACTGTAGGGGTACCATGCTCATGCACTGGTACCCTCACCTATGGTATAGTGCACCCTGCCTTAGGGCTGTAAGGCCTGCTAGAGGGGTGTCTTACCTATACTGCATAGGCAGTGAGAGGCTGGCATGGCACCCTGAGGGGAGTGCCATGTCGACTTACTCGTTTTGTCCTCACTAGCACACACAAGCTGGCAAGCAGTGTGTCTGTGCTGAGTGAGAGGTCTCCAGGGTGGCATAAGACATGCTGCAGCCCTTAGAGACCTTCCTTGGTATCAGGGCCCTTGGTACTAGAAGTACCAGTTACAAGGGACTTATCTGGATGCCAGGGTCTGCCAATTGTGGATACAAAAGTACAGGTTAGGGAAAGAACACTGGTGCTGGGGCCTGGTTAGCAGGCCTCAGCACACTTTCAATTGTAAACATAGCATCAGCAAAGGCAAAAAGTCAGGGGGCAACCATGCCAAGGAGGCATTTCCTTACAGATAGCATTTCAATCAATGTCCCTTAAAGATATAGCGGTCACAATGCCACAAAAAGTAGCAAGTTACAAACTGGACATTGTTGAGGGCATGCTGTGGTTCTTGGCACAGCAGTCTGGACATGGCCACGGCCTCCACGTGCACTGTATAGGTTGCCCCCAGGTAGTCTGTAGCCACTCAACTCTCTCTGACCGCACCAATAGTCGCGGGTGATAAACCGCTCCGCTGCCTCCCACCCTTTGTGACTCACAAGGGTTTGCAATGTGTACCCTGCAATTCAAAATGAAGGTTACAGATTACAAACTACTTTTGTGCATCGCAATTAGGACTTTGTATCTGCTGTAGCTTTATCTCCTGCCTATTAGGCTTGTTGGCGTCCAGGTGGAACTTCAACTGCAACTTTGTTTTGTCATTAGTGACCTGGGGTTGCCTCTTTCAGGAGCTGAGCAAAAGCTGATGATCAGAGGGCGAGTCCTACACATGAGTTTAAGTTTGCTGAAGAAATGGGTGCACTGTATGGCTGAATTGCTGCTAAGCGAATTCCATGTGCTGCATCTTGGGGTGATGAGTTTAGGGTGAGGCAGCACTGGAGTCTCATACAAATAGTGCCACATTTTCTCTCATCTTTATTTTAAAACTGATATTAACCTGTGTTTGGCCAGGACTGAGCTGCCACGTGTGAGGGCTTCTTTGCGCTGCTCAGTGGGGCCTTTTATCTACTGCTTTGAATTGGCCCCTGTTCAGAGCCAAATGTCTGCTGTGTATTCTCAGCTGGACTGAAGATCTTTCGTTTCTGCATTTAGAGGTGTCCCTGAAACCCTGACCACACGTGCTGTCTTGGCATTATTTCTAACACATGCCTTGTCTTCCACCTGCATGACAATTCAGACCCTTGTGCTAACATGCTCGCCTGTGATCTAAAGTACCTAGAGCAGTGGTTCCCAACCTTTAGACATCTCTGGACCCCCACTTTATCATTACTGGAGCCTGGGGACCCCCACTGAATCTTTATTGGTACCTGGAGACCCCCCACTGAGTCATTACTGAAAGCTGGGGACCTAATCTGTAAATATTACTTAATTTTCTAAGCAGTCGCGGGCCCCCTGAGGAGGCTTCGCCGACTCCCAGGGGTCCCCTGGCCACAGGTAGGGAACCACTGACCTAGAGAGACATATATTCAAGAAAAGCATCCACTGAAAAAGCAGGTAATTTATTCTAGCTGTAGCATCCAAAGTGAGATGGTGTACAATCAAAGTTATTATAGGTCTCATCGCTTATAGCTGCTACCTCCTTGTGCTTAACCTCAGGTCACAGCGTAGGAGGCTCAGTGAGGCCATAGTACAAACGTAGCCCTTTTATTGTCCCATTCAAAATATACTCATACTGAAAATATACTGCCCTTTTCCTTGTGGTAAACCTCACTAAATCACCATTCAGGTGCCACCAATATACTGATGGCCATCAGCTGCGGGTGTGTATTTGTGGAACTACTCGATTTCAAAAAATTCCCAAAGACTCAACTCTTGTGCAAAGTTATGCTGCCTTGTTGAACTAACCTGCCTGCATTCCTGCCATGGCCACACAGTTGGTTAAGCATACCAGAACACACGAGTGTTACACGTGGTCCTGTATAAAGGTGTATAACTGTACGGCAGCGATGCCGAAGCCTTTGCTTTCTATCACGCTCAGGTGGAAAGATGCCATAGTTTGAAAATAGAGTAGAGACAAAAGATACACTTTACAGAATAACTAGTGCATGTTACTGATCAGTTCAGATAAAGGTAGAAGTAACATCATAGCAACCTGATGCCTACACGTGGATCATGCTTAGAAGACGTCCGCTTAGTGTCTGAAGAAATCCTTTTTGAGCGAGATTTGCGGCGGCGACGGCCTCGCTGCCCACCATTTTGTGATACATCGTCTTTAGACTCAGAATCTTCCTCGTCTGAATCATAGATCTGAGACAGCAGCAGCAGTGCACTGCGGGGCTCTGCGGCTTGGTCAGTAGGACTTTGAGATTTGGAGCTGGACTTAGTTGGCACAGGACTTTTCGAACTAGGAAGCTCACCCGCTTGCTTGGCCTTGCTAAACTCTGCTAACTTCATTTGGTAGAATTCATATGCTGGGTGGTCTTTTTGATTTAGAAACCTATGAAACAGAAAAAGCATCAAGCAGTTATACATTCCTCCATACATAAGGAGCTAGGTAAAAATCTAATTAACACAACAATGTGATCTAAGATTGCATTCATATACAACAACCAATAAAAGGGTGATTAGATGTTATTTAGGGCACATAACAAGTACACCTTAAGGATGATATATTTTAAACCAGTAGTCTTTAATATGTGAGCCTCCCAATACCCACCACCTATTGGTACTGGCACGTGAATTGAAACTTTTAGAGTAACTTCTAATGTTTCAAAGACAAAACAATGGCACTGAGCTAATATGCGCAGCAACATTTTCATTTCAAAAGATAAAACAAATTTTCTCCAAGATGTCTCCTCTGTTCTAACCTGAAATATTTTGGGGTGCTCACAATATTCGTCATTTTATGTAATAATTTACAGAAAATAGGCCGATTTGTTTTGCAGGACCTCTGACTAAATACAGCTGGTCAGTAACTAATAGAGGAACACGACTGATATATGAATCCATGAACTTCATTTCTCAAAGACAATACACTTGGGTGAAAGACTGCTGTGGCCCTGGGTAAAACCTGCCATCATAGAGCTAGCTCAGCATCCTTCTGACAACAGCACAAGCATCTTCCACTGAGCGCGGCGACTGTAAACTGTAGAATTTAAGAAGCCCAGCTCACTTTGTGGGGTGCACTGGCACAAATATTGTTATCATCCTATCCCAGAGGAGATGAGCACTGAACAAACCAACTACAAAGGCACTAGGGCTACTTACCAAAATTGTGGGTTAGCAGCTTCGGCTTTAGTAAATCGTTCTTTTTCTGGTCCCATCCTAACAATGAATCGAGCCAATTTCTCTGCAGCGTCCCTAGTTTTAGCATCAACTGCAAATGAAATTAAAAAAAATATTTTTGAGCGCTTCAACATGTTAACAGCACAAATGCTTGGAAATAGCAACCAACGTAGCTGAAAAATGCCTGCTGATGCTGCAAGCTGAACATGCACAATGCAGGATCATTTACTGGCATGGGAGGATGCTGTGGCAACGGCTGGGGGAGCAAAAAAGTATATAAAATTACAAATACACAGCATTGCCTGAGAACCAGGTGAAAGGTTACAGGGCTTTTCAACACTGCTCACTTCACTGTTTATGAACTGCAGTGCTAAAGAATGGACTGCTCTCTTAGTCTGTACTCATGTGCTGCTTGTAAACTGCTTTCTACCACTCTCTGCATGAAGTGTGTCGTTGCAGTCACTGGACAGATACTGCAGTGATTACATACTGTTCACCGAAAGGTCCCCTCCATATGCATTATTCACTCACAGGCCCCACGCACTCACACTTCACTGCTAATAACTATTCAGTTAGCCTCTGGACCTCTTGAGAAATGTTACCTTATAAAGCCTCTGCTTCTGTACTGCACTGCGTATTGAAGGTTTACTTGTAAAGCATCTGAACCGATGCTGCACTGAAGGAGCTGCTTGCCTCTGCCCTCTCACTGCACTGCTTATTAAATGTTTACTTGTAAAGCAGCAGATTCTGAACTCATGCTACAGTGCGTATACGCTGTTTACTTATCTCTGCACTCATGCTACACTGTATGAGCTGTTTACTTATCTGCACTCACACTGCACTGTTTATTAAAGCAGCAGATTCTGAACTCATGCTACAGTGCGTATACGCTGTTTACTTATCTCTGCACTCATGCTACACTGTATGAGCTGTTTACTTATCTGCACTCACACTGCACTGTTTATTAAAGCAGCAGATTCTGAACTCATGCTACAGTGCGTATACGCTGTTTACTTATCTCTGCACTCACTGCACTGTTTATTAAAGCAGCAGATTCTGCACCCACACTGCACGTCGTTTACTTACTTTCTGCCGTAAGACTGCACTGCTTATGGACAGTAGTTATACATCCTCTGTACCTGCTTACTTACATCTCCTTTCTATTTGTAGTGCAGTTTTTTACTACAGACTGTGCACTCACACTGCACCGCTTCTGAACTCTTCCCTTACAAGCCAGCTACACTCACACTGCACTTGCTGGTTACTATGCCCGGCTTTATAGCTTTTCGCTTCTGTCCCTCCACATCATGTGCCAAGAAATCCAAGCCACCTGCTGCAATCCTGCCGACATCTATTCTATCGGTGTAGGAGCCGCCACTCTCGGTTATTCCATCTCCAGATTCAGCTCAAAAAACAACAGCTACTCTAAAGCGTTCTGGCTCTCAGAGGCCAGAAAATCAACGATGAGTGCAATGATCTCTCATCCTGGTAATCGGAGCCATGCAACCTCTGCTGCCTGCGTTTGCATGCTGTTCCTTCTGTTTGAAAACGCTGCAGTCAGTGGTTTGTTCTGCAGAGGGCTGGAGGGAGCCTCCACACCAAAGACCTGGATGCTTCTCCTGTGCCTTGGCATTGTCAGCAGAGTCAGCAGCAGAGAGCAACGAGAGGGAGAAGGCGGCAGCGACAAGCAGCTTGGGAGAGACCCGTGATCGAGCGAGACTGCGATGGGTGGAAGCCTCAGGAGCGCGGGGCCTGCAGATTGTGGGTGGAGTGGTCCATGAAGATTCTCTCCTGATCGGGCTGATGGGCGCAAGACTGGGACATACCCCGGAGGCAGGCTACCTCTGGCAATCTCCCTCTCAAAAGACAGGACCAGAGGGGAGGAGGAGATGCTGAACTGGAGAGTCCCGTATAGGCCAGAACCCCAGGTCTAGTCCTGGTCCAACCCTGGATGGAGGATGCTTCCTCAGACTGAAGATACAGGATGGAGCGGTGCATGGCATATCTGTACAACACCTCGATAATGAGAATTACGAAAAAACGCAAATCTACACATCCGAATCTGCAGATGCATGGAATTTCTTTATAAGTGCCCACCAATTCCAGCACTTAAATGTTCCACTAATGGTTTACCTGCAGACGTCAGAGGTGATGCGAGACATCTTTGCCTGACTGCGAAGCCTAAGCCTACAGTGCTATAGTTCAACCTCAGACAAACTTCTAACAACACGCACCATGAGCAGACTTCAGTGGAGCCAAAAGGCTGCCATGTTTCAAAAGCAATAAAAAGCTTAATACAGCTTTGATATTAGAATGATATTTCCAAAACGCGTAGCATTGCCCTGTTTACGTACTTTTTAAAATTATTCTACGTTGCCCAGTTTGGTCACCTGATTTCACTTATTTGCTCTATTTAAACCGTGTAGTTGAATTATTGTGACCTCCTTTGCAAGAAGCTCGATCCTGGGTTACACTGCAACCGCACAGGGAGCAGCTTTCAATAACATCTACATTGGCACACGTATGGCAGGGTGGGGGCATCTGTTACTTGGCAGCAGTGCTGTGGGAATCACAAAACCCAAGGGATGGGAATATGTTTACCAAACTCCCCTGTGTGTGGCTGCTTGTCTGAAAGGTTGGAGACTCCAGGGAGGCGCTTCACCCCAGACACCCTTATTTTAGAATGCATTATTTTCAGTAACGTTTTACGTAAGCTATACTGTAGTCTTCCTTCTGGTAAACTCACTGAACATCCCCTAAGCCACGGATGTATCTGCCCTTCAAAGCACACGGTCCCCATGCATCTGTCCCTGAGAATGCACGGCCCCCATGCATCTGCCTGTGAGAATGCATGGTCCCCATGCATCTGTCCCTGAGAATGCATGGTCTCCATTCATCTGTCCATGAGAATGCACAGTCCTCATGCATCTATCCCTGAGAATGCACGGTCCCCATGCATCTGTCCCTGAGAATGCACGGTCCCCATGCATCTGTCCCTGAGAATGCACGGTCTCCATGCATCTGTCCATGAGAATGCACAGTGCCCATGCATCTGTCCCGGAGAATGCACAGTCCCCATGCATCTGTCCCTGAGAATGCACGGTCCCCATGCATCTGTCCCTGAGAATGCACGGTCCCCATGCATCTGTCCCTGAGAATGCATGGTCTCCATTCATCTGTCCATGAGAATGCACAGTCCTCATGCATCTATCCCTGAGAATGCACGGTCCCCATGCATCTGTCCCTGAGAATGCACGGTCCCCATGCATCTGTCCCTGAGAATGCACGGTCCCCATGCATCTGTCCCTGAGAATGCACAGTGCCCATGCATCTGTCCCTGAGAATGCACGGTCCCCATGCATTTGTCCCTGAGAATGCACGGTCCCCATGCATCTGTCCATGAGAATGCACGGTCCCCATGCATCTGTCCATGAGAATGCACAGTCTCCATGCATCTGTCCATGAGAATGCACGGTCTCCATGCATCTGTCCATGAGAATGCACAGTGCCCATGCATCTGTCCATGAGAATGCACAGTGCCCATGCATCTGTCCCAGAGAATGCACAGTCCCCATGCACCTGCCTCTAAGAACGCACGTCCCCATGCATCTGCCCCGCAGAATGCACGTTCCTCATGTATCTGTCCCTGAGAATGCACGGTCCCCATGCATCTGTCCCTGAGAATGCACGGTCCCCATGCATCTGTCCCTGAGAATGCACGGTCCCCATGCATCTGTCCCTGAGAATACACGGTCCCCATGCATCTGTCCCTGAGAATACACGGTGCCCATGCATCCGTCCCTGAGAATACACGGTCCCCATGCATCTGTCCCTCAGAATACACGGTGCCCATGCATCCGTCCCTGAGAATACACGGTGCCCATGCATCCGTCCCTGAGAATACACGGTGCCCATGCATCTGTCCCTGAGAATACACGGTGCCCATGCATCTGTCCCTGAGAATGCACGGTCCGCATGCATCTGTCCCTGAGAATGCACGGTCCCCATGCATCTGTCCCTGAGAATGCACGGTCCCCATGCATCTGTCCCTGAGAATGCACGGTCCCCATGCATCTGTCCCTGAGAATGCACGGTCCCCATGCATCTGTCCCTGAGAATGCACGGTCCCCATGCATCTGTCCCTGAGAATGCACGGTCCCCATGCATCTGTCCCTGAGAATGCACGGTCCCCATGCATCTGTCCCTGAGAATGCACGGTCCCCATGCATCTATCCCTGAGAATACACAGTCCCCATGCATCTGTCCCTGAGAATGCACAGTGACCATGCATCTGTCCCTGATAATGCACAGTCACCATGCATCTGTCCCTGAGAATGCACGGTCCCCAGAGAATGCACGGTCCCCATGCATCTGCCCCTGAGAATGCACGGTCTCCATGCATCTGCCCCTGAGAATGCACAGTGCCCATGCATCTGTCCCTGAGAATGCACAGTCCCCATGCATCTGTCCATGAGAATGCACGGTCCCCATGCATCTGTCCATGAGAATGCATGGTCTCCATGCATCTGTCCCTGAGAATGCACGGTCTCCATGCATCTGTCCATGAGAATGCACAGTGTCCATGCATCTGTCCCTGAGAATGCACAGTGCCCATGCATCTGTCCCTGAGAATGCACAGTGCCCATGCATCTGTCCCAGAGAATGCACAGTCCCCATGCATCTGCCTCTAAGAACGCACAGTCCCCTTGCATCTGCCCCGCAGAATGCACGGTCCTCATGTATCTGTCCCTGAGAATGCACGGTCCCCATGCATTTGTCCCCAGAGAATGCACGGTCCCCATGCATCTGTCCCTGAGAATACACGGTGCCCATGCATCTGTCCCTGAGAATACACGGTGCCCATGCATCTGTCCCTGAGAATGCACGGTCCCCATGCATCTGTCCCTGAGAATGCACGGTCCCCATGCATCTGTCCCTGAGAATACACGGTCCCCATGCATCTGTCCCTGAGAATACACAGTCCCCATGCATCTGTCCCTGAGAATGCACAGTCACCATGCATCTGTCCCTGAGAATGCACGGTCACCATGCATCTGTCCCTGAGAATGCACGGTCACCATACATCTGTCCCTGAGAATGCACGGTCCCCATGCATCTGTCCCTGAGAATACACGGTGCCCATGCATCTGTCCCTGAGAATGCACGGTCCCCATGCATCTGTCCCTGAGAATGCACGGTCCCCATGCATTCGTCCCTGAGAATGCACAGTCCCCATGCATCTGTCCCTGAGAATGCACGGTCCCCATGCATCTGTCCCTGAGAATGCAAGGTCCCCATGCATCTGTCCCAGGGAATGCACAGTCCCCATGCATCTGCCTCTAAGAACGCACAGTCCCCTTGCATCTGCTTCTAAGAACGCACAGTCCCCTTGCATCTGCCCCGCAGAATGCACGGTCCTCGTGTATCTGTCCCTGTGAATGCACAGTGCCCTTGCAAGGGCACTGTGCATTCTCTGGGGAGATTCATCTGCCCCTGAGAATGCAGAGTCCCCTTGCATCTGCCCCTCAGAATGCACGGTCCTCGTGTATCTGTCCCTGTGAATGCACAGTGCCCTTGCATCTCCCCAAAGAATGCACAGTGCCCTTGCATCTCCCCAGAGAATGCACAGTGCCCTTGCATCTGCCCCTGAGAATGCAGAGTCCCCTTGCATCTGCCCCTCAGAATGCACGGTCCTCGTGTATCTGTCCCGGTGAATGCACAGTGCCCTTGCATCTCCCCAGAGAATGCAGAGTGCCCATGCATCTGCCCCTCAAAACGCACGGTCCTCATGTACCTGTCTTTCAGAATGCACAGTTCCCATGTGTCACAGCCCTTCAACAGTGCGCACTCCCCAAGAGCTGGGCTCACTGCTGGAATTAAAGGGTCGCTGTGGGACCAGGCTGATGTTTGCTGGCAGAACTCAGTGTTGTGTCGGTAATCTAGCAGCAGAAGAGCTGAGAACAGTGTGTAAAGCTCACTATTGGTGTGACGGAGGCCTGCAGATTAGAGTAGTGGAGCATTAGTAAAGCTGCGTGTGACTAGGGCAAAACAATAAGGATGTGAGAAAAATATCTGACGTTTTGTGGAAAAACAAATCCACATTTCAATACAAACTAAATCAGAGGTGTCAGGCGCAGGCCGAGAGCTCGATTCATGCCAGATTTTCTGGCTATCTGACCGTTCATATAATCATTCTAAATGGAGCTCATGTATAAAGTCTGCCGCATTGATGCAGCGCTTAGAGGTTTATTCGGTACCTCTGAATCAATGCACAGAATTCATCCAGGCAGACACCTTGCTGGATAGAACCCTCTTGTGGCTGTGCCAGTACCACAGAAAGTTGGCAAACAATAAACAAAGCTGTTAAAGGGTTCATCCACAATAGGTCTGCAAGGCAACTAGAACGATGAATGGGATTTGAGAAGCGAAGACTGACCAGCAAGACCGTAGCACTAGCACAGTGGCCTGGCTGGCCGAAGTGTGCCCCCACATGGAGATGAACAGCATGTGAGCATCCAGAGCAGAGGCCTTCATTTCTGCTGATATATCCAAAGTTTAGAGGGCTGTGGGTCTTCCAGAAGGTGGAAAAAATTCCGCCATCTTAGTCTTCGAAAACATGCACGTTTCTTTATTATGTGTAGTGTGATTCTGCTTCAGTGTACGGTCGATGGGTCAGGCAGCGCCTTCCCTCCCACCATGGAAGGTGGCAGGCCTCAAGTTACGAGGGGCACATATGGCTTTATTATTTTCCGAAGCCATGTGGCAGTGTGTGGACAGGTGGCTGTGTAGATGTTTACTGTGGTTTCAAACTTGATTCTTTGCTGGATAGTGAGTGTGTGGTGCTTCTTTACGAGAGCTATCGACCTGGGAGAATTTAGGGTTCCAGTGACCAGTATAGGTACACCGATGTTGGCCTTTTATTGCTGATGAATGTGTTTTTTGTTATTCAAAGATAGATTAAGGGTGATGACTGCTGGTACAATTGCAACTTTCTTTCTCCCCAAGGAAGCCATGAATTTTCTCTGGGGACTTTAAGTGTTAGTGGCAACTTTGGGAGACCTTTAATTCTTCCGAGGATCCTGTAACACTTTACTAGTTTACCAGTTTGGCTGCCACTGCATCTATTTAAAGGCACAGATGACGCTTTGCTAGACCTACCATCGAGCTACCACAGGTACCATTTCACAGATGCCAGCTCTATGCCGAAGGGTGGAGTAGGCATCTCAGATTATGAACCTTATTACATTGCCATCCAGCTCCAGTGGACTACAAGATGGCTTGCAGACCCTCCTCTCCCTCCCAACCTTTCAACAATAATCGATAAAGCATGCATGGCGCAGGAGGACATAACAGAATGATGCTGCCACATAAATTAAGTAGAAGAATACTCAAGGAATGTTAAGAGTCTCTATACAGCTGGATTAGATGTTTGACAAAGATAGGCCTGGGAGAGTTGTACTCCCTGAATGTATCAAGTCGCTGCATGATTGGAAAGTGTAGTCAGAGCAGATTAAAGACGAATACCCCGAATAACGACAGACAGTCACTGTGTTGTTAAATGCAGGAGCACATGCCATCTGATTTTACGTATTCCAGAACTGTGGGCTGCAAGATGTGAATGAAGATTACTGTAATAATTAGGAATCATAGCGAATCTTTGTGTATATTATGGTCTCTGGAGTGTTGCAGGGGAGCTAAAAGGATTGAATGAAGGCAGCGAGTTGCAGACTTCTCATGTCAGTCACTGACTTTTTAGGTTGAGTGCACAAGCTCTTTTTGACCTGTTTTAAGAATTCTGTGGGCTTTTAACAACACCCATGACTTTCACTTGTTCATGAGCTTACGTTTGTCCCGTCTTGAGGCGGTTTTGCTACCGCCTTGCAGACTGATCCTGTTACATGGATTATTGCACGATTGCCGACATACTTTAGCATGGGTGAACTATTTATTTATTTTGTCTCGCCCCTTGGTGCTCTCCATGGCGGCCATGGGGCTCACAGCACGAACAGCGCAGAACGATGTGAACTCCATCGGTGGTATTGAAACGTTGGTCACATTGTTCACACTGTTACCTAATCAGAGTAATTTCTTTTGGCTCTCCCCTTCACGCTCCATAGCTTTCACAAAAACACTCGTAATTGATAAATGCTTTACATTAAAAAAAACACAGAAATCCTCAAAGGGGCTCTCTTGACATAGCGGGAGACCTGATACAACAATATTCACTGCACTTGGGAAACTTGCCCCATAATGCTTTGCAGGCCATTACTTTTAGAAAACATTTGTGCTCATAACTCGGCCTTTGGCGGTCCTAGGACAATGGAACCACCTTCAAAACACCCACAACAATGTGTTCTTTCTGTCTACATCTCTGGGTCACCACACCAGGTTAGTGGGGAGCCTAAAATAATAACCCCTCCCACCATTCAGAGTCTGTTTAAGCTCTCTCGTGTCTTTTGTTTTACAGGTGAGAGCAGTCTGTGTTTTATGGGCCTTGCTTGTAATATCATTACAGTAGGCCTGTTAGCTCAGAAAATGTGTAAAGCACTATGCCTTCTAGGAGCTAAATATATGGTTACACTGCATTACCTGCTGCCATTTTCTTTTCATGTGGTTATGCCCTCTGGGGGCTAACTATATGGTTCCATGACCATGTTTCATACAAATGCTATTTTCATTGTGGTGTCCTCTAGGGGCTGTTCTAAGCATTACAGTCAACATATCAACATAGTACAATATTCACAGCACGGGAACTCATCCCATAATGCTTTGCAGGGCATTGCTTTTACAAAATATTTTTGCTCATAATTCAGCCTGTTGTTGTCCTAGGACAATGGGACCACCTTCAAAACGTTCACGACAATGTGCTCTTTCTGTCTTCATCATCTCTGGGCCCCCACACTAGGTTAGTGCGGACCCAAAATTAATGACCCCTCCCACCATTCAGTATCTTTTTAAGCGCTCTCATGGTTGTAACTTTTGTTTTACAGCTGAGAGCAGTTTGTGTTAAACGGCCTTGTTTGTAATTTCATGGCCTGTTAACCCTAAAAATGTGTAATGTGCTACTCCCTCTAGTGGCTAAATATATGGTTACAGTGCATGACTGTCATTTTCGTTTCATGTGGTTATGCCCTCTAGAGGCTAACTATATGGTTACATAACCATGTTTCTTACAAATGCAATTTTCATTGTTGTGTCCTCTAGGGGCTATTCTGGGAATTGCAGTCTAATGCTGTAAGGAAATGCCTCCTTGGCATGGTTGCCCCCTGACTTTTTGCCTTTGCTGATGCTATGTTTACAATTGAAAGTGTGCTGAGGCCTGCTAACCAGGCCCCAGCACCAGTGTTCTTTCCCTAACCTGTACTTTTGTATCCACAATTGGCAGACCCTGGCATCCAGATAAGTCCCTTGTAACTGGTGCTTCTAGTACCAAGGGCCCTGATGCCAAGGAAGGTCTCTAAGGGCTGCAGCATGTCTTATGCCACCCTGGAGACCTCTCACTCAGCACAGACACACTGCTTGCCAGCTTGTGTGTGCTAGTGAGGACAAAACGAGTAAGTCGACATGGCACTCCCCTCAGGGTGCCATGCCAGCCTCTCACTGCCTATGCAGTATAGGTAAGACACCCCTCTAGCAGGCCTTACAGCCCTAAGGCAGGGTGCACTATACCATAGGTGAGGGTACCAGTGCATGAGCATGGTACCCCTACAGTGTCTAAACAAAACCTTAGACATTGTAAGTGCAGGGTAGCCATAAGAGTATATGGTCTGGGAGTTTGTCAAACACGAACTCCACAGCACCATAATGGCTACACTGAAAACTGGGAAGTTTGGTATCAAACTTCTCAGCACAATAAATGCACACTGATGCCAGTGTACATTTTATTGTAAAATACACCCCAGAGGGCACCTTAGAGGTGCCCCCTGAAACTTAACCGACTATCTGTGTAGGCTGACTAGTTTTAGCAGCCTGCCACAAACCGAGACATGTTGCTGGCCCCATGGGGAGAGTGCCTTTGTCACTCTGAGGCCAGTAACAAAGCCTGCACTGGGTGGAGATGCTAACACCTCCCCCAGGCAGGAATTGTCACACCTGGCGGTGAGCCTCAAAGGCTCACCTCCTTTGTGCCAACCCAGCAGGACACTCCAGCTAGTGGAGTTGCCCGCCCCCTCCGGCCAGGCCCCACTTTTGGCGGCAAGGCCGGAGAAAATAATGAGAAAAACAAGGAGGAGTCACTGGCCAGTCAGGACAGCCCCTAAGGTGTCCTGAGCTGAAGTGACTCTAACTTTTAGAAATCCTCCATCTTGCAGATGGAGGATTCCCCCAATAGGGTTAGGATTGTGACCCCCTCCCCTTGGGAGGAGGCACAAAGAGGGTGTACCCACCCTCAGGGCTAGTAGCCATTGGCTACTAACCCCCCAGACCTAAACACGCCCTTAAATTTAGTATTTAAGGGCTACCCTGAACCCTAGAAAATTAGATTCCTGCAACTACAAGAAGAAGGACTGCCTAGCTGAAAACCCCTGCAGCGGAAGACCAGAAGACGACAACTGCCTTGGCTCCAGAAACTCACCGGCCTGTCTCCTGCCTTCCAAAGATCCTGCTCCAGCGACGCCTTCCAAAGGGACCAGCGACCTCGACATCCTCTGAGGACTGCCCCTGCTTCGAAAAGACAAGAAACTCCCGAGGACAGCGGACCTGCTCCAAGAAAAGCTGCAACTTTGTTTCCAGCAGCTTTAAAGAACCCTGCAAGCTCCCGGCAAGAAGCGTGAGACTTGCAACACTGCACCCGGCGACCCCGACTCGGCTGGTGAAGATCCGACACCTCAGGAGGGACCCCAGGACTACTCTGATACTGTGAGTACCAAAACCTGTCCCCCCTGAGCCCCCACAGCGCCGCCTGCAGAGGGAATCCCGAGGCTTCCCCTGACCGCGACTCTTGGAATCCAAAATCCCGACACCTGGGAGAGACCCTGCACCCGCAGCCCCCAGGACCTGCAGGACCGGACTTTCACTGGAGAAGTGACCCCCAGGAGTCCCTCTCCCTTGCCCAAGTGGAGGTTTCCCCGAGGAACCCCCCCCTTGCCTACCTGCAGCGCTGAAGAGATCCCGAGATCTCCCATTGACTTCCATTACGAACCCGACGCTTGTTTCTACACTGCACCCGGCCGCCCCCGCGCCGCTGAGGGTGAAATTTCTGTGTGGGCTTGTGTCCCCCCCGGTGCCCTACAAAACCCCCCTGGTCTGCCCTCCGAAGACGCGGGTACTTACCTGCAAGCAGACCGGAACCGGGGCACCCCCTTCTCTCCATTCTAGCCTATGTGTTTTGGGCACCACTTTGAACTCTGCACCTGACCGGCCCTGAGCTGCTGGTGTGGTGACTTTGGGGTTGCTCTGAACCCCCAACGGTGGGCTACCTTGGACCAAGAACTAAGCCCTGTAAGTGTCTTACTTACCTGGTTAACCTAACAAATACTTACCTCCCCTAGGAACTGTGAAAATTGCACTAAGTGTCCACTTTTAAAACAGCTATTTGTGAATAACTTGAAAAGTATACATGCAATTTTGATGATTTGAAGTTCCTAAAGTACTTACCTGCAATACCTTTCGAATGAGATATTACATGTAGAATTTGAACCTGTGGTTCTTAAAATAAACTAAGAAAAGATATTTTTCTATACAAAAACCTATTGGCTGGATTTGTCTCTGAGTGTGTGTACCTCATTTATTGTCTATGTGTATGTACAACAAATGCTTAACACTACTCCTTGGATAAGCCTACTGCTCGACCACACTACCACAAAATAGAGCATTAGTATTATCTATTTTTACCACTATTTTACCTCTAAGGGGAACCCTTGGACTCTGTGCATGCTATTCCTTACTTTGAAATAGCACATACAGAGCCAACTTCCTACAAATGCCAACAGTTTATTTCTGATAAAGGGATTTATTGGGTTTACATATAATTGTATATGTTTTAATAATCTCTCCTTATTGCAATTATGACCATGATTCAGGCCAACTTAACATCCTTATTACACTATGACTGTTTGAACACTCTTAATAGGTTTGGGTGACCCTTCTAGTTTATTTCTTTTGTTACTCCTCTGTGGCTGTCTTGTGTCTTTTTTGGGGGAATTGTGTTAGCCAGCCAGCAACTCTGATGGTGGGGTGGTGAAAGTGCTATTCTACTGGAATTAGCATGGCAGATTTAAATTAGGATGCTAAGTGGTAACGTTTTCATTTTTGGCTGCAGAGAGAGGAAGAAGGTAAATGGAAGTGCTTTAGTTATACGCAAGGCCACTGGAATTGTGTGGCAGTCAAACACAAAATTATGAGGAAGTGTTGACCAATTTAGGTGACAAGAAAAGTCCAGTTTTTAATTTACAACACCAATAGCTCTCACTCAAGAAAATGTGAGACAATTTGCATTGCAAATGATGTTTTATTTTTTGTCGATTGCCATGCCCACTGTAAGGTTTCTTGTAAGGGAGTAGAGAGAACTTGTGATGGCAAAAAAAGTATAAGGGTTGTGTCTGGAAGTATGCTGTGCATCATTTCACTTTAAGCTTTGGCTGTGCTGGTCAGGTACTAACGCATTTAGCAAATTGCGCATAAAAGTGCTAATTGACAATTTCAATTAAGTCTTTCAGTAATGGTTAAAATGGGCAGACTTCTGTTTAGGGTGTAGAGCTGTAATTTCAAACACACTACAATTACACAGTTTGATTTTATCATGAATGGAAAAAGAGTCAAACTAATTGGGATCTCTGAGTGGCCTTTTGAGTCTACGCCTTACCAGCACCATTGGCACCATTTTTTGTGTAGACCTTTTTGTAGAAGCAAAAAATTAACAATACCAAGATCCTGCTGTTTTCACCAGAAGATATACATTATGCATTAAACACTGGAGAGACTGGTAGAAAGAGTCACACCAATATGATTTGTTTGAATACACTTTATCAGGACAGAGATTGGTGATGTCGTGTTGTCTGCCTACTTCTGGTAAGACTGAGCTTGCAAGATGAACCACTCCATCTGGAGCTTTGCAAAGATGCAGGTGCAGAAGGAGATCATATGGAACTGCTAAACATCGGACTAACTGCTCTGGAATCCTTCTGTGTGTGCAAAGGGCTGAAACAGTGCCTCCTCTCCTGCCAGTCTCCCTCCTCCATTCACTAGGCCACTTTTACTGGCCCTTTTGCATTGGTTCAGAAATCTATGTATCCTGCTCTTCCTCACTGGTTCTCTCAGTGGGCTACATGGCCGCCGCTTCATCCAGTCCCAGGGCCTAGACGGGGCCAAACAGAAGAAATTATTTCAGGCTGCGGCAAGGTGGTTGCGAGTAGACCAAACTTGTTATAAGGGCAATTGGATGCCATCTCGAAGGGTTGGGCATCTGATAAGGCTGGGACAGAGTTAAGGATACTGTAAGGTGTTTTATCAAGTCTCGACAGGTCTACAAGTTGGGTATTTTTCCTGGTCCATGATCTACAGGATAAGTTTAAGGGTGATATCTGTGGGAATAGTGATCTTACCCATCTCAAATTAAATAACCATAAGGGAAGGCTAGAAGAAACTCCGTAACTCAGACATTATCTCCATTACCCGATAGTCTATCGTCCTCCAGGCCAACATGATGGAAATACTATAAGAAAACCGTGCAGAGTGGAACATTTGTAGAGGCCAAATGAAATAGGGCATTAAAGATGGTGTTTAAAACAATAGGAACCTGAGAAGTTCTCTTACTCCTGTTCACAGGAAAGATAACAATACAGAACAGCTGATAACAGCTTTGAGGCATGGATAAAGTGTACGAGGTGCTCAACACCTTATGGAAGGGGAAGGACAGAACGTAAACGCGCTGAACCCAAAGGATCCTTCACCCATATACTCAGGAAATCTCCCTCTTCGAATGCAACTCAGTGGAATGTCCCACACCTCCTACGGCATGACTTCAGCACTAGTATGAGAACTACTAAGCCCTGAACAACTGTGGGGGAAACTAGGAGGTAACTGCTTCAGCACCATGCCACCACACCTTACATTCAACACTCTGTGACACATATGAACCTGCGCTCTTAGTAACACAAGTGGGTGCCTACCACACAGCCTTCTTCCCTCCACTGCTGTGCACAACCCTGGAACACTGATCTCAAAGGGGGTCTTTATCCATAGCCACCCTTGGCAGTACAAAAACGGGAAGCACTTGCAAAAACAGTCAGAAAATATTTGCGTGTTCATATGTTATCTTTTTTTAAACTGTGGATTTGTGTAAATGAATTGATTATTTGAAGCTTATTTTACATATGTGACTCATGTAGAAAGACTATCCCCAACCAGGGCACAGACAAAAGAAGAAAGTTGGTATAAATGAGAGGAGATTAATGAGCCAAGACACTTTGAGCAGAAACACTTACCTTTCAGGGTGAGGGTGTCCTCTTGAGGAATCTTCTTAACTGATGCTGCAGGAGCATCAGGAGTTGCTTTTCTTTTGCGTGGAGGGGGAAGCGTTGGGGGAGTGAAGCAGTCGGTTTGCGGGGTGGTGGCAGAGTCAGAGCTTTTTTGAAGAGCCTGCGGAGATTCCGGTATTGGTTCTTTCGATTTGGAATCTTCTTGTTTGATTTGCGCAGAAGAGCTAAGCGACTCCCGAAATTCAAATAACTTTGCCTTAAGGAGTTCGTAAGCTGCAGTCCGACCTGCTTTTAGGAATCTGTGAAACAGACACATGGAACATACTTAATAATATACAGCACTCCATTTGAGCCTTATATTTCTGTGCTTGGAGAAGACCATAAGCATACTGAGAGGCAATACCAGAAAATAAGTTGCTGAAATTAATTTAATTAAAGAGGTGAATAGAATAAGGAGGCCAAGGACAAGCAATTGCCTTTCCTGCAGACGTTCACATATGACAACATACAAACACCACAAGGTGTCGCTGTGCAGTGCATGAGTGAGGAACTATAGCCGTCTGTGGTTGATTTCAGGAAGCCAACCTGCCTCATCTTCCTGGGTATTGCAGTAGACTCCTTCCCAGACCATATGCATAAAGGGTGCCCAGATTTGGGGCTGGTACACATTATGTGACGCAGAGAAAAATATCCTATGTCTTTGCTGTTTCTGTCACAGTTTAGCAAATTAACAAAGATGCCTGCTTCAACACCCCTACCCTCAAGCCCTGCATATGACTACATCACTTTGATGTTCCTTGATCACACTCTCAATCTGAAATACTGTCTCACATGCCATCTCCTTCGCTTCTCATCTTTGTTCTTTTTTCATCTCGTTTCTACAAAACGTGTAGCAATGTCGTGTGGAAAGGACATTTCTTTCCACACGACAAAAAAGCCTGAATTGCAGGACATTTTTATGTTGGCTTCAAGGCCTTGGTCACCAAATCGAAAACAATCCCCTCTTACTTCTTCCCTTGTTTTATAACTTTTATATTTTAACACAAATTAATCTTGAATTGTTTCATCGGTCTAAGTTCTAAATTTGCAAGTGGACTTCAGTTTTCTTAGACTTGTTAAATAATCCTCAACAGATCTTCTCTCTACCTCAATCCAAAATTATACTTCTCAAGTATCAGACTGAAACAAGGTAAAACAACAGGCTGGCGGTGCTCCCATGGGCATTCTGACCGCGGAAACGGAAAACCGGCGGTGTACCGCCGGTTTCCCGCTGCCCTGGGGAATCCTCCATGGTGGCGCAGCTTGCTGCGCCGCCATGGGGATTCCTAGCCCCATACCGCCATCCTGTTCCTGGCGCTTTTGGCCGCCAGGAAGAGAATGACGGTATGGGGTGTCGTGGGGCCCCTGGGGGCCCCTGCAGTGCCCATGCCATGCGTAACAGGGCCCCACAAAGATTTTCAGTGTCTGCCATGCAGACACTGAAAATCGCGACGGGTGCAACTGCACCCGTCGCACCCCTTCCACTCCGCCGGCTCCATTCGGAGCCGGCATCCTCATGGAAGGGTGTTTCCCGCTGGGCTGGCGGGTGGCCCTCTGGCGGTCGCCCGCCAGCCCAGCGGGAAACCCAGAATACCCGCGGCGGTCTTTTGACCGCGCAGCGGTATTCTGGCGGGCCCCGCCAGGCCGGCGGCTACTGCCGCCGGCCAGGGTCAGAATGAGGCCCTGTATGTCTAATGGATGAATGCATACTTTATAATCGTTTAAAGTTCTTATTTCCGCTGCCCTTTAGTACCTAATCAATGTAATAATAAAAATTTATTTCACTCTGCACTTAAATTTGTCCCACCTACTGGTGTATAGTTCGCAAATATTTTTTTCTACTAGCCTCATCATAGTGTTGGTTCACCAGGCGCGGGCAGTGTCACATTTTGCATTGTTCCTTGGTCTTACTATCCAATTTTAGATTGCACCTGATCTATCATGTTTAATCACAAAAAATCATCACTTGCTTTCTGTTGCTTGGGCAATATTCAAGGCACTCAGCACGGTCCACAGAGCTTCCTAAGGAAAATGACTGCTATACCTACAAGTTAAAGTCAAGCAATACTAACCAACAGTACACTGCGCCAAAGCTTGCACCACTTATCTTCATACCACCTTACCATAAGAATCCGAAGGAGGCACTGCTTTCTCAGTAGAAGTCACCAAGCTCTGGAACTCAGTACCAACCAGCATTAGAAGCAACCAGGAGCATAAACACTTCTGAAGACACTTGAAAACGTAGTTGTTTTCTAGATAACTGCCCCTCCTGCATCCAGGCAACAGCGCCCAGAAAACAGCTGCACCCTGAGGGCGAAACTCAGCTTACAACCCAAGAATTGCAAACAACTCAACTAGCAAACTGCTTTTGATATGCAGGTAAGCTGAGAAGGGCTGAACAATGCTTCGCTGTGGCAGTTTCTGGTTACTGCTCTGGTTTAAAACAATGCCAAAGAATGCAGCACGCTCAGTCTAAGTAATTCATTTATTAAGGCACTTCCCAGATATCAAATAGAAGGCACACAAATATATGAAAATAAATATAGAACTCAAATGAAGTAAAATGTGTGTATATACAAGAATATTCACAACAGCTAAGCACTCAAAGAAAGAATGTGCAATGCATCAACACTTAAAAATATATATATATATATATGGAAAATGTCACTTACCCAGTGTACATCTGTTCGTGGCAAGTAGTGCTGCAGATTCACATGCTATGCATAGCTCTTCCGACATCTAGTGTTGGGCTCGGAGTGTTACAAGTTGTTTTTCTTCGAAGAAGTCTTTTTGGAGTCACTGGATCGAGTTACTCCTCCTCTCGGTTATAGTGCATGTGGGCATCGACTCCATTGTTAGATTGTTTTCCCACAGAGGGTGAAGGAAGGAGTGATAGACTATAGAAATACAAAGAGATATCCATGCTAATGTAAATGTATATACATATGTACCCATGTTAAAAACTTAAAGGACTACAGGCTTCCGTGGAGGAGGGAGGGTGCATGTGAATCTGCAGCACTACATGCCACGAACAGATTACACTAATGTAAGTGACATTTTCCGTTCCATGGCATGTGTAGCTGCAGATACACATGCTATGCATAGACTACAAAGCAGTCAGTCCTCCCAAGAAGCGGTGGCTAGCCTATAGGAGTTGAAGTTGTTTGAAATAATGTCTTAATGCCTACAGTGGCTTGTTGCTGTGAGAAAACATCAACACAGTAGTGTTTTGTAAATGTATGGGGAGTTGACCATGTAGCTACCTTACATATATCAACCATTGGTATGTTTCCTAAAAATGCCATTGATGCACCTTTCTTTCTTGTAGAATGTGCTTTAGGAGTGATCAAAAGTTGTCTTTTTGCTTTGATATAGCATGTTTGCATGCATCTAACAATCCATCTTGCTAAACCTTGTTTTGATATAGGATTGCCTGTATGTGGTTGTTGGAAAGCAACAAAAAGTTGCTTTCTTTTCCTAAAATCTTTAGTTCTGTCTATATAGTACATAAGAGCTCTTTTGAGATCTAGGGTATGAAGAGCTCTTTTTGCCACAGAGTCTGGCTGTGGAAAGAAGACTAGCAATTCCACTGTTGGGGTTGATGTGAAATGGAGATACTACTTTTGGTAGAAATTTTGGATTTGTTCTAAGTACAACCTTGTGTTTGTGCACTTGGAAAAAAGGTTCTTCAAGAGTGAATGCTTGTATTTCACTAACTCTTCTAAAAGAAGTAATAGCTACAAGGAAGGCGACCTTCCATGTTAAAAATTGAATTTGACAAGAGTGCATGAGTTCAAAAGGTGGGCCCATGAGTCTGGCAAGTACGATATTTAGATTTAACAATGGAACAGGTGGTGTTCTAGGTGGAATAATGCGTTTTAATCCTTCCATGAAGGCTTTAATAACAGGAACTCTAAACAGAGAAGTATGTTGAATAGTCTGTAAGTATGCAGATATTGCAGTAAGGTGCATCTTGGTGGATGAGAAAGCTGAATGTGATTTCTGCAAATGAAGTAAATAGCATACAATATCGTGTATAGATTCTGTAAGTGGATCTGTGTTTTTAGATTGACAGGAGTAGACAAATCGTTTCCACTTGTTTGCGTAGCATTGTCTAGTAGTAGGTTTACATGCTTGTTTAATTACTTCCATACATTCTGGTGGAAGATTTAGGTAACCAAATTCTATGACTTCAGGAGCCAAATCGCTAGGTTGAGAGCATTGGGGTTTGGATGCCTGATTTGACCTTTGTTTTGTGTTAAAAAATTTGGTCTGTTTGGGAGTTTGGAATGAGGTACTACAGACAGATCTAGTAGTGTTGTGTACCAATGCTGGCGTGCCCATGTTGGTGCTATGAGTATCATGGTGAGTGACGTTTGATGTAGTTTGCCGACTAGAAAGGGAAGGAGTGGGAGAGGGGGAAAGCATAAGCAAATATCCCTGACAAATTGATCCATAGAGCATTGCCCTTGGATAGGGGGTGTCTGGATGCGAAGTTTTGTCATTTTGTGTTTTCGCTTGTTGCAAATAGATCTATGTCTGGTGTTCCCCACTTTGGGAAGTACTTTCGAAATACTTGGGAGTGAATCTCCCATTCGTGTGTTTGTTGGTGATTTCTGCTGAGGAGATCTGCCAACTGGTTGTCTATACCTGGAATATATTGTGCTAGTAAAGTAATTTGATTGTGAATTGCCCATTTCAAAATTGTTTGGCTAGAAGGGACATCTGAGATGAATGTGTCCCTCCCTGTTTGTTGAAATAATACATGGTTGTCATGTTGTCTGTTTTTATGAGAACATTCTTCTGTTTGAGAAGAGGTTGAAACGCTTTTAGGGCAAGAAACACAGCTAGTAATTCTAAGTGGTTTATGTGTAGCTATTTCTGTTTGACATCCTATTGCCCTTGAATGGTCTGATTGTTTAGGTGAGCTGTTGTAATTATGGTCTGAGGCACAGGGTCTTGAAACGACCACCCCTTCTTTAGATTGTTGTGATTCCACCATTGAAGGGACATATGTGTTTGGCGGTCCATCAACACTAGATCTTGAAGTTGACAGTGTGCTTGTGACCATTGTTGTGCAAGGCACTGCTGTAAGGGCCTCATGTTTAGTCTTGCATATGGGACTATTGCTATGCAAGATGCCATCATTCCTAGAATCTTCATGATAAATCTTACATTGTATTGTTGATTTGCTGTATGAGTGGTATTAGATTTTGGAAAGCTTGTATCCTTTGTATATTTGGATAAGCTAGGGCTAGTTGAGTATTTAGGATAGCACGAGGTACGGTTGTACTTGTGCTGGCTGAAGGTGTGACTTTTGGTAGTTTAGAGAGAACCCCAGGGTGTGCAGGGTTTCTATCACATAACGAGTATGTTTTAGGCATTGTGTAAGATTGCTTGATTTTATCAGCCAATCGTCTAGATATGGAAAGACATGGCTGTGTTGTCTTCTTAAGTATGCCGCTACTACTGCTAGACACTTTGTGAACACCCTTGGAGCTGTTGTTATGCCAAATGGCAACACCTTGAACTGGTAGTGTTTTCCTGCTATGACAAACCTGGGGTATTTTCTGTGAGCTGGGTGGATGGGTATGGAAAATGTCACTTACCCAGTGTACATCTGTTCGTGGCATGAGTCGCTGCAGATTCACATGCTGTGCACAGTCCGCCGTCTGGTGTTGGGCTCGGAGTGTTACAAGTTGTTTTTCTTCGAAGAAGTCTTTTTGAGTCACGAGACCGAGGGACTCCTCCCACTTCGATTCCATTGCGCATGGGCGTCGACTCCATCTTAGATTGTTTTCCCCGCAGAGGGTGAGGTAGGAGTTGTGTAGTAATAGTGCCCATGCAATGGAATGAATACGTATGTACATAATAAAGGTTAAAGTAATATATTTACAAATGTACAAATGTTGAAGATCTACTTCTAAACGGCTACAGGCTCCCGGGGAGGCGGGTGGGCGCATGTGAATCTGCAGCGACTCATGCCACGATCAGATGTACACTGGGTAAGTGACATTTTCCGTTCGATGGCATGTTGTAAGGAAATGCCTCCTTGGCATGGTTGCCCCCTGACTTTTTGCCTTTGCTGATGCTATGTTTACGATTGAAAGTGTGCTGAGGCCTGCTAACCAGGCCCCAGCACCAGTGTTCTTTCCCTAACCTGTACTTTTGTATCCACAATTGGCAGACCCTGGCATCCAGATAAGTCCCTTGTAACTGGTACTTCTAGTACCAAGGGCCCTGATGCCAAGGAAGGTCTCTAAGGGCTGCAGCATGTCTTATGCCACCCTGGAGACCTCTCACTCAGCACAGACACACTGCTTGCCAGCTTGTGTGTGCTAGTGAGGACAAAACGAGTAAGTCGACATGGCACTCCCCTCAGGGTGCCATGCCAGCCTCTCACTGCCTATGCAGTATAGGTAAGACACCCCTCTAGCAGGCCTTACAGCCCTAAGGCAGGGTGCACTATACCATAGGTGAGGGTACCAGTGCATGAGCATGGTACCCCTACAGTGTCTAAACAAAACCTTAGACATTGTAAGTGCAGGGTAGCCATAAGAGTATATGGTCTGGGAGTTTGTCAAACACGAACTCCACAGCACCATAATGGCTACACTGAAAACTGGGAAGTTTGGTATCAAACTTCTCAGCACAATAAATGCACACTGATGCCAGTGTACATTTTATTGTAAAATACACCCCAGAGGGCACCTTAGAGGTGCCCCCTGAAACTTAACCGACTATCTGTGTAGGCTGACTAGTTTTAGCAGCCTGCCACAAACCGAGACATGTTGCTGGCCCCATGGGGAGAGTGCCTTTGTCACTCTGAGGCCAGTAACAAAGCCTGCACTGGGTGGAGATGCTAACACCTCCCCCAGGCAGGAATTGTCACACCTGGCGGTGAGCCTCAAAGGCTCACCTCCTTTGTGCCAACCCAGCAGGACACTCCAGCTAGTGGAGTTGCCCGCCCCCTCCGGCCAGGCCCCACTTTTGGCGGCAAGGCCGGAGAAAATAATGAGAAAAACAAGGAGGAGTCACTGGCCAGTCAGGACAGCCCCTAAGGTGTCCTGAGCTGAAGTGACTCTAACTTTTAGAAATCCTCCATCTTGCAGATGGAGGATTCCCCCAATAGGGTTAGGATTGTGACCCCCTCCCCTTGGGAGGAGGCACAAAGAGGGTGTACCCACCCTCAGGGCTAGTAGCCATTGGCTACTAACCCCCCAGACCTAAACACGCCCTTAAATTTAGTATTTAAGGGCTACCCTGAACCCTAGAAAATTAGATTCCTGCAACTACAAGAAGAAGGACTGCCTAGCTGAAAACCCCTGCAGCGGAAGACCAGAAGACGACAACTGCCTTGGCTCCAGAAACTCACCGGCCTGTCTCCTGCCTTCCAAAGATCCTGCTCCAGCGACGCCTTCCAAAGGGACCAGCGACCTCGACATCCTCTGAGGATTGCCCCTGCTTCGAAAAGACAAGAAACTCCCGAGGACAGCGGACCTGCTCCAAGAAAAGCTGCAACTTTGTTTCCAGCAGCTTTAAAGAACCCTGCAAGCTCCCCGCAAGAAGCGTGAGACTTGCAACACTGCACCCGGCGACCCCGACTCGGCTGGTGGCGATCCAACACCTCAGGAGGGACCCCAGGACTACTCTAAGACTGTGAGTACAAAAACCTGTCCCCCCTGAGCCCCCACAGCGCCGCCTGCAGAGGGAATCCCGAGGCTTCCCCTGACCGCGACTCTTTGAATCCTAAGTCCCGACACCTGGGAGAGACCCTGCACCCGCAGCCCCCAGGACCTGAAGGACCGGACTTTCACTGGAGAAGTGACCCCCAGGAGTCCCTCTCCCTTGCCCAAGTGGAGGTTTCCCCGAGGAACCCCCCCCTTGCCTGCCTGCAGCGCTGAAGAGATCCCGAGATCTCTCATAGACTAACATTGCGAACCCGACGCTTGTTTCTACACTGCACCCGGCCGCCCCCGCGCCGCTGAGGGTGAAATTTCTGTGTGGGCTTGTGTCCCCCCTGGTCTGCCCTCCGAAGACGCGGGTACTTACCTGCAAGCAGACCGGAACCGGGGCACCCCCTTCTCTCCATTCTAGCCTATGTGTTTTGGGCACCACTTTGAACTCTGCAGCTGACCGGCCCTGAGCTGCTGGTGTGGTGACTTTGGGGTTGCTCTGAACCCCCAACGGTGGGCTACCTTGGACCAAGAACTAAGCCCTGTAAGTGTCTTACTTACCTGGTTAACCTAACAAATACTTACCTCCCCTAGGAACTGTGAAAATTGCACTAAGTGTCCACTTTTAAAACAGCTATTTGTGAATAACTTGAAAAGTATACATGCAATTTTGATGATTTGAAGTTCCTAAAGTACTTACCTGCAATACCTTTCGAATGAGATATTACATGTAGAATTTGAACCTGTGGTTCTTAAAATAAACTAAGAAAAGATATTTTTCTATACAAAACCTATTGGCTGGATTTGTCTCTGAGTATGTGTACCTCATTTATTGTCTATGTGTATGTACAACAAATGCTTAACACTACTCCTTGGATAAGCCTACTGCTCGACCACACTACCACAAAATAGAGCATTAGTATTATCTATTTTTACCACTATTTTACCTCTAAGGGGAACCCTTGGACTCTGTGCATGCTATTCCTTACTTTGAAATAGCACATACAGAGCCAACTTCCTACATTGGTGGCAGCGGTGGGATACAAGACTTTGCATTTGCTGGACTACTCAGCCAATACCTGATCACACGACAAATTCCAAAATTGTCATTAGAAATTCATTTTTGCAATTTGAAATTTTTCTAAATTCTTAAAAGTCCTGCTAGGGCCTTGTGTGTTAAGTCCCTGTTTAGCATTGTCTTTTAGAGTTTAAAAGTTTGTTAAAAGTTTGAAATTAGATTCTAGAAACAGTTTTAGATTCTTTAAAAAGTCTTCCAACTTTTAGCAAAATAATGTCTGATACAGAGATGAATGTGGTGGAACTCGACACCACACCTTACCTCCATCTTAAGATGAGGGAGCTAAGGTCTCTCTGTAATATCAAAAAAATAACCATTGGCTCCAGACCTACCAAAATTCAGCTCCAGGAGCTGTTGGCAGAGTTTGAAAAAGCCAACCCCTCTGATGATGACCTCACAGAGGAAGAAATTAGTGACTTGGAGGCCAATGTCCCTCCTCCAGTCCTAAATAGGGAGAACAGGACCCCTCAAGTCCTGTCTCCAACTGTGTTAGTCAGAAATAGTGAGTCCCTCACAGGAGGGTCCCACATTTCTGAAATCACTGAGGATGCTCTCAGTGAAGATGACCTCCTGTTAGCCAGGATGGCCAAAAGATTGGCTTTAGAGAGACAGCTCCTAGCCATAGAAAGGGAAAGACAAGAGATGGGCCTAGGACCCATCAATGGTGGCAGCAATATAAATAGGGTCAGAGATTCTCCTGACATGTTAAAAATCCCCAAAGGGATTGTGACAAAATTTGAAGATGGTGATGACATCACCAAGTGGTTCACAGCTTTTGAGAGGGCTTGTGTAACCAGAAAAGTGAACAGATCTCACTGGGGTGCTCTCCTTTGGGAAATGTTCACTGGAAAGTGTAGGGATAGACTCCTCACACTCTCTGGAAAAGATGCAGAATCTTATGACCTCATGAAGGGTACCCTGATTGAGGGCTTTGGATTCTCCACTGAGGAGTACAGGATTAGATTCAGGGGGGCTCAAAAATCCTCGAGCCAGACCTGGGTTGACTTTGTTGACTACTCAGTGAAAACACTAGATGGTTGGATTCAAGGCAGTGGTGTAAGTAATTATGATGGGCTGTACAATTTATTTGTGAAAGAACACCTGTTAAGTAATTGTTTCAATGATAAACTGCATCAGCATCTGGTAGACCTAGGACCAATTTCTCCCCAAGAATTGGGAAAGAAGGCGGACCATTGGGTCAAGACAAGGGTGTCCAAGACTTCAACAGGGGGTGACCAAAAGAAAGGGGTCACAAAGACTCCCCAGGGGAAGGGTGATGAGACAACCAAAACTAAAAATAGTAAAGAGTCTTCTACAGGCCCCCAAAAACCTGCACAGGAGGGTGGGCCCAGAGCCTCTTCACAAAACAATGGGTACAAGGGTAACAACTTTGATCCCAAAAAGGCCTGGTGTCATAGCTGTAAACAGCATGGACACCAAACTGGAGACAAGGCCTGTCCCAAGAAAGGTTCCACTCCAAACTCCCATCCAGGTAACACTGGTATGGCTAGTCTCCAAGTGGGATCAACAGTGTGCCCAGAGCAAATCAGGGTCCACACTGAAGCTACTCTAGTTTCTGAGGGTGGGGTGGATTTAGCCACACTAGCTGTCTGGCCGCCTAACATGCAAAAATACAGACAGCAACTCTTAATTAATGGGACTAGAATAGAGGGCCTGAGGGATACAGGTGCCAGTGTCACCATGGTGACAGAGAAACTGGTTTCCCCTGGCCAATACCTGACTGGAAAAACTTACACAGTCACCAACGCTGACAATCAGAGACAAGTACATCCCATGGCAATGGTTACTTTAGAATGGGGAGGGGTCAATGGCCTGAAACAGGTGGTGGTCTCCTCAAATATCCCAGTGGACTGTCTGCTTGGAAATGACCTGGAGTCCTCAGCATGGGCTGAGGTAGAACTAAAAACCCATGCAGCAATGCTGGGTATCCCTGAACTGGTGTGTGTGAAAACAAGAGCACAATGCAAGGCACAGGGTGAACAAGTAGAGCTGGAGTCTGGAAGAATGGCCCAGCCTACCAAGAGAACAGGAAAGTCAGTTGGGAAACCAACTACAACACAGCAAAAGAAAGGGAACCTCTCTTCTCAGGAAGAAGTTCTGCCCTCTGAGGGAACTGAGCCTTTGGAGCTTGAACCTTATCAGGTTGAGCTCTTAGGCCCAGGGGGACCCTCAAGGGAGGAGCTGTGTAAGGGACAAGAAACCTGTCCCTCTCTTGAAGGCCTTAGGCAGCAAGCTGCTGAAGAGTCCAAAGGCAAGAAAAATGGAACGCATAGGGTCTATTGGGAAGATGGACTCCTGTACACTGAGGCCAGAGACCCCAAACCTGGTGCCACTAGGAGAGTGGTAGTGCCTCAGCTGTTCAGGAAGTTCATCCTAACATTGGCCCATGACATTCCCCTTGCTGGACATTTGGGACAAACCAAGACGTGGGAGAGGTTAGTCAACCACTTCTACTGGCCCAATATGTCCAACAGGGTTAAGGAGTTTTGCCTCTCCTGCCCCACCTGTCAAGCCAGTGGTAAGACAGGTGGACATCCAAAGGCCCCCCTCATTCCACTTCCAGTGGTGGGGGTTCCCTTTGAAAGAGTGGGTGTGGACATAGTTGGTCCACTGGAACCTCCCACAGCCTCAGGAAATATGTATATCCTGGTAGTAGTGGATCATGCTACCAGGTATCCTGAAGCTATTCCCCTTAGGTCGACTACTGCCCCTGCAGTAGCCAAGGCCCTCATTGGTATCTTTACCAGAGTGGGTTTCCCTAAGGAGGTGGTGTCTGACAGAGGTACCAACTTCATGTCAGCATACCTAAAGCACATGTGGAATGAGTGTGGGGTGACTTATAAATTCACTACACCATACCATCCACAAACTAATGGCTTAGTTGAGAGATTCAACAAGACATTAAAGGGCATGATCATGGGGCTCCCAGAAAAACTCAAAAGGAGATGGGATGTCCTCTTGCCATGTCTGCTTTTCGCTTACAGAGAGGTGCCACAGAAGGGAGTAGGATTCTCACCCTTTGAACTTCTGTTTGGTCATCCTGTAAGAGGACCACTTGCTCTTGTTAAAGAAGGCTGGGAGAGACCTCTCCATGAGCCTAAGCAAGACATAGTGGACTATGTACTTGGCCTTCGCTCTAGAATGGCAGAGTACATGGAAAAGGCAACCAAAAACCTTGAGGCCAGCCAACAGCTCCAGAAGTTTTGGTATGACCAAAAGGCTGCACTGGTGGAGTTCCAACCAGGGCAGAAAGTCTGGGTTCTGGAGCCTGTGGCTCCCAGGGCACTCCAGGACAAATGGAGTGGCCCTTACCCAGTACTAGAAAGGAAGAGTCAGGTCACCTACCTGGTGGACCTGGGCACAAGCAGGAGCCCCAAGAGGGTGATCCATGTGAACCGCCTTAAGCTCTTCCATGACAGGGCTGATGTCAATCTGTTGATGGTAACAGATGAGGATCAGGAGGCAGAGAGTGAACCTCTCCCTGATCTTCTGTCATCAGACCCAAAAGATGGCACAGTAGATGGAGTGATCTACTCAGACACCCTCTCTGGCCAACAGCAAGCTGATTGTAGGAGAGTCCTACAACAGTTTCGTGAACTCTTCTCCTTAACCCCTGGTCAGACACACCTGTGTACCCATGATGTGGACACAGGAGACAGCATGCCTGTCAAGAACAAAATCTTTAGACAATCTGACCATGTTAAAGAAAGCATCAAGGTGGAAGTCCACAAGATGCTGGAATTGGGAGTAATTGAGCGCTCTGACAGCCCCTGGGCTAGCCCAGTGGTCTTAGTCCCCAAACCTCACACCAAAGATGGAAAGAAAGAGATGAGGTTTTGTGTGGACTACAGAGGGCTCAATTCTGTCACCAAGACAGATGCTCATCCGATTCCAAGAGCTGATGAGCTCATAGACAAATTAGGTGCTGCCAAATTCTTAAGTACCTTTGACTTGACAGCAGGGTACTGGCAAATAAAAATGGCACCAGGAGCAAAAGAGAAAACAGCATTCTCCACACCTGATGGGCATTATCAGTTTACTGTTATGCCCTTTGGTTTAAAGAATGCCCCTGCCACCTTCCAAAGGTTGGTGAATCAAGTCCTTGCTGGTTTGGAGTCCTTTAGCACAGCTTATCTTGATGATATTGCTGTCTTTAGCTCCACCTGGCAGGATCACCTGGTCCACCTGAAGAAGGTTTTGAAGGCCCTGCAATCTGCAGGCCTCTCTATCAAGGCATCCAAATGCCAGATAGGGCAGGGAACTGTGGTTTACTTGGGCCACCTTGTAGGTGGAGGCCAAGTCCAGCCACTCCAACCCAAGATCCAGACTATTCTGGACTGGGTAGCTCCAAAAACCCAGACTCAAGTCAGGGCATTCCTTGGCTTGACTGGGTATTACAGGAGGTTTTTGAAGGGATATGGATCCATTGTGACAGCCCTCACTGAACTCACCTCCAAGAGAATGCCCAAGAAAGTGAACTGGACTGTGGAATGCCAACAGGCCTTTGACACCCTGAAACAAGCAATGTGCTCAGCACCAGTTCTCAAAGCTCCAGATTATTCTAAGCAGTTCATTGTGCAGACTGATGCCTCTGAACATGGGATAGGGGCAGTTTTGTCCCAAACAAATGATGATGGCCTTGACCAGCCTGTTGCTTTCATTAGCAGGAGGTTACTCCCCAGGGAGCAGCGTTGGAGTGCCATTGAGAGGGAGGCCTTTGCTGTGGTTTGGTCCCTGAAGAAGCTGAGACCATACCTCTTTGGGACTCACTTCCTAGTTCAAACTGACCACAGACCTCTCAAATGGCTGATGCAAATGAAAGGTGAAAATCCTAAACTGTTGAGGTGGTCCATCTCCCTACAAGAAATGGACTTTATAGTGGAACACAGACCTGGGACTGCCCATGCCAATGCAGATGGCCTTTCCAGGTTCTTCCACTTAGAAAATGAAGACTCTCTTGGGAAAGGTTAGTCTCATCCTCTTTCGTTTGGGGGGGGGTTGTGTAAGGAAATGCCTCCTTGGCATGGTTGCCCCCTGACTTTTTGCCTTTGCTGATGCTATGTTTACGATTGAAAGTGTGCTGAGGCCTGCTAACCAGGCCCCAGCACCAGTGTTCTTTCCCTAACCTGTACTTTTGTATCCACAATTGGCAGACCCTGGCATCCAGATAAGTCCCTTGTAACTGGTACTTCTAGTACCAAGGGCCCTGATGCCAAGGAAGGTCTCTAAGGGCTGCAGCATGTCTTATGCCACCCTGGAGACCTCTCACTCAGCACAGACACACTGCTTGCCAGCTTGTGTGTGCTAGTGAGGACAAAACGAGTAAGTCGACATGGCACTCCCCTCAGGGTGCCATGCCAGCCTCTCACTGCCTATGCAGTATAGGTAAGACACCCCTCTAGCAGGCCTTACAGCCCTAAGGCAGGGTGCACTATACCATAGGTGAGGGTACCAGTGCATGAGCATGGTACCCCTACAGTGTCTAAACAAAACCTTAGACATTGTAAGTGCAGGGTAGCCATAAGAGTATATGGTCTGGGAGTTTGTCAAACACGAACTCCACAGCACCATAATGGCTACACTGAAAACTGGGAAGTTTGGTATCAAACTTCTCAGCACAATAAATGCACACTGATGCCAGTGTACATTTTATTGTAAAATACACCCCAGAGGGCACCTTAGAGGTGCCCCCTGAAACTTAACCGACTATCTGTGTAGGCTGACTAGTTTTAGCAGCCTGCCACAAACCGAGACATGTTGCTGGCCCCATGGGGAGAGTGCCTTTGTCACTCTGAGGCCAGTAACAAAGCCTGCACTGGGTGGAGATGCTAACACCTCCCCCAGGCAGGAATTGTCACACCTGGCGGTGAGCCTCAAAGGCTCACCTCCTTTGTGCCAACCCAGCAGGACACTCCAGCTAGTGGAGTTGCCCGCCCCCTCCGGCCAGGCCCCACTTTTGGCGGCAAGGCCGGAGAAAATAATGAGAAAAACAAGGAGGAGTCACTGGCCAGTCAGGACAGCCCCTAAGGTGTCCTGAGCTGAAGTGACTCTAACTTTTAGAAATCCTCCATCTTGCAGATGGAGGATTCCCCCAATAGGGTTAGGATTGTGACCCCCTCCCCTTGGGAGGAGGCACAAAGAGGGTGTACCCACCCTCAGGGCTAGTAGCCATTGGCTACTAACCCCCCAGACCTAAACACGCCCTTAAATTTAGTATTTAAGGGCTACCCTGAACCCTAGAAAATTAGATTCCTGCAACTACAAGAAGAAGGACTGCCTAGCTGAAAACCCCTGCAGCGGAAGACCAGAAGACGACAACAGCCTTGGCTCCAGAAACTCACCGGCCTGTCTCCTGCCTTCCAAAGATCCTGCTCCAGCGACGCCTTCCAAAGGGACCAGCGACCTCGACATCCTCTGAGGATTGCCCCTGCTTCGAAAAGACAAGAAACTCCAGAGGACAGCGGACCTGCTCCAAGAAAAGCTGCAACTTTGTTTCCAGCAGCTTTAAAGAACCCTGCAAGCTCCCCGCAAGAAGCGTGAGACTTGCAACACTGCACCCGGCGACCCCGACTCGGCTGGTGGCGATCCAACACCTCAAGAGGGACCCCAGGACTACTCTAAGACTGTGAGTACAAAAACCTGTCCCCCCTGAGCCCCCACAGCGCCGCCTGCAGAGGGAATCCCGAGGCTTCCCCTGACCGCGACTCTTTGAATCCTAAGTCCCGACACCTGGGAGAGACCCTGCACCCGCAGCCCCCAGGACCTGAAGGACCGGACTTTCACTGGAGAAGTGACCCCCAGGAGTCCCTCTCCCTTGCCCAAGTGGAGGTTTCCCCGAGGAACCCCCCCCTTGCCTGCCTGCAGCGCTGAAGAGATCCCGAGATCTCTCATAGACTAACATTGCGAACCCGACGCTTGTTTCTACACTGCACCCGGCCGCCCCCGCGCCGCTGAGGGTGAAATTTCTGTGTGGGCTTGTGTCCCCCCTGGTCTGCCCTCCGAAGACGCGGGTACTTACCTGCAAGCAGACCGGAACCGGGGCACCCCCTTCTCTCCATTCCAGCCTATGTGTTTTGGGCACCACTTTGAACTCTGCACCTGACCGGCCCTGAGCTGCTGGTGTGGTGACTTTGGGGTTGCTCTGAACCCCCAACGGTGGGCTACCTTGGACCAAGAACTAAGCCCTGTAAGTGTCTTACTTACCTGGTTAACCTAACAAATACTTACCTCCCCTAGGAACTGTGAAAATTGCACTAAGTGTCCACTTTTAAAACAGCTATTTGTGAATAACTTGAAAAGTATACATGCAATTTTGATGATTTGAAGTTCCTAAAGTACTTACCTGCAATACCTTTCGAATGAGATATTACATGTAGAATTTGAACCTGTGGTTCTTAAAATAAACTAAGAAAAGATATTTTTCTATACAAAACCTATTGGCTGGATTTGTCTCTGAGTGTGTGTACCTCATTTATTGTCTATGTGTATGTACAACAAATGCTTAACACTACTCCTTGGATAAGCCTACTGCTCGACCACACTACCACAAAATAGAGCATTAGTATTATCTATTTTTACCACTATTTTACCTCTAAGGGGAACCCTTGGACTCTGTGCATGCTATTCCTTACTTTGAAATAGCACATACAGAGCCAACTTCCTACACATGTGTAGCTGCAGATACACATGCTGTGCACCGACTAGTAAGCAGTTATCTCCCCAAAAGCGGTGGTTCAGCCTGTAGGAGTTGAAGTAGTTTGAAATAATGTTCTTAGTACAGCCTGACCTACTGTGGCTTGTTGTGCAGTTAACACATCTACACAGTAGTGCTTGGTAAATGTATGAGGCGTAGACCATGTTGCTGCATTACATATTTCGTTCATTGGAATATTTCCTAGAAAGGCCATGGTAACCCCTTTCTTTCTGGTTGAGTGTGCCTTTGGTGTAATAGGCAGCTCTCTCTTTGCTTTAAGATAGCAGGTTTGAATACACTTAACTATCCACCTAGCAATGCCTTGTTTTGAAATTGGATTTCCTGTATGAGGTTTTTGAAAGGCAATAAATAGTTGTTTTGTTTTTCTAATTAGTTTCGTTCTGTCAATGTAGTACATTAGTGCTCTTTTGATGTCTAATGTATGTAGTGCTCTTTCAGCTACAGAATCCGGTTGTGGGAAGAACACTGGTAATTCCACTGTTTGATTCAAGTGGAACGGTGAGATAACCTTTGGTAAAAATTTAGGATTTGTTCTTAGAACTACTTTATTTTTATGTATCTGAATAAATGGTTCTTGTATGGTAAATGCTTGAATCTCGCTCACTCTTCTTAGAGATGTGATGGCAATCAAAAATGCAACTTTCCACGTTAAGTATTGCATTTCACAAGAATGCATGGGCTTCAAAGGTGGACCCATTAGTCTTGTTAAGACAATGTTGAGGTTCCATGAAGGAACAGGTGGTGTTCTTGGTGGTATGATTCTCTTTAAGCCTTCCATAAACGCTTTAATGACTGGTATTCTAAATAGTGAAGTTGAATGAGTAATTTGTATGTAAGCTGATATTGCGGTGAGATGTATTTTTATGGAAGAGAAAGCTAGATTTGATTTTTGCAAATGTAGCAAATATCCTATTATATCCTTTGGAGATGCGTGTAATGGCTGAATTTGATTATTGTGGCAGTAATACACAAATCTTTTCCACTTGTTTGCGTAGCAGTGTCTAGTGGTAGGTTTTCTAGCTTGTTTTATGACCTCCATACATTCTTGTGTGAGGTGCAAGTGTCCGAATTCTAGGATTTCAGGAGCCAAATTGCTAGATTCAAAGATGCTGGATTTGGATGTCTGATCTGTTGTTTGTGTTGTGTTAACAGATCTGGTTTGTTGGGTAGTTTGATATGAGGTACTACTGACAGGTCTAGTAGTGTAGTGTACCAAGGTTGACTCGCCCATGTTGGTGCTATTAGTATGAGTTTGAGTTTGTTTTGACTCAACCTGTTTACTACATATGGAATGAGAGGGAGAGGGGGAAAAGCGTATGCAAAGATCCCTGACCAGTTCATCCATAGAGCATTGCCTTGGGATTGATCTTGTGGGTACCTGGATGCGAAGTTTTGGCATTTTGAGTTTTCCTTTGTTGCAAATAGATCTATTTGAGGCGTTCCCCAAATTTGAAAGTAATTGTTTAGTATTTGGGGGTGAATTTCCCATTCGTGGGTTTGTTGGTGATCTCGAGAGAGATTGTCTGCCAACTGGTTCTGAATCCCTGGAATAAATTGTGCTATTAGGCGAATGTGGTTGTGAATCGCCCAATGCCATATTTTCTCTGTTAGGAGGCACAACTGTGTCGAGTGTGTCCCTCCTTGTTTGTTTAGATAATACATTGTTGTCATGTTGTCTGTTTTGACAAGGATGTATTTTTGTGTTATTATGGGTTGAAATGCTTTCAGCGCTAGAAATACTGCTAACATTTCCAAGTGATTTATGTGAAACTGTCTCTGATGTATGTCCCATTGTCCTTGGATGCTGTGTTGATTGAGGTGTGCTCCCCACCCTGTCATGGAAGCATCTGTTGTTATGACGTATTGTGGCACTGGGTCTTGCAAAGGCCGCCCTCGGTTTAAATTTGTACTGTTCCACCATAGAAGCGAGATGTATGTTTGGCGGTCTATCAACACCAGATCTAGAAGTTGACCCTGTGCTTGTGACCATTGTGATGCTAGGCACTGTTGTAAGGGTCGCATGTGCAATCTTGCGTTTGGGACAATGGCTATGCATGAAGACATCATGCCTAGTAGTTTCATTACCATTCTGACTTGTATCTTTTGTGTTGGATACATGGCCTGTATTACTTTGTGAAATGTTTGAACCCGTTGTGGACTTGGAGTGGCAATCCCTTTTGTTGTGTTGATTGTCGTTCCTAAGTATTGCTGCGTTTGACACGGCAAAAGGTGTGACTTCGTGTAGTTGATGGAGAAACCTAGCCTGTGAAGGGTTTGTATGACATATTTTGTGTGCTGTGAACACTGTTTTGCGTGTTGGTTTTGATTAACCAGTCGTCTAAGTACGGGAACACATGTATTTGCTGCCTTCTGATATGTGCAGCTACTACTGCCAGGCATTTTGTAAAAACTCTTGGCGCAGTTGTTATTCCGAATGGCAACACTTTGAATTGGTAATGTATTCCTTGGAATACGAACCTTAGGTATTTCCTGTGTGAAGGATGTATTGGTATATGGAAATACGCATCTTTTAGATCTAATGTTGTCATGTAGTCTTGCTGTTTGAGCAGTGGGATTACGTCTTGTAATGTGACCATGTGAAAGTGGGAAGTGTGGCTCAATGGTTAGAGCGGCAGACCCTGAAGCAGAGATCTGGCTCAAGACCAGGGTTCAAGTCCCGCTTCGGCAGGTCTTGGGCTCAATTCCCCTTGACCAGATAATTCTCGCCTCGGTGCCTAATCTAATTCATGGGTCCCACTCTGCAACTCTGGGCAATAGCTTGCTTAATCTCCACAACGGCCCCAACAGCGCTTGGATGCCTGGCTTCACCCTGGGGGTGCTCAGGAGTGGGCGCCTCACAGGGAAAAGCCAGGAGGGGTTCCATAGTGGTATGAGTACAGCGCCTTGAGACCCTAACGGGTGAGTAGTGCGCTATACAAGTGCTAATTTACATTTTTTTTTACATTTTAGTTATTTAGTGTTCTGAGATCTAGTATTGGTCTCAGAGTTTTGTCCTTTTTGGGTATTAGAAAGTACAGTGAGTAAACTCCTGTGTTTTTTTGTTGAATTGGTACTAATTCTATTGCGTCCTTTTGTAGCAATGCTTGAACTTCTAGTCCTAGAAGATCTATATGTTGTTTTGACATATTGTGTGTTTTCGGTGGGACGTTTGGAGGGAATTGGCGAAATTCTATGCAATAACCATGCTGGATAATTGCTAAGACCCAAGTGTCTGTTGTTATTTCCTCCCAAAGTTTGTAAAATTGGCTTAGTCTTCCCCCCACAGGTGTTATGTGATGGGGTTGTGTGACTTGTGAGTCACTGCTTATTTTGAGGGGTTTTGGGGCCTTGGAATTTTCCTCTATTTTTTGGGAATTGGCCCCCTCTAAATTGCCCCCGAAAACCTCCCCTCTGATATTGACCCTGGTAGGTAGGCCTTGTTTGTGAGGTTGTGGTTTCTGTGGGTTGACCTCGAAACCCTCCCCTAAAAGGTGTTTTTCGAAATGTGCCTCTGCTCTGCGGGGAGTAGAGTGCGCCCATGGCTTTGGCTGTATCGGTGTCCTTTTTGAGTTTTTCGATGGCAGTGTCTACCTCCGGCCCAAACAATTGCTGTTCATTAAACGGCATATTGAGCACAGCCTGCTGGATTTCCGGTTTGAACCCAGAAGTGCGCAGCCATGCGTGCCTTCGTATTGTGACTGCAGTGTTTATTGTCCTTGCAGCTGTATCTGCTGCATCCATGGAAGACCGTATCTGATTATTTGAGATACTTTGTCCCTCTTCCACCACCTGTTGCGCTCTTTTTTGGAACTCCTTGGGTAAGTGTTCGATGAAATGTTGCATTTCATCCCAACGAGCCCTGTCGTATCTTGCCAAAAGTGCTTGTGAATTGGCAATACGCCACTGATTTGCTGCTTGTGCTGCAACTCTTTTTCCCGCAGCATCAAATTTGCGGCTCTCTTTGTCTGGAGGTGGTGCGTCACCTGAGGTATGAGAGTTGGCTCTCTTACGAGGTGCCCCCACAACTACTGAGTCTGGTGTTAGTTGTGTTATAATATATATTGGATCCGTGGGCGGTGGCTTATATTTTTTCTCCACCCTCGGAGTTATGGCTCTGCCTTTAACTGGATCCTGAAAAATTTGTTTTGAATGTCTTAGCATTCCTGGGAGCATGGGAAGGCATTGATACTGGCTATGGGTGGAGGATAGGGTGTTAAAGAGAAAGTCATCCTCAATTGGTTCCGAATGTAAGGAGACATTGTGAAACTCAGCTGCCCTTGCGACCACCTGTGTATAGGATGTACTGTCCTCAGGTGGTGACGGTTTTGTAGGATAAGAGTCTGGGCTATTGTCAGACACTGGAGCATCGTAGAGGTCCCATGCATCGGGATCATCCTGACTCATTGTGGTATGAGCTGGTGAATGCATCAGTGGTGGAGTTGTTGCTGGTGATGCATGTATTGATGGTGGTGGAGACGGTGGTGGGGTTGTTTTCCTTGCCACCTTTGCCTGTGGTTGCTTGTCCTTTTGTTGAAAGGCAAGTTTCCTCTTTATTTTGATTGGGGGAAGAGTGGTTATCTTCCCTGTGTCCTCATGAATATGAAGCCTTCTTTGTGTGTAGTCAGGCTCTACAGCTTGAAGCTCCTCTCCAAATCTATGTAATTGGGAGGTTAATCCTTGTTCCTCTGTATAGGAACTACTTTTCGGCTCCGAAGCTGGCTGTTTCGGAACCGAAACCTTTTCGGAAGTCTTTTTAGGCTCCGAAGAAACCTTCTTTGTTTTCGGCGTGGTGTCTCGGTGCCGAAATTCTTCGGTGCCGCTGTCTCTGTGCCGAAGTTTCTCAGAGCCGCTGTCTCGGCTCCGAGGTTGCTGTGTGGCGGTATCTCGACCGGAGTCGGATGTCTTCGACACCAGCATGCCCTTTTTCGGTGCCTTGGATGGGTCACCTATTTTTCGGGTTAAGCCATGGCATGTTGGCGGTGTCGTCCCCTGGGCTTTTGTAGACTTCTCGTGAGTCTTGATTTTCGACGTCTTACTCACGGTTTTGGTTGTTTCTTCGGCGTCGAGTTCTTCCGAATCCGACTCGCGGACGGAGAAAGCTTCTTCTTCCTCCACGAAACGATCTTGACCTGTCGGCGTGGACGCCATTTGTAGTCTCCTGGCTCTTCGGTCTCTCAGCGTCTTTCTCGACCGAAACGCTCGACAGGCTTCACAAGTATCCTCCTTGTGCTCGGGGGACAAGCACAAGTTACAGACCAGATGGTGATCCGTATACGGATACTTGTGATGGCATTTTGGGCAGAAACGGAATGGGGTCCGTTCCATGAGCCTTGGCCACGTGGCCACGTGGCCGGGCCGACCAGGCCCCGACGGGGGATCGAAAAAACCCCGAAGGGCCACCGGAGCTCTTCAAAATTCGGTGTCGATTTGTTCTAACTAACCCGATACCAAACGCAAACTATACCGACGTTTTTTTTCTCCCCGAGATTCTAACTAACTTTCCGACCCGAAACACGGAGCGAAAAGGAACACGTCCGAACCCGATGGCGGAAAAAAAACAATCTAAGATGGAGTCGACGCCCATGCGCAATGGAATCGAAGTGGGAGGAGTCCCTCGGTCTCGTGACTCGAAAAGACTTCTTCGAAGAAAAACAACTTGTAACACTCCGAGCCCAACACCAGACGGCGGACTGTGCACAGCATGTGTATCTGCAGCTACACATGCCATCGAACGTGGAAATACGCATCTTTGAGATCTGGAGCAGTCATGTAATCTTGTTTTTGCAGTAGTGGAATAACATCTTGCAGAGTTACCATGTGAAAATGCTCTGACAGGATGTATAGATTGAGGTGCCTGAGGGTGCCGTCTTTTTTGGGAAATAGGAAGTATAGTGAGTATAGTCCTGTTCCTTGTTGAGAACGGGGAACTAATTCTATTGCTTGTTTTAATAGTAGAGATTGTACCTCTTGTTGTAACAGAACTGTATGTTCGGGAGACAATTTGTGATATCGTGGTGGAGATTAATTCTAGGCAATAGCTATTGTGTATAATTGATAATATCCAATTGTCTGTGGTGATATTTTGCCAATGAGAGTGGAATTGCTGTAGTCTTCCCCCCACAGGAGATGTGTGGAGTGGAAGAGAGGGAAGGAAGTCAGTGTTTAGGTTGTGTTGTCTGTTTAGAGGTTTAGAATTTACCTCTATTTCTGAAATATTGACCTCTATAAGGATCCTCAAAAACCCACCTCGTTGATACCGGGTTTGTTGTCCCTGTTTTATTTGGGAGGTGGAAGCCTCTGAGGATTGTGGCTTAAAACCTCCTCCAAACTGTGGTTTGCGAAAGGAACCTCTATATGGGGTGGTGTATAAAGCTCCCATCGCTTTCGCAGTATCGGAGTCCTTCCTCAGATTTTTAACAGTGGTGTCCACTTCTGGGCCAAAGAGGTGCTTTTTATCAAAAGGCATATTAAGTATTGCCTGTTGAATTTCTGGTTTAAAACCAGAGGGGCGCAGCCATGCATGTCTTCTGATTGTGATGGCAGTGTTTACACTCCTTGCAGCTGTATCAGCAGCATCAAGGACAGATCTTATCTGATTATTGCTGATTGCTTGACTCTCTTCTATTACTTACTGTGCCCTTTTCTGGTGCTCTTTCGGGAGATGCTGTATAAAATATCTTGCATTTCATCCCAATGGGCCCTATCATACCTGGCTAGAAGTGCCTGAGAATTTGCAATTCTCCATTGATTCGCTGCTTGAGTAGCAACTCTTTTCCCTGCTGCGTCAAATTTTCTACTCTTGTTATCAGGAGGCGGTGCGTCTCCAGAAGACTGGCTATTTGCCCTCTTTCTTGCTGCACTGACTACCACTGAGTCTGGAGGGACCTGGTGAGTGATGTAATCTGGGTCAGAAGGTGCAGGCTTATACTTCTTATCAATTCTAGGGGTGATAATCCTAGCTTTTACAGGCTTGATAAAAATTTGGTCTGCGTGTTTAACCATTCCTGGTAACATTGGGAGACACTGGTACTTGGAATGTGTATAAGACAGTGTATTAAATAAAAAATCTTCTTCTAATGGCTCAGAGCGCATGGTTACTTCATGATAAGCTGCTGCCCTGGATATTACGTGGGTGTATGCAGTGGTGTCTTCTGGAGAAGGTTTTGATGGGTAAATGCCTGGATCATTGTCTGGGATGGGATCAGGGTCATATAGATCCCATGGTCTGCTGTATCTCCATGTGAGTATAAAGAATGTGTTGGAGAAGGCAGTGGTGGTGGGCTGTTCTGAGGTGAGAAAGAGAGCTGTGGATATTGAGGAGTAGAAGTATGGAGAGGTAGTGGCTTCTCCTTTTGTTTTTGCACCTTTGCTGGTGGCTAGTTCCTCTTGGAAAGCCAGCTTTCTTTTGGTTTTTAGAAGGAGGTGCAGTGAAGATTCTTCCTGTCTTCTTATGAATATGGATTGTGGACTGTTTCTCATCCATAACTTGTAAAATTGGTTCAATCTCAGGCTCTTCCTCAGAAATCTTACGAGATTCCATGATTGGTCTTTTATTCTGTCTTAATTTTTTGGAAAGTCCTTGTTCCTCTGTATATGAGGATTTTTTTCGACTCCAAAGTGTGTAGTTTTTTTCAGTCCCGAAAAGGTAGTTGAAGGTCTCAGCTCCGAAGCCGATTGCCAAATTTTTAACTCTGAGGAATGGGTTCTTTTACTGGAGTCCGAAACGGTGCCTTTAACAGATTTGCTCGACTCCGAAGTGGACGGAGGAGTGGCCTTTTTTGGCGCTGACCCCGAAGGACAGTCACCAACAGTCTTTTTTCGGGCTGAACCATGGCCTTCCGGCAGTCGTGTACCCAAGGCCTTTAAATGTCTTTTGTGCAGGGGTGTAGGGGAAGACGTACTCACATGCTGGCCAACTGTGATGGGTCTGTCTGCTTCCGAATCCTGTTCGGAGTCTGCGTCTCGGATGGAGACTGCTGTCTGCGCCTGCTCTTCTTCCATGACGTCGAGATGTTTGCTGCTTTTCAACGCCATTTCAAGTCTTCGGGCTCTGTGATCTCGGAGAGTCTTCTTTGATCGAAAAGATCGACAGGCCTCACAATCTTCCTCCTGATGGTCTGGAGAAAGGCACAAGTTACAAACCAAATGTTGGTCTGACTAGGGGTACTTCGCGTGGCACTAAAGGCGGAATCGGAATGGAATCCGATCCATCAGGCTTTCCACGCGGTAGGCCCGAGCAGGCCAGAGTTGGGTGCATGCGCCCCGGAGGGCGGAAAATTAAGGTTCCGACGGTACTACCGGTTCGATGCTAGATGGGAAACGCGATCGAAACAATACCGACGAATAAGAAGGTTTTGTGTGGTTTTCCTAATCGAAATTTCATCGAGGAAACACGTTCGAACCCGACCGCAGAAAGAAAACAATTTAACAATGGAGTAGATGCCCATGCGCAATGGAACCGAGAGGAGGAGTCACTCGATCCCGTGACTCCGAAAAGACTTCTATGAAGAAAAACAACTTGTAACACTCCGAGCCCAAATCTAGATGTGGAAGAGCTATGCATAGCATGTGTATCTACAGCTACACATGCCATTGAACACATATATATATATATATATATATATATATCCTAAATAATCATAAATGCATCACCAATTATTTTTTTTCATCATCCTCGCTAGCAAGAATGGGGAACCCAGAATCAGCCAAGGCAGGAGACTCTCAAATTGAGATCATAGAGATCCTGGGCAGCGAGTCCGCTCCACAGGTGAGTTCCTGTCTTGGTGCCAAATCTCTCTGTCTGTTATACCTTAAAACAAGCTCCAGGAGAGACTTCTAGAAACCCCCTCCCCTCTGTTATGAAATAAATTAAACTCTGGCGGTTCTTTGTCTGCGTTGAAAACATGCAAGAGAGTTAGCCAGCCTTGTCATACTTATTTCTGAAGCATAACTGTACATTCCTCTCATAGGAACATTCTCAGCCTTGTGCACTCATACGGAGTCTGCATCCCGCATAATATGTTCCAGCATGGTATGAGAAGAGTGCTCTGTGGAAAACAAGGTCCTTGTGGAAGAACATCGACTGCATATGAAGCAGGCAACAAAATTGAATCACTCACACAAAATGGAGTTGATGGTCAAACATGGAGTCGGTGGTTGAATACACATAGCATTACATATGGTTATGTACTTGCATATATAACAGTTATGGCCCACTGTGATACTAGCAATACGCAGTGCTCAGCAACAAATAATAACGTATATCTTTTAAATTCACACAAGACACGTCTGCTATGTGGCTTGGCCATCACCGTACCACCAAAAACAGACATTACCACATGAACAGGCATGGAATAGCAGAAGAGATCTGTCACATATGGCTGGACAATTCAGTACTCTAATATAGTCCACCAATTCAGGTCCCAAATATCTATACAATCTGACGGCGTCTTTACATTTCATAAAGACACTCAGATATGGGATGATGAAAAAAAATGTCTCGACAGATTCCCTCCACTTCTCTCTCCCTCCAACTATGCCAGCTGAGAACCACAACTATACACAAAATCTCAGATTGAACAACCCAATACATTAACCAACTAAGCAGACTCTGTCATAAGAAGGGAGCCTCAAAGCTGTTCAAAGCTACCAGCATATTGAAAACCTTAAAACTGCCTGTCTGTCTCTCACACTTCAGCATCCAACACACTGCTATATGCTGCATCCCATAACACGATAAATGCACCTTGGTGGTCATCATGAACAAAATATGGAAACACTTCCCACACAGGATCAAAACACAGACAATATCCTTCCAACCACATAGCCTACACGGTGTAGCATGCTACTCATATAGGCAAGCACTTCAGCGCCCCACGTAGGCGTGGTAAGCGCTATATAAATTATGCAATACAGGAAGCATCAGTGGAAGGACACAAACTGTGACAGCCATGAGAATAAAGGGACAAGAACAGCAAAAAATAGCATTACTATGTGAAACTGTTAACTTTCATAACCACAGTCTCCAAGATAGGACAGGGCAAAGCAAGCTTAAGTATGATTACAGCACAGAAAACAGAGACCAACACACCATTTTGGTAGGTTTGGAGACCAGACTACTGTCTTCTCCATAGATTCCCAGGGAAACCCAGCTCTCACAACAAAGTTGTAAACTGTGATGTCTAAGTTTTTCCACAAGGAAGTGAGGTTGCACAAATAATTATTATCCAGCAATATTTCAATTAAGTCTACCCATAACCTAATTGTATTAGGCCTAAATAGAGTTCACATAGCTACAGAAAGTTTCTTATCTAATGATAATAAAAGATCAATTGCAAAGTGTTTACATATCTAGCACTCCAAACTACACCAATTACTGACATCACCCACCTTTGGATTAACCCAAAATAAAAATATAGTGGGGGCTGATGCAATTGTGGTTAATACTACACCCAGTTAGACCAAATTTCCCTTTCCGTGTTTATCTGTTCATATGGATCTTCAGTGTTTTTTAGCTTGTTTGTAACATTACAGGGAAGGACGAGCCATATGCAAATCAGTTGGGAGAACAGCAAAGGGGGCATTCAGCCCAAACTTGCAGGCAATGCCCTGTTACGCGTACAAAACAGTGAGACATGAACAGGCTAACCTTTACATGTTACATACACTACAAGTATAGATAAAACTGCCATGGATATATGTAACTAAGGGCCAGATGAAGCAAAATGCTAATTTGCGACTTGCAAATTGCGAGTCCCTGCGACTCGCAATTTGCAACTCGCAAATTGGTATGCAGTACGGTGTCTCAGACACCGTCTGCGACTCGCTATGGGGTCGCAATGACCCACCTCATTAATATTCATGAGGTGGGTCGCTAATTGCGGCCCCATAGCGAGTCTAGGCACTCGCAAACATGGAGGCCTGCTGTCGTCAGCAGACCTCCATGTTCGTGACTGCTTTAAATAAAGCAGTTTTTTTTTTTTTTAAGTGTAGCCCGTTTTCCTTAAAGGAAAACGAGCTGCACTTAAAAAAAAAAACGAAACCTTTCGTTTCGGTTTTCTTTCAGGGCAGGTAGTGGTCCCTTGGACCACTACCTACCCTGAAAAAATATTTGTGGGTCCATTCACAAAGTGGAAGGGGTCCCATGGGGACCCCTTCCAATTTGCGAGTGGGTTACCATCCACTTGAAGTGGATGGTAACTGCGACACCATTTGCGACCGCATATCCGCATATGCGGTCGCAAATGGTATTGCATACCACTCAGAATCGCAAATAGGAAGGGAACACCCCTTCCTATTTGCGATTCTGAAATGCATATTGCGAGTCGGTACCGACTCGCAATATGCATTTCTGCATTGGGAAATGCGAATAGCGAGTCGCAAACGGCAATTTGTGCCGTTTGCGACTCGCTATTTGTTTCCTGCATCTGGCCCTTACTGAAGAAAATATACAAAGATTGTATCAGCATATATTTCGGAGCCATGAAATGAAATGCCATGCCAAAGATTCCACAATTATTGCAGTGCAGCCATGGCAAACCTAGATAGATGCTGTCAAGTGAAGTACATCAAAACCATCTCTACGAAGGCGGGGATGGGCAAGCACAATGCATGGTCTACTTACGAAAAATGTGGGTTATTTGCCAGCTTATCTGCATGGAATGCATCCATTCCAAGTCCCATATCCACCACAAACCGGGCAAGTTTCTCAACGCAATCCTTGGTATTTTCATCTACTGCAGGTAACAAAAAAAATCATGGTCAAATATGGAATTTTTCTCAACTTCTCATAGAGAAAATTACAGCTTGGGATATTTTGCCAATTTATTGCATCTTCATCGAAAAATATAACATCCAAGAAGTTTGCATAGCCCTTTGTTGACACTGAAGAGCACCAGAAGAAAATCTGGTCACTAATCACAATACATCCATTTGTTTCAATTTCAAAACAGATGATATATATGGAAAATGTCACTTACCCAGTGTACATCTGTTCGTGGCATGAGTCGCTGCAGATTCACATGCTGTGCACAGTCCGCCGTCTGGTGTTGGGCTCGGAGTGTTACAAGTTGTTTTTCTTCGAAGAAGTCTTTTCGAGTCACGAGACCGAGGGACTCCTCCCACTTCGATTCCATTGCGCATGGGCGTCGACTCCATCTTAGATTGTTTTTCCCGCAGAGGGTGAGGTAGGAGTTGTGTAGTAATAGTGCCCATGCAATGGAATGAATACGTATGTACATAATAAAGGTTAAAGTAATATATTTACAAATGTACAAATGTTGAAGATCTACTTCTAAACGGCTACAGGCTCCCGGGGAGGCGGGTGGGCGCATGTGAATCTGCAGCGACTCATGCCACGAACAGATGTACACTGGGTAAGTGACATTTTCCGTTCGGTGGCATGTGTAGCTGCAGATACACATGGTGTGCACCGACTAGTAAGCAGTTATCTCCCCAAAAGCGGTGGTTCAGCCTGTAGGAGTTGAAGTAGTTTGAAATAATGTTCTTAGTACAGCCTGACCTACTGTGGCTTGTTGTGCAGTTAACACATCTACACAGTAGTGCTTGGTAAATGTATGAGGCGTAGACCATGTTGCTGCCTTACATATTTCGTTCATTGGAATATTTCCTAGAAAGGCCATGGTAGCCCCTTTCTTTCTGGTTGAGTGTGCCTTTGGTGTAATAGGCAGCTCTCTCTTTGCTTTAAGATAGCAGGTTTGAATACACTTAACTATCCACCTAGCAATGCCTTGTTTTGAAATTGGATTTCCTGTATGAGGTTTTTGAAAGGCAATAAATAGTTGTTTTGTTTTTCTAATTAGTTTCGTTCTGTCAATGTAGTACATTAGTGCTCTTTTGATGTCTAATGTATGTAGTGCTCTTTCAGCTACAGAATCCGGTTGTGGGAAGAACACTGGTAATTCCACTGTTTGATTCAAGTGGAACGGTGAGATAACCTTTGGTAAAAAGTTAGGATTTGTTCTTAGAACTACTTTATTTTTATGTATCTGAATAAATGGTTCTTGTATGGTAAATGCTTGAATCTCGCTCACTCTTCTTAGAGATGTGATGGCAATCAAAAATGCAACTTTCCACGTTAAGTATTGCATTTCACAAGAATGCATGGGCTCGAAAGGTGGACCCATGAGTCTTGTTAAGACAATGTTGAGGTTCCATGAAGGAACAGGTGGTGTTCTTGGTGGTATGATTCTCTTTAAGCCTTCCATAAACGCTTTAATGACTGGTATTCTAAATAGTGAAGTTGAATGAGTAATTTGTAGGTAGCTGATATTGCGGTGAGATGTATTTTTATGGAAGAGAAAGCTAGATTTGATTTTTGCAAATGTAGTAAATATCCTACTATATCCTTTGGAGATGCGTGTAATGGCTGAATTTGATTATTGTGGCAGTAATACACGAATCTTTTCCACTTGTTTGCGTAGCAGTGTCTAGTGGTAGGTTTTCTAGCTTGTTTTATGACCTCCATACATTCTTGTGTGAGGTGCAAGTGTCCGAATTCTAGGATTTCAGGAGCCAAATTGCTAGATTCAAAGATGCTGGATTTGGATGTCTGATCTGTTGTTTGTGTTGTGTTAACAGATCTGGTTTGTTGGGTAGTTTGATATGAGGTACTACTGACAGGTCTAGTAGTGTTGTGTGCCAAGGTTGCCTCGCCCATGTTGGTGCTATTAGTATGAGTTTGAGTTTGTTTTGACTCAACCTGTTTACTACATATGGAATGAGAGGGAGAGGGGGAAAAGCGTATGCAAAGATCCCTGACCAGTTCATCCATAGAGCATTGCCTTGGGATTGATCTTGTGGGTACCTGGATGCGAAGTTTTGGCATTTTGAGTTTTCCTTTGTTGCAAATAGATCTATTTGAGGCGTTCCCCAAATTTGAAAGTAATTGTTTAGTATTTGGGGGTTGTAGGAAGTTGGCTCTGTATGTGCTATTTCAAAGTAAGGAATAGCATGCACAGAGTCCAAGGGTTCCCCTTAGAGGTAAAATAGTGGTAAAAATAGATAATACTAATGCTCTATTTTGTGGTAGTGTGGTCGAGCAGTAGGCTTATCCAAGGAGTAGTGTTAAGCATTTGTTGTACATACACATAGACAATAAATGAGGTACACACACACTCAGAGACAAATCCAGCCAATAGGTTTTGTATAGAAAAATATCTTTTCTTAGTTTATTTTAAGAACCACAGGTTCAAATTTAACATGTAATATCTTGTTTGAAAGGTATTGCAGGTAAGTACATTAGGAACTTTGAATCATTTCAATTGCATGTATACTTTTCAAGTTATTCACAAATAGCTATTTCAAAAGTGGACACAGTGCAATTTTCACAGTTCCTGGGGGAGGTAAGTTTTTGTTAGTTTTACCAGGCAAGTACGACACTTACAGGGTTCAGTTCTTGGTCCAAGGTAGCCCACCGTTGGGGGTTCAGAGCAACCCTAAAGTTACCACACCAGCAGCTCAGGGCCGGTCAGGTGCAGAGTTCAAAGTGGTGCCCAAAACGCATAGGCTCCAATGGAGAGAAGGGGGTGCCCCGGCTCCAGGCTGCCAGCAGGTAAGTACCCGCGTCTTCGGAGGGCAGACCAGGGGGGTTTTGGAGGGCACCGGGGGGGACACAAGCCCACACAGAAATTTCTCCCTCAGCGGCGCGGGGGCGGCCGGGTGCAGTGTTAGAACAAGCGTCGGGTTCGCAATGGAAGTCAATGAGAGATCAAGGGATCTCTTCAGCGCTGCAGGCAGGCAAGGGGGGGCTTCCTCGGGGAAACCTCCACTTGGGCAAGGGAGAGGGACTCCTGGGGGTCACTTCTGCAGTGAAAGTCCGGTCCTTCAGGTCCTGGGGGCTGCGGGTGCAGGGTCTTTTCCAGGCGTCGGGACATAGGTTTCAGAGAGTCGCGGTCAGGGGAAGCCTCGGGATTCCCTCTGCAGGTGGCGCTGTGGGGGCTCAGGGGGGACAGGTTTTGGTACTCACAGTCGTAGAGTAGTCCGGGGGTCCTCCCTGAGGTGTTGGTTCTCCACCAGCCGAGTCGGGGTCGCCGGGTGCAGTGTTGCAAGTCTCACGCTTCTTGCGGGGAGATTGCAGGGGTCTTTAAAGCTGCTCCTTTGGATAAAGGTGCAGTCTTTTTGGAGCAGGTCCGCTGTCCTCGGGAGTTTCTTGTCGTCGTCGAAGCAGAGCAGTCCTCAGAGGATTCAGAGGTCGCTGGTCCCTTTGGAAGGCGTCGCTGGAGCAGAGTTCTTTGGAAGGCAGGAGACAGGCCGGTGAGTTTCTGGAGCCAAGGCAGTTGTTGTCTTCTGGTCTTCCTCTGCAGGGGTTTTCAGCTAGGCAGTCCTTCTTCTTGTAGTTGCAGGAATCTAAATTCTAGGTTCAGGGAGAGCCCTTAAATACTAAATTGAAGGGCGTGTTTAGGTCTGGGGGGTTAGTAGCCAATGGCTACTAGCCCTGAGGGTGAGTACACCCTCTTTGTGCCTCCTCCCAAGGGGAGGTGGTCACATCCCTAATCCTATTGGGGGAATCCTCCATCTGCAAGATGGAGGATTTCTAAAAGTTAGAGTCACCTCAGCTCAGGACACCTTAGGGGCTGTCCTGACTGGCCAGTGACTCCTCCTTGTTATTCTCATTATTTTCTCCGGCCTTGCCGCCAAAAGTGGGGGCCGGGGCCGGAGGGGGCGGGCAACTCCACTAGCTGGAGTGTCCTGCGGTGCTGTGACAAAGGGGTGAGCCTTTGAGGCTCACCGCCAGGTGTTACAGCTCCTGCCTGGGGGAGGTGTTAGCATCTCCACCCAGTGCAGGCTTTGTTACTGGCCTCAGAGTGACAAAGGCACTCTCCCCATGGGGCCAGCAACATGTCTCTAGTGTGGCAGGCTGCTGGAACCAGTCAGCCTACACAGATAGTCGGTTAAGTTTCAGGGGGCACCTCTAAGGTGCCCTCTGTGGTGTATTTTACAATAAAATGTACACTGGCATCAGTGTGCATTTATTGTGCTGAGAAGTTTGATACCAAACTTCCCAGTTTTCAGTGTAGCCATTATGGTGCTGTGGAGTTCGTGTAAAACAGACTCCCAGACCATATACTCTTATGGCTACCCTGCACTTACAATGTCTAAGGTTTTGCTTAGCCACTGTAGGGGCACAGTGCTCATGCACTGGTACCCTCACCTATGGTATAGTGCACCCTGCCTTAGGGCTGTAAGGCCTGCTAGAGGGGTGTCTTACCTATACTGCATAGGCAGTGAGAGGCTGGCATGGCACCCTGAGGGGAGTGCCATGTCGACTTACTCATTTTGTTCTCACTAGCACACACAAGCTGGTAAGCAGTGTGTCTGTGCTGAGTGAGGGGTCTCTTAGGGTGGCATAATACATGCTGCAGCCCTTAGAGACATTCCCTGGCATCAGGGCCCTTGGTACCAGAGGTACCAGTTACAAGGGACTTACCTGGGTGCCAGGGTGTGCCAATTGTGGAATCAAAAGTACAGGTTAGGGAAAGAACACTGGTGCTGGGGCCTGGTTAGCAGGCCTCAGCACACTTTCAATTCAAAACATAGCATCAGCAAAGGCAAAAAGTCAGGGGGTAACCATGCCAAGGAGGCATTTCCTTACAGGGGTGAATTTCCCATTCGTGGGTTTGTTGGTGATCTCGAGAGAGATTGTCTGCCAACTGGTTCTGAATCCCTGGAATAAATTGTGCAATTAGGCGAATGTGGTTGTGAATCACCCAATGCCATATTTTCTGTGTTAGGAGGCAAAACTGTGTCGAGTGTGTCCCTCCTTGTTTGTTTAGATAATACATTGTTGTCATGTTGTCTGTTTTGACAAGGATGTATTTTTGTGTTATTATGGGTTGAAATGCTTTCAGCGCTAGAAATACTGCTAACATTTCCAAGTGATTTATGTGAAACTGTCTCTGATGTATGTCCCATTGTCCTTGGATGCTGTGTTGATTGAGGTGTGCTCCCCACCCTGTCATGGAAGCATCTGTTGTTATGACGTATTGTGGCACTGGGTCTTGCAAAGGCCGCCCTCGGTTTAAATTTGTACTGTTCCACCATAGAAGCGAGATGTATGTTTGGCGGTCTATCAACACCAGATCTAGAAGTTGACCCTGTGCTTGTGACCATTGTGATGCTAGGCACTGTTGTAAGGGTCGCATGTGCAATTTTGCGTTTGGGACAATGGCTATGCATGAAGACATCATGCCTAGTAGTTTCATTACCATTCTGACTTGTATCTTTTGTGTTGGATACATGGCCTGTATTACTTTGTGAAATGTTTGAACCCGTTGTGGACTTGGAGTGGCAATCCCTTTTGTTGTGTTGATTGTCGCTCCTAAGTATTGCTACGTTTGACACGGCAAAAGGTGTGACTTTGCGTAGTTGATGGAGAAACCTAGCCTGTGAAGGGTTTGTATGACATATTTTGTGTGCTGTGAACACTGTTTTAGCGTGTTGGTTTTGATTAACCAGTCGTCTAAGTACGGGAACACATGTATTTGCTGCCTTCTGATATGTGCAGCTACTACTGCCAGGCATTTTGTAAGAACTCTTGGCGCAGTTGTTATTCCGAATGGCAACACTTTGAATTGGTAATGTATTCCTTGGAATACGAACCTTAGGTATTTCCTGTGTGAAGGATGTATTGGTATATGGAAATACGCATCTTGTAGATCTAATGTTGTCATGTAGTCTTGCTGTTTGAGCAGTGGGATTACATCTTGTAATGTGACCATGTGAAAGTGGTCTGATTTTATGTAGGTATTTAGTGTTCTGAGATCTAGTATTGGTCTCAGAGTTTTGTCCTTTTTGGGTATTAGAAAGTACAGTGAGTAAACTCCTGTGTTTTTTTGTTGAATTGGTACTAATTCTATTGCGTCCTTTTGTAGCAATGCTTGAACTTCTAGTCCTAGAAGATCTATATGTTGTTTTGACATATTGTGTGTTTTCGGTGGGACGTTTGGAGGGAATTGGCGAAATTCTATGCAATAACCATGCTGGATAATTGCTAAGACCTAAGTGTCTGTTGTTATTTCCTCCCAAAGTTTGTAAAATTGGCTTAGTCTTCCCCCCACAGGTGTTATGTGATGGGGTTGTGTGACTTGTGAGTCACTGCTTATTTTGAGGGGTTTTGGGGCCTTGGAATTTTCCTCTATTTTTTGGGAATTGGCCCCCTCTAAATTGCCCCCGAAAACCTCCCCTCTGATATTGACCCTGGTAGGTAGGCCTTGTTTGTGAGGTTGTGGTTTCTGTGGGTTGACCTCGAAACCCTCCCCTAAAAGGTGTTTTCCGAAATGTGCCTCTGCTCTGCGGGGAGTAGAGTGCGCCCATGGCTTTGGCTGTATCGGTGTCCTTTTTGAGTTTTTCGATGGCAGTGTCTACCTCCGGCCCAAACAATTGCTGTTCATTAAACGGCATATTGAGCACAGCCTGCTGGATTTCCGGTTTGAGCCCAGAAGTGCGCAGCCATGCGTGCCTTCATATTGTGACTGCAGTGTTTATTGTCCTTGCAGCTGTATCTGCTGCATCCATGGAAGACCGTATCTGATTATTTGAGATACTTTGTCCCTCTTCCACCACCTGTTGCGCTCTTTTTTGGAACTCCTTGGGTAAGTGTTCGATGAAATGTTGCATTTCATCCCAATGAGCCCGGTCGTATCTTGCCAAAAGTGCTTGTGAATTGCCAATACGCCACTGATTTGCTGCTTGTGCTGCAACTCTTTTTCCCGCAGCATCAAATTTGCGGCTCTCTTTGTCTGGAGGTGGTGCGTCGCCTGAGGTATGAGAGTTGGCTCTCTTACGAGCTGCCCCCACAACTACTGAGTCTGGTGTTAGTTGTGTTGTAATATATATTGGATCCGTGGGCGGTGGCTTATATTTTTTCTCCACCCTCGGAGTTATGGCTCTGCCTTTAACTGGATCCTGAAAAATTTGTTTTGAATGTCTTAGCATTCCTGGGAGCATGGGAAGGCATTGATACTGGCAATGGGTGGAGGATAGGGTGTTAAAGAGAAAGTCATCCTCAATTGGTTCCGAATGTAAGGAGACATTGTGAAACTCGGCTGCCCTTGCGACCACCTGTGTATAGGATGTACTGTCCTCAGGTGGTGACGGTTTTGTAGGATAAGAGTCTGGGCTATTGTCAGACACTGGAGCATCATAGAGGTCCCATGCATCGGGATCATCCTGACTCATTGTGGTATGAGCTGGTGAATGCATCAGTGGTGGAGTTGTTGCTGGTGATGCATGTATTGATGGTGGTGGAGACGGTGGTGGGGTTGTTTTCCTTGCCACCTTTGCCTGTGGTTGCTTGTCCTTTTGTTGAAAGGCAAGTTTCCTCTTTATTTTGATTGGGGGAAGAGTGGTTATCTTCCCTGTGTCCTCATGAATATGAAGCCTTCTTTGTGTGTAGTCAGGCTCTACAGCTTGAAGCTCCTCTCCAAATCTATGTAATTGGGAGGTTAATCCTTGTCCCTCTGTATAGGAACTACTTTTCGGCTCCGATGCTAGCTGTTTCGGAATCGAAACCTTTTCGGAAGTCTTTTTAGGCTCCGAAGAAACCTTCTTTGTTTTCGGCGTGGTGTCTCGGTGCCGAAATTCTTCGGTGCCGCTGTCTCTGTGCCGAAGTTTCTCAGAGCCGCTGTCTCGGCTCCGAGGTTGCTGTGTGGTGGTATCTCGACCAGAGTCAGATGACTTCGACACCAGCATGCCCTTTTTCGGTGCCTTGGATGGGTCACCTATTTTTCGGGTTAAGCCATGGCCTGTTGGCGGTGGCGTCCCCAGGGCTTTTGTAGACTTCTCGTGAGTCTTGATTTTCGACGACTTACTCACGGTTTTGGTTGTTTCTTCGGCATCGAGTTCTTCCGAATCAGACTCGCGGACGGAGAAAGCTTCTTCTTCCTCCACGAAACGATCTTGACCTGTCGGCGTGGACGCCATTTGTAGTCTCCTGGCTCTTCGGTCTCTCAGCGTCTTCCTCGACCGAAACGCTAGACAGGCTTCACAAGTATCCTCCTTGTGCTCGGGGGACAAGCACAAGTTACAGACCAGATGGTGATCTGTATACGGATACTTGTGATGGCATTTTGGGCAGAAACGGAATAGGGTCCGTTCCATGAGCCTTGAAGTCGCACGTGGCCGGGCCGAACAGGCCCCGACGGGGGATGGAAAAAACCCCGAAGGGCCACCGGAGCTCTTCAAAATTCGGTGTCGATTTGTTCTAACTAACCCGATACCGAACGCAAACTATACCGACGTTTTTTTTTTCCGAGATTCTAACTAACTTTCCGACCCGAAACACAGAGCGAAAAGGAACACCTCCAAACCCGATGGCGGAAAAAAACAATCTAAGATGGAGTCGACGCCCATGCGCAATGGAATCGAAGTGGGAGGAGTCCCTCTGTCTCGTGACTCGAAAAGACTTCTTCGAAGAAAAACAACTTGTAACACTCCGAGCCCAACACCAGACGGCGGACTGTGCACAGCATGTGTATCTGCAGCTACACATGCCATCGAACATATATATATATATATGTATATATATCCCTTCTATATTCGCCTGTTGAAAAACGTTATAAAATGAAATCAGACACCTGACGGCAGCAATAACTGGGGTGTACTTCAAGCCACCAACTACTACTCTTAATCTGAGTAAGACGAGACAGCTGGTGTGGATTTTAACCTGCAGTTGTGTAACAGTTTTAAGGTCTCCTTGAAAGTGGGAAGATATTCATCTTGCAGCTAATGTGAAGGAGCTGAAACCGCTACTAATAAAACTGCAAAATCAAAGATCCTGGATGACAGAGTGGAATAAGTGTTAGCAAAGCCAATAGGTCTCGCCTTTGAAAGGCATTAATTAATGTTTTAGATTTCACGCTGCTTGTTTTTGAAGCTGAACAGCATCGCCAAAAAGGAAAAAAAGGAAAAATGATCATCCTTGGTAAAGAAGAACATAGGCACAATGTCCTGACTCGATGTGATGATATATATATTCATCACCATGCATGCACACATATGCGTTATAATGTTGGTGTGTCCTTTTTTGTTTAGTTTGAATGAACTATTCCAAGTTCGGGGACACCCATCATGGAGCTGAAAATTAAATAAGACAAAAGGCGAGTGTGCATTACAGAGGCAGGACTGGCCCAGTGGCAATTTTCAGTTGCTAGGCCATCCAGAAAAGAAGAAAACAAAATTTACAACTGTGGGATAATGAATAATATTGTGCTCAAATTATACTGCTCTGCAGGATGGGTTATATTATTGTGCAGTGCAGCATCTATTCCTATGTATTACACAAAGAAAACACAAGTAAACAGAATTGCACGTTCCAATGGACCAAACCAAGCAAAAAGTAACCCTTGTTAGACATGATATCACCAACGTGTCCTGACTTTGTGCGCAAAAGCAGGTAGTCCCCTCCTTATAATGGGAAGTATTAAACTACAAGCCTGGGATTGCAGTCTGCTGCTAGTCTGAAGCCCAGGATAGCATCAGGTGTCCTTATCATGTCAGGCCACTTGGCAACTATTTCATGGTGCCACAGATTGGGCAGGTAAATAATTCCAGCTGGTAAAGTCATGTTGGCTAAAAAGCTATGACTGGCTGAAGGTGTTGTGTATGAGGCCCCATTGCAGTTATGCCATCGGCATACTAACCACTCTGACTCAAGCTAGGAAGTGCCTGAAGTTAATTCAAATCATGGTTTGGAACACCCTCATCTAAAAATAAACAACATTCTTATTAAAATAAAATGCAATTTTTAACGGCTCTTACACAAGAGAAAGTATGTGAGGTGGTTCTGCTCTTTGGTAATGAGAAAATCAGTTGCCTTTTTTTCCTGTTTGTAATGGGCAATAGTTGAGTTCCTTAAGGAAAGGAATATTACTGTTAAGACAGCCCAGGGCTAGGCATCCGCCGTGTCACAAGAAACTCGAGTGCTGCTTGTTTGTTACTAAGGAGAAAAGCCAGGGTCAGCGTGGCTGGTTGCTACTGTAGAGCATGATGCTATTTATCTGACCATCAGAAAATTTGCACAGATTTGATTAGCTGTTTATCAGTGATTGTACACAGCACCTGCAGTGATATTTGTATTTTGAGCACTGACTCCGGTCGCACCACTTTGCACTTGGCTTAGCTGTCCACCTGACGGTCACAAGTTAAAGACTCAATTTTGTATTCAGCTTAGCCTTAGCTTCACTACCACGTTAAAAGGTGCAAGTATTTTTCTGTACAAAACACATTATGCAATGTGCTTTCTCATTCACGTTTATTCTGCGTGTCTGTGTGTTCTTTCTCCCCAAGGGCTAGGACATAACGGGGACGAGTAAGTCAGTCAGCAGGATAAGGATGTACTAGGATGATGTTTATGGTACGGCAGGGAACGGTTTAGTTTTGGGAGGGACACCTTATGAACTTGGCCATTTCCAACGTGTTTCTTTCAAAGCTGACCTGAAGTAGCTCTGAATAACAGGGAGCGGGGGAGGTTTTCTAGAACTCCCCCCTCTGGCTTGTTTTAGGTATATAAGAGACCCAGCATTGACAGTGGGAGATTCAGAGACTTCGGTCAGGATTTTAACGTTGAATGTCTGACACCCCATGAAGGTAGATCTCTCTCTCTTCCGCAGCCGATCTCGGAGTCTTCGGCTTGAAGCTACTGAAGAAAGATGAAGAACCAGATGGGCCCCATGGTGATGAATTTTTATTAATTATTTGCTTTGCATTGTGTGTGTGAGATATATAATATATATATATATATATATATATATATATATATATATATATATATATATAGGTATTTGTATCTTTGCATGTATATACTTGCTGTTTATAGATTGAAGATTCTTTGTACATGTTCTCACTTTATTGTTGCGCACATTTTAATGGTACACCTTCGGTTGCACTGACCTTCCTGACGAGCCTTGCAGAGTGATTTAAAAAATGTGTTCTTTAGACTAAGAAGTGCATTCCAGAGATTCATTTTGACTCTTTTCAGTGTGTTTATTTAGCTCGATCAGCACGAAAGCAAAAACACTTTGGCGTAGGTCGGCCGGGGGGAAGGAATTATAAGTTGAAAGTGTACGTTTAAAAGTGAAAATATGTTTGGAAAGAAGTCTAAAGCATCTGCACCAAAAAACGTGTGTGAAAAGAGTGTTTCTCAAATTCCTGGAAGGTGCCAGGGACCCTACGATGTATTAGCTAATTAATTAGCTATTTTATCTGAGAAATGGGATGAATGCTTCAATAAAGCAGAACCATCAGATCTTTTGTCTTGTTTAAGAAAAGTTCCTGTTGAAGAGAATGATCTTTCAGTTCTTGGCAGACGGGGTGGATACTTTTGTCTGCCTACAGGAAAATGCATGAAAAATGTAAACAGAGAGAGAGAACCAACAATTAGAAAAGCAACTTGTTGACTCAAAAAATACTGTAACCATGTTGTCTTGTCAGAATAAATTATTGCAAGATAAGGCAGATATGTATCAAACCATCGCAGAACGTGCTGCAGTCAAAGTGGCTCAAAATAAATATCGTAAACGTAGAGGAAGGATATATCAGAAAAAAGGTTCATTTAGTCATTGCTAATGCTGGCTTGGACTGTTGCCCAGATTCGTCTTGGGATACCGACATTTGGACTGGCAGTGACCTTTCAAACTCTAGAGATGAGGAGAGTAAAAGAGGTGGGGGCCAGGGGGACCTAGAGAAGCAGAATGCAGTGCGTGCACAGCCAATATTTAGACGAAAATTGCAGCACTCGACACAAAATCCGGCAGGGGTTGAAATGAATTCCTTAAAAGATTACACACAGCAAGAAATCAATGATATCATAGAAGGATTTAAGAAACGGGCGGGAGAGTCAGTACTTACCTGGATGGTGCGATTGTTCGATTGTAGCGCTTCGAGGTTGATGCTTGATATAGGAGACTCTTCAAATGTTGTACTCATAGCTCAGACCCCCTCATAAGAGAGCAGTTTAGAAGTTTTCAGAGTCTACACCAAATCACCCTGCTGCAGTTAGCCTCTGAGGGGTGTAACCATAAGTACCCAACAGAATCAGATTAGCCACCTAATGATAAGCCCTGGTACACCTTAAGACACGCAATGCAAAGTCTTAAAGAGGAAAGTATGAAAGCTGCAATTTTCCTGAATAATACACACCATCTGCTAGATGGAAAACTCGCTGTTTCAGTGCGCAACAGAATTATTCGCCTTGCTCCGCCAGCCTACAAACAAGTAATCATGACTTTCCTAATTAATCAGACAGGGGAGGCTTTTAAAGCTGTGCTAGAGGCTGTCAGAGAGTTAGGGGATTTAAGACAATGGGACAAACCTGAGAGATCTTCAAGATCTGAGGGTCGAACTGATAACAATAGAGTGTCCAGGACAGACATGTTTATGGCATTACTAAACGATGGTGTCAGCAAAGAACAGGGAGATGTAACGTAAAAGGAGTTTGGATTGTAAGGAAGGTAGCAGAAAGATAAACAAGCAAGATAATAAACATGGAACGCAGAGCCAGCCACCGTTACCAGAGGAAGGAAAAGAAAGGGAGAGAAATGTTTCCTCACAAGAGAGGGAGGAAAATGTGGACAGTCACTGGTTAACTCTTGAGAACAGGGATGGAGGCGAGCTTGCTCGCAAATGTGAAAGCATATATCTAGACCTCGCTTGGGCAAAAGTTGACAGATTTAAAATCAGACTAGGAAACTGGCCAAGCTCAGGTAAAAAGTTGGGCTTGTCAAGATAACAGACCTCATGTTGATTTAGAAATACACTGGAGACATAAAAATGTGCGAGCCTCAGTTGACACCGGGGCGGAGGCCCCTTTGATTTATGGAAACCCTAGAAAGTTTAATGGACTGCATTACACTATCACAGGGTTGGGGGAAAGGCATACCCCTGCTGGGCAAACTACAGTACAAATGAAAATAGGGAGAACACCAAAAAGAGACTATACCTTGTTGATTGTACCTCTTTTAGAGTACATACCGGGAATTGACATTTTGAAAGGAATGACTGTATCTAGATGATGGTTATCATCAATTTGGAACAAAAAGATACAGTTCAGTGGCAGCTATAAGAGTGGGTTGTTTAAAAATTCCCCCAGTCAAGGTGCCCCCAGCCACCAAAGTAATTTGTTTGAAACAATACCATAGTCCAGGAGGGCATGATGAAATAAGTGAAACCATAAAGACATGATTGAGGCTGGCATAATAGCTCCAACTACTACTGAATGGAACAGTCCCTTATGACCTGTGCGTATATACCTAACGGGTGGAACAGGATGACAATTGATTACCATGAGCTGAATAAACATACACCCCCTTTGACAGCCGCGGTCCCAGACCCCATCACTTTGACTGAACGAATACAGAAACATACAGGGACACGGTATGCCACCATTGATATTGCCAATGTGTTCTCCTCTATACCCTTGGCGCCAGAATGTCAGGAACAAGTCTCATTTTCGCATGGCGGTAGACAATTCCGCATGCTATCTTTGAGACCTGAAATACCAATGATGTAGTGGGTGAGGAGTTCATCTAACTCGCACACTAAAGGACATGCACAAGAGGCTAGTATCATATGATGGAAATGGTACATACAAGACAGGGCTCAAGTAGGACCGGCAGGCATTGTAGCCCTATATGAACAGGGGTCACAAGCCCCTCTACAGGATGATCAGAGGGTGCAGGAGGTCCCACAGGTAAGAGTCACCAGTGAGATGGGGTACGCCATTTGAATCCTTGTCCTCTGAGGATAGGAAGCATGTATGGTTTACTGATGGTTCATCCAAATACATGGGTACCAAAAGACATTGGAAAGCGGTGTCATATAATCCAGTTACCAAAAAGTTGTTGACCACTACAGGAGAAGGGAAAAGTAGCCAATATGCAGAGTTGTATGCTGTGTATCAGGCTCTAACGCAAGAGCTACCTGGAATTTGTCATATTTACACTGATTCTTGGTCCACTGCCAATGGTTTAGCCACCTGGCTTCCCACATGGCATGCACATAACTGGTTTATCCACTCAAGGAGGTGTGGGGCAAAGAGTTGAGGCAAGAAATTTGGGAAATGCTAGAACAAAGTACAGTTACTGTATATCAAGTAGAAGTTCCTTGTCCCATTGATTCACTAGAATGCTGGGTCACTTCCCTTGCAGACGACAAAGCCAAAATCTCAGAGACAGACGTGGCAACACAGGATTCTGACTTGGTGGAGATGGCTAAATGGGCGCACCAAAAATGTGGACACCTGGGAGAAAAAGCCACTTATAGGTGGGCAGAGATTAGAGCAGAGGTCTTCAAACTGGGGGGCCTCAAGTGATCCCAGGGGGGGCGCCAAACTCTGGCCAAAAGAAATATTATACAGGTAACATGCCTTTGTTTTAAGCAAAAGCATGTTATTGCAGTTTAAAAAAGGTAACAGTACTTAACTGCAATGTTTAAATAGGTCTAGACATACTTAAACATTGCCATCTTTCTAAAATAATTGTGAAAAATTCTGAGGGGAGCCCCAAAGATTTAGATTTTTCAACTGGGGGGGCGCGGCATTAAAAAGTTTGAAGACACCTGGATTAGAGGAATGCACATTCCCCTAGTTGTGATAAAAACTGTGATTTTGCAATGTCCTATTTGTCAGCACACACAAGAGATCTGTCCCGCAAACAGTCAAAGGTCAATTGGGGAGAGGAAAGTTACCAGGATAGATAAGGCAAATTAATTACACTGGACCACTACTAATTAGTCTCGGGTGTCAATACGCCTGCACCATAGTGGACACTTACTCTGGGTACCTGATTGCTGTCCCTTGTAAACGTGCCACTCAGCACAACACCATCAAAACGTTTGACTTGTTAATGTTCTACTATGGAGCACCACTCCAGGTCCAGAGTGACAATGGGTCACACTTCAAAGGAAAATTGGTGCAGGTCTACTGTTCTCAGCACAATATCGAGTGGATGTTTCATATCCCTTATTATCCACAAGCCTCAAGACTGATTGAGAGAATTAATGGTTTACTGAAAGCTCAGTTGCGAATATTATCTGATGGAACTTTGAAAAACTGGAGAGAGCATTTAAATGAAGCCCTCCAGGTTCTGAATAACAGCCCATTGACAAATGCTGAAACACCCCTGATGTGAATGTTAACTCCAACTTTGCAGATATAACCACGTGACCACCAATACCATCACGTACTGGGAAATAAAACCTGGAGCTTTAGCTCCTTACAGAGCCACACCCAAATCTGCAGGTCTTGACGTACATGCTTTACAAGCTTACAGACTGAATTCACGAGACATGGCACTGTGTGAGACAGGTGTTTGAATACAGATTCCCCCGGAGCATTTCGGATTGATTGCTCCCAGATCTGGGTTGGCCCTCAAAGGTATTCAGATCTTAGGGGGAGTGATTGATGCAGATAATCAAGGAGAAATCAAAGCTATTCTGTTGAATATTGGAGAAGTTGATTTATTCATACAGATCGGAGACAGAATTGCCCAACATGTCATAGTTCCAGTGTATGGAGGATTGGTGAGGAAGGGGACTGCCTCAGCCCATCTTACTGTAGGTGGGGAGGGAGGTTTTGGTTCAACTGACAAAAAACACTGGTGCTGAAACGTGGGTGGAATCCCCAAATGGCCCTGCAGAAATTATAGCAAAGGGCCCCAATAATGTCCTGCTGATCATGAAACCAGGAAACTAAAAATGGGAACATATTCCAGCTGACAAATGTTATTTGCAAGAATGATCATACTTGTTTCTTTTACAGATCATACTACAGCTTGCCTTTGCCGTGAGGTCTCCTTTCTGGCGTGTGCGGTGGGGAGGGGCCCAACACCCCCAACTTCAACCTGATTGATCGATCATTTTGTGCAACACCTTTACTACATCTGAACGACAATATATGATTTATTTGGCGTAAACCGTGCTCAACAGATCTGACTTCTGCATGGGCACCATGAGAAGCACTGTGGATGTTTTGCCAACCTGTTTAATCGCCATGCCAACACCAACAAGCATCTTGTTCGAAATGTTCAATGCCACTAACCAGGATAAAGATGTGCAAGAACATGGTGTGGAAACCCACTTCAGTCCCTATGAGTATTGTAAGGACTGTCAGGAGGCAATCGATGAGAAGTTGGACAATCTCAATAAGATAACTACATACAACATTACTACCGGTGATATGTGTTACTACATGTCCTGCAATTCTCGTGATGTTGGGGAATGCATTCAATTGCGTTTAGAAAAGGAAACATCAACTTCTCAAGACCTATGGTGGGAACACAAAGTTTTGTGCTTTTACCGAACTGATCAACATTGCAAGAATATGTCCAATCATATGGCTTGTTATCATGTGGTGACTGCTGCCAGTCACATTAAACATGTCAAGTTGCCAGTTGGCTGGCTGTTCTCGTGTGGGAACCTCACTTTTACCTACATTCCAGCTAACGTAACAGGCGGACCGTGTACTTCTAGACGCCTGGGACTCACAATGTTTCCATCTAACTCTATACATACTCGTTATCCTAGAGACGCTATGCAATTAAATGAAGATTGTGATTCAGATATTCAATTATTATCCAAATTCAAATATATTAGCTTAAGTCTTTCTATTGTAGGCGTGCCTGGCTTAGTTGTATATAACACCAGACTGATCAACAGGTTAGCATGTCTAATAGCTAATAACATTACCTGTACTTCTATTGCTTTATCTGAATTTTTATTAGAAGTGCATGGTACTCGAAAAGCTGCATTACAAAACAGGGCTGCCATAGATTATCTGTTGTTGAAACATAATCATGGTTGTACAGAATTTGAAGGCATGCGTTGTTTTAACATTTCGGACCACTCTAAATCTATTTAGGCCCACACTGATACACTACATACATTAGTGAAAGGAGTAAAACAGGATGTGGATCAGGGATGCTGGGACTGGTTGTTTCAGTGGTTACCTGATTTTGGACAACTGCGAAAAGGTTTGGGTGGAATTTTTGAGGTAATAGCTCATATCATTATGTTGCTGTGTACAATGTATCCCTAATTTACTTGCAATGTTTAGACCGAAAAAAAGTTGATTTTAAACCTATAGGTTATGAGAGCCATTGGTCAAATGATGGAGTGCAGTGATATTTGTATTTTGAGCACTGACTCTGTGTCGCACCACTTTGCACTTGGCTTAGCTGTCCACCGTCACATTAGCGGTCACAAGTTACAAACTCCATTTTGTATTCAGCTTAGCCTTAGCTTCATCACCACGTTAAATGTGCGAGTATTTTTCGGTACAAAACACGTTATGAAATGTGTTTTCTTGTTCATGTTTTTATTCTGCGTGTTCTTTCTCCCCAAGGGCTAGGACATAACGTGGAGGAGTCAGTGAGCCAGTAAGATAAGGATGTACTAGGATGATGTTTATGGTACGGCAGGGAACGGTTTCGTTTTGGGAGGGACACCTTGGGAACTTGGCCATTTCCACCGTGTTTCTTTCAAAGCTGACCTGAAGTAGCTTTGAATAACAGGGAGCGTGGGAGGTTTCCTAGAACTCTCCCCTCTGGCTTAAGGTATATAGGAGACCCTGGATTGACAGTGGGAGATTCAGAGACTTCGGTCAGGATTTTGACGTTGGATGTCTGACAACCCAATGAGAGTAGATCTCTCTCTTTCTTCTGCAGCCGATCTCAGAGTCTACGTCTTGAAGCTACTGAAGAAAGATGAAGAATCAGATGGGCCCCATGGTGATGAGATTTTTACTAATTATTTGCTTTGCACTGTGTATATATATATATATATATATATATATATATATATATATATATATATATATATATATAGGTATTTGTATCTTTGCATGTATATATTTGCTGTTTATAGATTGAAGATTCTTTGTACATGTTTTCACTTTATTGTTGCGCACATTTTAAAGGTGCACTTTCGATTGTACTGATCTTACTTCACGAGCCTTGCAGAGAGATTTAATAAATGTCTTCTTTAGACTAAGAGGTGCATTCCAGAGATTCTTTTTGACTCTTTTCAGTGTGTGTATTTTGGCTCGGTCAGCAATAAAGCAAAACAGCACTCAATGCTACTGTTTTTTGTCCTTTCTAAGCGTTGCAAAGATTAGGTGTTCCAATGAAGAAGATTGGTGATGCAATGCAGTTTATCAAAAGAAAGTGCAATGCACTAGGATGTTAGCAGTGTTACAGAAGTGTAGCACCTACTATCAATTTCAGTGAGAAAATGCAGAGTTTCAGGTCTCTTTCAGAAGAAACGAGCTGACGGGGCTTTTTGTAGTCAGATTAGCACATGAACACGAGGCTGCTTATCATGGCACTGTAAGGTTTGGAGGAGGAAGCAACGTCTTGCTGTTGTTTGTAGTGTTAAACAGTGTACACGTTATTGATTCATGGTGTGCACAGAGGGTGCTGTCCGAGTATGGAGTGAGCATTTATTCCATCCCATTATCTACTGTTGTTACCATCACTGTTGCATAGTAAAACTATGGACAATGCATTTTGCAGTGAGTGCTGGACACATTTTTCTGTGTTTCAGAATATAAGAGCCTTCAATTTGCAAGAAAACTTTAAAATGTTCCCAGCAAAATCAATGCAGCTAGCAGTTGCTATGGTAGACATGCTGGGACGGTGTTGCCGCTGCAACATCCTGTGATTCTGGGCAAGTCACTTATCTCTACGTACCTAACTTTAAAGTTAGCCACAAGCGCACTGCAAATGTAACAAGATAGGAATAAGGTTTAAAGGCCTGTTTACAGAAAACGAATTTGTGGAAGAATGCAGTGAACACAGCTTGGCAATGGGATTGAGGAAATGAAACATAGCTTTGGCAATGGGAGGGAAGAAGATAACCTGGAGTGCCTAGCCAACAGATAGAAATCCTGGAAATGTGACTTACAAATGACAATGTCAACGACAAGCAACAGGCGAAATGCATTCCTAGGTCAACTTTCTGAATCTCCCCGAGATGTCTTTAGCATACGTCGACAGTTTTGCTGTCTGGTAGGCTGCGACCTACAAATGTGAGGGATGCTCAGGAGATACAACATTCTGGTGGGTAGCTTTTCCAGATAGTGAGGGGTGAGTGCACACATCCGTTCAATGAGTATGGCTACAGAAACTGGCTGACGTCCTTGAAGGGACTCAAGTTTCTTTACTGTAAAAAGAGTGTTTAGGGGACCATCAACAAAACCTCATCTGGGCCCCAAAGTGCAACTGTGCTAAAAAGAGCTGAGGTCCTGAAGGATCAGTTGTGTAAAAAAAGGTGTAAATAAGAGAGCTTATGTGAATATGGACTTGATACAAACCTGGAATGAGTAGTGTAAGTGCATAGATCCAAACCGCTTAAGTTTGTTTCAAAGACAGCCTACAGGACTTTGAGAGACCACTAATGTAGGAAGTTGGCTCTGTATGTGCTATTTCAAAGTAAGGAATAGCATGCACAGAGTCCAAGGGTTCCCCTTAGAGGTAAAATAGTGGTAAAAATAGATAATACTAATGCTCTATTTTGTGGTAGTGTGGTCGAGCAGTAGGCTTATCCAAGGAGTAGTGTTAAGCATTTGTTGTACATACACATAGACAATAAATGAGGTACACACACTCAGAGACAAATCCAGCCAATAGGTTTTTATATAGAAAAATATCTTTTCTTAGTTTATTTTAAGAACCACAGGTTCAAATTCTACATGTAATATCTCATTCGAAAGGTATTGCAGGTAAGTACTTTAGGAACTTCAAATCATCAAAATTGCATGTATACTTTTCAAGTTATTCACAAATAGCTGTTTTAAAAGTGGACACTTAGTGCAATTTTCACAGTTCCTAGGGGAGGTAAGTATTTGTTAGGTTAACCAGGTAAGTAAGACACTTACAGGGCTTAGTTCTTGGTCCAAGGTAGCCCACCGTTGGGGGTTCAGAGCAACCCCAAAGTCACCACACCAGCAGCTCAGGGCCGGTCAGGTGCAGAGTTCCAAGTGGTGCCCAAAACACATAGGCTAGAATGGAGAGAAGGGGGTGCCCCGGTTCCGGTCTGCTTGCAGGTAAGTACCCGCGTCTTCGGAGGGCAGACCAGGGGGGTTTTGTAGGGCACCGGGGGGGACACAAGTCCACACAGAAATTTCACCCTCAGCAGCGCGGGGGCGGCCGGGTGCAGTGTAGAAGCAAGCGTCGGGTTTTCAATGTTAGTCTATGAGAGATCTCGGGATCTCTTCAGCGCTGCAGGCAGGCAAGGGGGGGATTCCTCGGGGAAACCTCCACTTGGGCAAGGGAGAGGGACTCCTGGGGGTCACTTCTCCAGTGAAAGTCCGGTCCTTCAGGTCCTGGGGGCTGCGGGTGCAGGGTCTCTCCCAGGCGTCGGGACTTTAGGTTCAAAGAGTCGCGGTCAGGGGAAGCCTCGGGATTCCCTCTGCAGGCGGCGCTGTGGGGGCTCAGGGGGGACAGGTTTTTGTACTCACAGTCTTAGAGTAGTCCTGGGGTCCCTCCTGAGGTGTTGGATCGCCACCAGCCGAGTCGGGGTCGCCGGGTGCAGTGTTGCAAGTCTCACGCTTCTTGCGGGGAGCTTGCAGGGTTCTTTAAAGCTGCTGGAAACAAAGTTGCAGCTTTTCTTGGAGCAGGTCCGCTGTCCTCGGGAGTTTCTTGTCTTTTCGAAGCAGGGGCAGTCCTCAGAGGATGTCGAGGTCGCTGGTCCCTTTGGAAGGCGTCGCTGGAGCAGGATCTTTGGAAGGCAGGAGACAGGCCGGTGAGTTTCTGGAGCCAAGGCAGTTGTCGTCTTCTGGTCTTCCTCTGCAGGGGTTTTCAGCTAGGCAGTCCTTCTTCTTGTAGTTGCAGGAATCTAATTTTCTAGGGTTCAGGGTAGCCCTTAAATACTAAATTTAAGGGCGTGTTTAGGTCTGGGGGGTTAGTAGCCAATGGCCACTAGCCCTGAGGGTGGGTACACCCTCTTTGTGCCTCCTCCCAAGGGGAGGGGGTCACATCCCTAATCCTATTGGGGGAATCCTCCATCTGCAAGATGGAGGATTTCTAAAAGTTAGAGTCACCTCAGCTCAGGACACCTTAGGGGCTGTCCTGACTGGCCAGTGACTCCTCCTTGTTATTCTCATTATTTTCTCCGGCCTTGCCGCCAAAAGTGGGGCCTGGCCGGAGGGGGCGGGCAACTCCACTAGCTGGAGTGTCCTGCTGGGTTGGCACAAAGGAGGTGAGCCTTTGAGGCTCACCGCCAGGTGTGACAATTCCTGCCTGGGAGAGGTGTTAGCATCTCCACCCAGTGCAGGCTTTGTTACTGGCCTCAGAGTGACAAAGGCACTCTCCCCATGGGGCCAGCAACATGTCTCGGTTTGTGGCAGGCTGCTAAAACTAGTCAGCCTACACAGATAGTCGGTTAAGTTTCAGGGGGCACCTCTAAGGTGCCCTCTGTGGTGTATTTTACAATAAAATGTACACTGGCATCAGTGTGCATTTATTGTGCTGAGAAGTTTGATACCAAACTTCCCAGTTTTCAGTGTAGCCATTATGGTGCTGTGGAGTTCGTGTTTGACAGACTCCCAGACCATATACTCTTATGGCTACCCTGCACTTACAATGTCTAAGGTTTTGTTTAGACACTGTAGGGGTACCATGCTCATGCACTGGTACCCTCACCTATGGTATAGTGCACCCTGCCTTAGGGCTGTAAGGCCTGCTAGAGGGGTGTCTTACCTATACTGCATAGGCAGTGAGAGGCTGGCATGGCACCCTGAGGGGAGTGCCATGTCGACTTACCCGTTTTGTCCTCACTAGCACACACAAGCTGGCAAGCAGTGTGTCTGTGCTGAGTGAGGGGTCTCCAGGGTGGCATAAGACATGCTGCAGCCCTTAGAGACCTTCCTTGGCATCAGGGCCCTTGGTACTAGAAGTACCAGTTACAAGGGACTTATCTGGATGCCAGGGTCTGCCAATTGTGGATACAAAAGTACAGGTTAGGGAAAGAACACTGGTGCTGGGGCCTGGTTAGCAGGCCTCAGCACACTTTCAATTGTAAGCATAGCATCAGCAAAGGCAAAAAGTCAGGGGGCAACCATGCCAAGGAGGCATTTCCTTACACAACCCCCCCCCAAACGAAAGAGGATGAGACTAACCTTTCCCAAGAGAGTCTTCATTTTCTAAGTGGAAGAACCTGGAAAGGCCATCTGCATTGGCATGGGCAGTCCCAGGTCTGTGTTCCACTATAAAGTCCATTCCCTGTAGGGAGATGGACCACCTCAACAGTTTAGGATTTTCACCTTTCATTTGCATCAGCCATTTGAGAGGTCTGTGGTCAGTTTGAACTAGGAAGTGAGTCCCAAAGAGGTATGGTCTCAGCTTCTTCAGGGACCAAACCACAGCAAAGGCCTCCCTCTCAATGGCACTCCAACGCTGCTCCCTGGGGAGTAACCTCCTGCTAATGAAAGCAACAGGCTGGTCAAGGCCATCATCATTTGTTTGGGACAAAACTGCCCCTATCCCATGTTCAGAGGCATCAGTCTGCACAATGAACTGCTTAGAATAATCTGGAGCTTTGAGAACTGGTGCTGAGCACATTGCTTGTTTCAGGGTGTCAAAGGCCTGTTGGCAGTCCACAGTCCAGTTCACTTTCTTGGGCATTTTCTTGGAGGTGAGCTCAGTGAGGGCTGTCACAATGGATCCATATCCCTTCACAAACCTCCTGTAGTACCCAGTCAAGCCAAGGAATGCCCTGACTTGAGTCTGGGTTTTTGGAGCTACCCAGTCCAGAATGGTCTGGATCTTGGGTTGGAGTGGCTGAACTTGGCCTCCACCTACAAGGTGGCCCAAGTAAACCACAGTTCCCTGCCCTATCTGGCATTTGGATGCCTTGATAGAGAGGCCTGCAGATTGCAGAGCCTTCAAAACCTTCCTCAGGTGGACCAGGTGATCCTGCCAGGTGGAGCTAAAGACAGCAATATCATCAAGATAAGCTGTGCTAAAGGACTCCAAGCCAGCAAGGACTTGATTCACCAACCTTTGGAAGGTGGCAGGGGCATTCTTTAAACCAAAGGGCATAACCGTAAACTGATAATGCCCATCAGGTGTGGAGAATGCTGTCTTTTCTTTTGCTCCAGGTGCCATTTTTATTTGCCAGTACCCTGCTGTCAAGTCAAAGGTACTTAGAAATTTGGCAGCACCTAATTTATCAATGAGCTCATCAGCTCTTGGAATTGGATGGGCATCTGTCTTGGTGACAGAATTGAGCCCTCTGTAGTCCACACAAAACCTCATCTCTTTCTTTCCATCTTTGGTGTGAGGTTTGGGGACTAAGACCACTGGGCTGGCCCAGGGGCTGTCAGAGCGCTCAATTACTCCCAATTCCAGCATCTTGTGGACTTCCACCTTGATGCTTTCCTTAACATGGTCAGACTGTCTGAAGATTTTGTTTTTGACAGGCATGCTGTCTCCTGTGTCCACATCATGGGTACACAGGGGGGTCTGACCAGGGGTTAGGGAGAAAAGCTCAGGAAACTGTTGTAGGACTCTCCTACAATCAGCTTGCTGTTGGCCAGAGAGGGTGTCTGAGTAGATCACTCCATCTACTGTACCATCTTTTGGGTCTGATGACAGAAGATCAGGGAGAGGTTCACTCTCTGCCTCCTGATCCTCATCTGTTACCATCAACAGATTGACATCAGCCCTGTCGTGGAAGAGCTTAAGGCGGTTTACATGGATCACCCTCTTGGGGCTCCTGCTTGTGCCCAGGTCCACCAAGTAGGTGACCTGACTCTTCCTTTCTAGTACTGGGTAAGGGCCACTCCATTTGTCCTGGAGTGCCCTGGGAGCCACAGGCTCCAGAACCCAGACTTTCTGCCCTGGTTGGAACTCAACCAGTGCAGCCTTTTGGTCATACCAAAACTTCTGGAGCTGTTGGCTGGCCTCAAGGTTTTTGGTTGCCTTTTCCATGTACTCTGCCATTCTAGAGCGAAGGCCAAGTACATAGTCCACTATGTCCTGTTTAGGCTCGTGGAGAGGTCTCTCCCAGCCTTCTTTAACAAGGGCAAGTGGTCCCCTTACAGGATGACCAAACAGAAGTTCAAAGGGTGAGAATCCTACTCCCTTCTGTGGCACCTCTCTGTAAGCGAAAAGCAGACATGGCAAGAGGACATCCCATCTCCTTTTGAGCTTTTCTGGGAGCCCCATGATCATGCCTTTTAATGTCTTGTTGAATCTCTCAACCAAGCCATTAGTTTGTGGATGGTATGGTGTAGTGAATTTATAAGTCACTCCACACTCATTCCACATGTGTTTTAGGTATGCTGACATGAAGTTGGTACCTCTGTCAGACACCACCTCCTTAGGGAAACCCACTCTGGTAAAGATACCAATGAGGGCCTTGGCTACTGCAGGGGCAGTAGTCGACCTAAGGGGAATAGCTTCAGGATACCTGGTAGCATGATCCACTACTACCAGGATATACATATTTCCTGAGGCTGTGGGAGGTTCCAGTGGACCAACTATGTCCACACCCACTCTTTCAAAGGGCACCCCCACCACTGGAAGTGGAATGAGGGGGGCCTTTGGATGCCCACCTGTCTTACCACTGGCTTGACAGGTGGGGCAGGAGAGGCAAAACTCCTTAACCATGTTGGACATATTGGGCCAGTAGAAGTGGTTGACTAACCTCTCCCACGTCTTGGTTTGTCCCAAATGTCCAGCAAGGGGAATGTCATGGGCCAATGTTAGGATGAACTCTCTGAACAGTTGAGGCACTACCACTCTCCTAGTGGCACCAGGTTTGGGGTCTCTGGCCTCAGTGTACAGGAGCCCATCTTCCCAATAGACCCTATGTGTTCCATTTTTCTTGCCTTTGGACTCTTCAGCAGCTTGCTGCCTAAGGCCTTCAAGAGAGGGACAGGTTTCTTGTCCCTTACACAGCTCTTCCCTTGAGGGTCCCCCTGGACCTAAGAGCTCAACCTGATAAGGTTCAAGCTCCAAAGGCTCAGTTCCCTCAGAGGGCAGAACTTCTTCCTGAGAAGAGAGGTTCCCTTTCTTTTGCTGTGTTGCAGTTGGTTTCCCAACTGGCTTTCCTGTTCTCTTGGTAGGCTGGGCCATTTTTCCAGACTCCAGCTCTACTTTTTCACCCTGTGCCTTGCATTGTGCTCTTGTTTTCACACACACCAGTTCAGGGATACCCAGCATTGCTGCATGGGTTTTTAGCTCTACCTCAGCCCATGCTGAGGACTCCAGGTCATTTCCAAGCAGACAGTCCACTGGGATATTTGAGGAGACCACCACCTGTTTCAGGCCATTGACCCCTCCCCATTCTAAAGTAACCATTGCCATGGGATGTACTTTTCTCTGATTGTCAGCGTTGGTGACTGTGTAAGTTTTTCCAGTCAGGTATTGGCCAGGGGAAACCAGTTTCTCTGTCACCATGGTGACACTGGCACCTGTATCCCTCAGGCCCTCTATTCTAGTCCCATTAATTAAGAGTTGCTGTCTGTATTTTTGCATGTTAGGCGGCCAGACAGCTAGTGTGGCTAAATCCACCCCACCCTCAGAAACTAGAGTAGCTTCAGTGTGGACCCTGATTTGCTCTGGGCACACTGTTGATCCCACTTGGAGACTAGCCATACCAGTGTTACCTGGATGGGAGTTTGGAGTGGAACCTTTCTTGGGACAGGCCTTGTCTCCAGTTTGGTGTCCATGCTGTTTACAGCTATGACACCAGGCCTTTTTGGGATCAAAGTTTTTACCCTTGTACCCATTGTTTTGTGAAGAGGCTCTGGGCCCACCCTCCTGTGCAGGTTTTTGGGGGCCTGTAGAAGACTCTTTACTATTTTTAGTTTTGGTTGTCTCATCACCCTTCTGTTGGGGAGTCTTTGTGACCCCTTTCTTTTGGTCACCCCCTGTTGAAGTCTTGGACACCCTTGTCTTGACCCAATGGTCCGCCTTCTTTCCCAATTCTTGGGGAGAAATTGGTCCTAGGTCTACCAGATGCTGATGCAGTTTATCATTGAAACAATTACTTAACAGGTGTTCTTTCACAAATAAATTGTACAGCCCATCATAATTACTTACACCACTGCCTTGAATCCAACCATCTAGTGTTTTCACTGAGTAGTCTACAAAGTCAACCCAGGTCTGGCTCGAGGATTTTTGAGCCCCCCTGAATCTAATCCTATACTCCTCAGTGGAGAATCCAAAGCCCTCAATCAGGGTACCCTTCATGAGGTCATAAGATTCTGCATTTTGTCCAGAGAGTGTGAGGAGTCTATCCCTACACTTTCCTGTGAACATTTCCCAAAGGAGAGCACCCCAGTGAGATCTGTTCACTTTTCTGGTTACACAAGCCCTCTCAAAAGCTGTGAACCATTTGGTGATGTCATCACCATCTTCATATTTAGTTACAATCCCTTTAGGGATTTTCAACATGTCAGGAGATTCTCTGACCCTATTTATGTTGCTGCCACCATTGATGGGTCCTAGGCCCATCTCTTGTCTTTCCCTCTCTATGGCTAGGATCTGTCTTTCCAAAGCCAATCTTTTGGCCATCCTGGCTAACTGGATGTCCTCTTCACTGGGGTTATCCTCAGTGATTTCAGAGGTGTTGGTCTCTCCTGTGAGGGAACCAGCATCTCTGACTATTATTTTTGGAGTCAGGGTTTGAGGGACCCTGTTCTCCCTAGATAGGACTGGTAGGGGGGAATTGTCCTCCAAGTCACTATCCTCTTCCTCTGAGTTGCCAC